>NC_072405.2:106183333-106535000 GCF_028858775.2 Pan troglodytes
ACCACATGAAAGGACCCCAGCACCATCTGTCTTCAGCCTTCACTGGCCACTCTGAAGGGCCCCTGTGAGTTTCCAGTACACACAGCTCTTGGAGCTTCCTCCATGGGCATGCCTCTCCTGGCAGGCAGCTTGGAATCACCCTCTACGCATGCTGGGATGGGGCTGGGGGAGTCGATTCTAAAAAGTCTTCCTCTGGCTGTTCTCTTTTAATTAAGGGAGTGCATTCGTTTTCTAAAACTTCATAACAAAGCACCACAGACTGGGTGACATAAACAACGGAAATCTATTTCCTCTCAGTTCTGGAGTTTGGAAGTTGAAGATCAAGGTGTTAGCAAGGCTGGTTTCTTGAAGCCTCGCCCCTTGATTTGTAGGTGGTCATCTTCCTTTGTGTCTTCACAAGGTCTTTCTTCTGTGTATGTCCGTGTCCTAATCACCTTTTCTTATAAAGACACCAATCGTATTGGGTTAGGGCCTACCTATATTATCTCATTTAACCTTAATACTTCTTTAAAGGCAAATCTTTCTCCATATGCAGTTACATTCAAGGCACTAGGGGTTAGGACTATAATATGAATTTTGGAGGCACACAATTCATATTCCCATAAGGAGAGGCATTGTACTCTTCAGTTCAGTGCTCTATCTGTTCAAGCTATACATCTGAGCCAACTCCCTAACCCTTATTGGAGAGTGATGAGGTAAGAGAAGGCCGTGATTGAGGAAAGGCTCATCTTCTTGTATTTCATGCCTCCAACTGAGCATTAAGTTAATCAAACCTGAAAGAGAAAGTAAAACAGCAGTGCAGCCTTCTTAGAGTACAGAAGGAAACCATATTCATGCTTGTTTATTTTCAGGTACAATTGTCTGCTTATGCAGACTTGCTGGAGCATAATAGTTCCACAAAGACCATTCTCCAAATAGTGAACCCAGAAGCCTTCACTTATGACTTCAATAAAAATTCACCAATGGAACAGAATAGATAGCCCAGAAATAATGCCACACACCTACAACCATCTGATCTTCCACAAAATCAACAAAAACAAGCAATGGGGAGAGGACTCCCTATTCAATGATCGGTGCTGGAATAACTGGCTAGCCATACGCAGGAGATTGAAACTGGACCCCTTCCTTACACCATATACATGAATCAACCTAAGATGGATCAAAGACTTAAATGTAAAGCCTAAAACTATAAAAACTCTCGAGGATAACACAGAAAATACCATTCTGGATATAGGACCTGGCAAATATTTCATGATGAAGACACCAAAACCAACTGCAACAAAAACAAAAATTGACAAATGGGACTGGATTAAAGAAAGAACTTCTGCACAGCAAAAGAAACTCTCAACAGTGTAAAGAGACAACCTGCAGAATGGGAGAAAATTTTTGCAAACTATGCATCCAACAAAGGCCCTCTAATATCCAGAATCTATGAGGAACTTAAACAAATTTACAACCGAGAAACAAACAACCTCATTAAAAAGTGGGCAAAGGACATGAACAGACACTTTTCAAAAAAAGCATACATCCAGCCAACAAGCATATGAAAAAATGCTCATCATTAGGGAAATGCAAATCAAAACCACAATGAGATATCATCTCACACCAGTCAGAATGGCTATTATTAAAGAGTCAAAAAACAACAGATGCTGGTTAGGTCGTGTAGAAAGGGAATACTTATACACTGCTGGTAGGAATGTAAATTAGTTCAGCCATTGGGGAAAGCAGTTTGGCAATTTCTCAAAGAACTTAAAACAGAATTTCTATTTGACCCAGCAATCACATTGTTGGGTATATACCAAAGAAATATAAATCTTTCTACCATAAAGACACATGCACACATATGTTAATCACAGCACCATTCACAATAGCAAAGATGTGGAATCAACCTAAATGTCCATCATTGGTAGACTGGATAAAGAAAATGTGGTACATATTCACTGCACAGCATTCCACAGTTTTTACAATGTTTGGTTAAAGGGCCCTTTTACAATATTTGGACTAGGTTAAGGTAAGTCAACAAGGGATGATCAAGCTCCCCAGGACTAGCAACAACCAGGAGTGTTACCCTTCCTAGGCCTGGGGGCCATGGGAAGGAAGAGTTACTGAGAAATGGTGAGAGCTTTGACTATAGGAAGGCATCACCCTGAAGAAGCCATTGTAAAAAGGCCTTTTGATTACTTCTTTAAGAGTGCCATCTGTTTCTTGCTGGGACCTTCCAACACATGACTTTTTCCAACCTTACTGATCACTCACTACTCTTCTTACCAGACCCCACATTCCAGCCACAGTTTCATCCCCTTTCATGTTCTAATACCGTTGTTTCTATTGTACCTTTTTCTCTTTTCTTTGAATGCCTTTCCCCTTCCTTGGCCAGACTCTCACACAAGCTAAAAATCTGAACTCAAATGTCACCTTCTCCAGGAAGACCTCTCTGACTTTTGCCCTGCCATCACATAATTACCCATACAGAGTTAGGTGCTCCTCCTATATGCTGCCATCACAGCCCAAATCCTAGTGTTTAATTATCATCTATGACTATGTCTGCATCTCCATGGTGAGCAGAATGATGGCCTCCCAAAGATGTTAGATCCTAATCCCCAGAACCTGTGGATTTGTTGGACTACATGGTAAGGGTAATCAAGGTTGCTAATCAGCTGACTTTAAGATGAGGGGATGATCTTGGATTACCCAGGTGAGCTCAGTGTAATCATGAGGGTACTTAGACATGTAAGGGGGAAGCAGAAAAGTAAGAACTAAGGATATGGCCATTGGAGAAAGACTTTACTGGCTAGTGCTGCCTTTGGAGATGGAGGAGGGGGCCCCAAGCCAAGGAATGTGGACAGCCTTTAGAAGCAAGGAAAGGCAAGAAGCAGATTCTCCCTGAAAGAGTCTAGAAGGAAGACAACCCTGCCTGCATCTTCACTGTAGACCAGTGATACCCATTTGGACTTCAGACCTCCAGAATTCTAAGATAAAAAACTGCATCATTTAAGTCACTACATTTGTGGTAATTTGTTAACAGCAGCAATAGAAAATGAATAAAATCCCCCAGTAGACAGTCAGATTCTTGAGTGCAGGAATCATGTCTTTGTGTCTTCCAAGCTCCTCTAGCAATACTTGTCTTACAGTGGTTCTCAAATATATTTGTCGAAGAAAAGATAGGATGCAAAATTATCTGGCTCACCCATGTTTTCTGAATCCTTCTGGGTCTATGGTCCATGTAGCAATAGTTTATCTGTAGGAAGAGATCTGCATTTGCTTATAAAATTTTTAAAAATAGCTTTCACTTATCAATCTACCATATAATCATTGAGAAAAATTACTTAACTAGTTTCCAAGGAGAACAAGGATACAGGAATGTGAAGGCACTGATGATGTCCTCCATCTCAGGAAAGCAGCTGTAGTATCAGTGTCCTGCCTCAGGACATGCCCAGCTCCCCGGATAGGCAGGAAAAAAAGAAAGTGTTCCTTCCTCCAGAGCAGCTGGCCCTGGTTTTGGCTGAATCTGGATCCCTGGGCCTCATGGGCACTGCTTGCTATAGTTCGGCAGGGGCCTCCAGCCCTGGCATTTCCAGAGGTCTGTGCTGTTACTAGTCTGGAGCAGATACCTCCTATCATCACCATAATCTTGTTCTTATGGCATCATCAACAACAGATGATCTGCAAATCCCACAGCCTGTTCATGAAACGAAAGCTAGTGCCTTGATTTAGAGCCCCTTTGACTTTGCTCAGAGCCCTGAGCCAAGAGCCCTGAGGTGTAGTCTGGCTCTGCTTCCAACCTCCTATGTGACCTTGATTGATTTCCTTACCTAGCAAGTGAAAGGGGTAAACTTCTGTGGTCACTGTGAGCTCCTGCATTCTAAGAGTTTATAACAATTATACAATCCCCAAACACATTGATGCTTAGAAAATGCCAGTGACAAACTGTCCCCACTAAAAAGGGCATTTCACTGGGACAGAAAATAAAAGCTAGAACCTGAGAAAGGAAGAAAAGAAAGGAGAGAGAGAAGGATGGAGGGAAGGCAGATGGGAAGAGGTAGGAAGAAAGAATTTATTGAGCACCTTTCACCTGTCTCAGCCTCTTTCACTTGTCTACCAGCCCCTTTCACCTGTCTCAGCTCATCAACATTCCAGACCAGAGCCTCACAAAATTTTCCACCAAAGTACTTCTGACCTTGAAAGAGAGTGATACAAACCTCTGGGAATCAAGCCTATAAAGTAGGAAATCTGAAGTCTCATTTTATCTTAAAAATAATGTGAATTTTCTGTTCTACGCCATCAACAGGGGTTTTATTTCTTCTATAGAATAAAGCTCTTGCTACAGGAAAATGCGGCATGTTAACCCTGTGGTATGCAAACCCCAGCCCACTTTCGTTTCTCTCTGAGATAGAACATTCTAGTTTTGGAGGTAGGAACCTGAAGTTGAAAGGCAAGATTTATTCCTCTAGCCCACCAAGGTCATGAGAAAACTGGGATGTTACCTGATTTATTACAGCCAGAGAAACCAAGCAAAAAAATAAAATTCAACTAGCCTAAAAATGTTGTCTTTGGAAAACAAGAACGCTCATTTTACTGGGGCAGTTCTACCTGCCCAGCAGTCTGTGCCAGGAGAGAGGCCATGTCTGCTTTTAACTCTGTTTCCAGCAGTGAGGCACATTAATACCCTATTTGCAGCATTGTCAGCAACTTGGAAAGGCAGATTTGGGAGTGTTTATTTTCAAAAGCAGTAGAAATCAGAAAGAAAGGAAGCAAAAGTGCTAGGAAATAGAGACCACATGCTCAGGGGTTATGCAGGAGGGCCTAGCCAGAGAGAAGGACTTAGATGCTACCAGAGGAAAAGATGGGACTTGGCCATGGACCCCGTAAAGTAAGGAGGCAGCACCACATGAGACTCCTGGAAAGCCAACCAGGGCCAAGTCTAGATGTAAAGGAGTTGTTGTTATGAGTGGAGAAAGCCCCATACACTATCCTCAGGACAGCTGGGAGGTGAAAATGAACTTGTAAATACCTGCCTTATGATTAGTGCAAGTGTTTGCTAGTATTATTATTATTATTATTATCATCATCACCACCATCATATATCAGGAGTGAGGTCACCTTCTTTTGTAGCAAAATCAACCTTCAGGAGCAGACTTCAAAACTGGGCGGAAGATAGGAGACAGGAACTGAAGCTGTATTTGCAAAACTACAGGGGTCTTGAGGAAAAGCTTGAAAATTATTGAAGCCACTGAAAGGAGACTGGGAAGGGGTCTTTTCTTCTAGGTAGGAGTTAAGACTCGGAGGATTCAAAATGATGCTGAGTTACAAAGAGATGGAACATCACGAAACTAGAATTGGCAAGAAGAGCAAGTAACAGGGAAGAGGGAAGGGCAACATGACCTAGGACTTAAGCTCATGGATATAGGTTTGACTCTTGACTAGCACATCTGGTTATGTGACTTTTGGCAAGCCAGGTAACCTCTCTGAGCCTGTTTCTTCCTGTTTAAAAATGAGAATAATTAGAGTACCAGTGTTAGCTTTTCTTACTATCAGCTGTTAGGTAGCTATTGCAAAGTAAGTAAATGGTGCTTTGTCTATATTAAGATTCTGAGATTGGGTATGAAAAAACTTTGCCAGGAAAAAAAAATCCCGTATCAGAGATTTTATTTTGGAGCAGTCAAGAGTTGGAAAGAATAAAGAAGAATAAAAAAGAAGAAAGAAGGGGAGGAAAGGGAGGAGGGAAAAAGAGGAAGAGGAAAAAGAAAAAGTGGTGGAGGAAATGACAGGAAGAGGAGAATAGGGAGAGAGAAAAAGGCAAGGAAGAATGGTCCTGATAATTATAAACAAGGTAATTAACATGAGAATATTCCAAAACATATCTTCCATTAACGCCTTCTTCTCAGCTTCCTTCACTCTTCAGATCAATCCTTATATGTGAAAGTTCTTTCGCGGCCTGGCTCTGGCCCTATTTTTCTCTCAATTTACAAGATCCTCTTGGGCAATGTCATCCTGCCCACGGCTTCACTTTCTGCTCATTCATTAATCCTGAAGCATTTATTTCCAGCCTGGATACCTTTCTTGAGCTTCAAATTTGACCTGAATAGATCAAAGTCAACACAAAACAAATCTTGCATCTCTCCATAAAAATATCTTGCTGTTTCTCCTTTATGCTTTATTGAGGTTCCCGGCAGCCCCTCCCCTCAAATCAGAAATTTGGGACTTATGCCCAGCCCTCTGACACTTTGTCTGCCTTAATTTTCTTCAAAACTGGCTTTAACTATCCATTCTTATTTTTACTGCCTCAATTCAAATCCTCAGCCCTCAACCAGACCCTGGTAAGAGTTTGCCAATTGGTCTTCCTGATACCAGGTCTATACCCACCCAATTTATCCTCTATAATCAGACAGAGATGATGCAATACATGAAATTCCCTGAAAAATATTTCAAGAACTTGTCTTCTAGCATACAGGACAAAAATATAAATTTCTTAACATACAAAACCCTTCACCTGACATCTGCCTATTTTTCTAGCTTCATCTATCTTCCCCTTCCTTATTCCCTAACCCACATTCAAATGGTCTTGACTGAACAGCTTATTTGAAGACATTCTTCACTCTGCCTGGAGAATTTATGATTATCCTATCAGCCTGGCAAACCCCTGGCCAGCCTGCAAGACTCTACCCCCATGTTACCTCCTATGGGAAGCCTTGTCTGACTTTGCTATGAGCACAATTAAGCATTCCTGCACCAGTTATTTTTCTGTAACTCTTTTACAGTACATATCATATTCTACGATTATTTGTCTAAAATATGGTCTTTCCAACTGAACTGAGAACCCCTGATGGGCAGGGACTGTGCACTATTCATGGTTGTATTCCCAGGATCTCATAATGTGCCTGGAACATAGTGGTAATCAATTTGTTACATAAATAATTGAATAAATGGGCCTGGCATGGTGGCTCACGCCTGTAATCCCAGCAATTTGGGAGGCTGAGGCAGGCAGATCACCCAAGGTCAGGAGTTCCAGACCAGCCTGGCCAACATGGCAAAACCCAGTCTCTACTAAAAAAACAAAAAAAAACAGAAAAAACAAAAAATTATCTTGGTGTAGTGGCTCATTCCTGAACTCGCAACTACTCGGGAGGCTGGGCACGAGAATCACTTGAACCCAGGAAGCAGAGGTTACAGTGAGTCAAGATCATGCCACTCTACTCCAGCTTGGGCAAGTGAGCGAGACTCTGTCTCAAAAATAATAATAATAATTGAATAAATGGATAAGTAAAGAACATTTAGAAGAACATGAATATAGCTATACCTATGAACCAAATCCCAACTAACCATAATCTCAACAGATTTAAAACAAACTAACATTTAACTCTCTTACATTTACAGCAAAGGAGATACAGAGCTCATCTAGAGACGCTTGTGTCTACTCAAGTCCTGCCACCTTGGAGGTCTACTAGGACCACGTAGGGTCACCATAGATGCTGTCTACTAGTGTTATGCACAACATAACTGCCCAAAACTTTAATTGCCAGTATTCTATAGTCAGAATTATCTCAGCAGGAGAATCTATGGAGAAAACAAGATTATAATGAGAAAATTTCCTTGATAAACACACAATTAGAGGAAGAGGAGTCGGCTTAACTTACTCATCCATCCAACCACTCAGCACTCTCTCTATATCCTTCCTGAGTTGATGGAAATGGCCCCAAAGACTAGCCAGGGTGCCATCTTCTCTAGACAGTGATAGAGATGCTCTGAAAAATTGTATTTCTTTAGCTTCTCATTTTCTAGACTTTATGCAGACAATCCCCTTGTGTTCACTTGGAAGACACAACTGACCAGGTCTCAACGTTAGACATGTTAATATAGTCATATACATTCTTTTTTTGACTTTTACTTTAGGTTCAGGGGTACATGTACACATATGTTATACAGACAAATTAAGCATCATGAGGGTTTGGTGTACAGATTATTTTGTTACTCAGGCAATAAGCATTGTGCCCGAGAGGTAGTTTTTCCATCGTTACCCTCCTCCCACCCTCCACCCTTGGTGTCTATCGTTCCCTTCTTTGTGTCCATATGTACTCGGTGTACTCTCACTTATAAATGAGAACATGTGGTATTTGGTTTTCTGTTCCTGTGTTAATTTGCTTAGAATAATGGCCTCTAGCTCCATCCATCTTGCTGCAAAGGACATGATCTCGTTCTTTTTTATGGCTGCACAGCATTCCATGGTGTATATATACCACATCTTCTTTATCCAATCTACCACTGACAGACATTTAGGTTGATTTCATGTCTTTGCTATTGTGAATAGTTCTGTGAGGAACATACAGTTGCATGTGTCTTTATGGTAAAACAATTTATATTCCTCTAGGTCTATACCCAATAATGAGATTGCTGGGTCGCATAGAAATTCTCTTTTAAGTTCTTTAAGAAATCACCGAACTGCTTTCCACAGTGGTGGAACTAATTTACATTCCCACCAGCATTGTAAGCATTCCCTTTCTATACAACCTTGCCAACATCTGTTGTTTTTTGACTTTTTAATAATAGCCATTCTGACTGGTGTGAGATGGTATCTCATTGTGGTTTTGATTTGCATTTCTCTAATGATTAATGATGTTGAGCATTTTTTATGTGCTTGTTGGTCAAGTCATTTGCATTCTTAACACTACACTTGGGTTAATTAAATATCTCAGCCACTATGTTCAAATTATTGCTTAGGAAAAGTTAGTTTTCTCAGGAAATTGATCTCACCCAAAACAAGTTTTCCTAAGCTTTGAGGGGAGCCTTATTGTTGTGCCTTTGTGCAGAATTCACTATTTTGGGGAGATATAAACATTTTAGAGTATTAAAGCTTCACTCTAGTGGGAAGCATTTAACACAGATGAGGCTAAATAGAAAAATACACTAAATAGGTAATAGTGATAATATAAATTGAGCTGGTGTCTTTCTTTTTTAATTGTTGGGGACTCAGTTATAGAATGGGAGGATCACAAAGCTTCTGAAAGGAAGAACCCATCCATGTAGGCCAGGATTCATCAATCTCTCCATCCCAAGATGTCTGTCTTCCCCTCAGCATCACAGGACACTGGTTCAGGCCCTGGGGTGGAGGAGATACCTGGCGTGGGCTACAGAGGGGGAACCACCTCCCACCAGAGGATATGGAGGGCTGAGTGGTGGGCTGAGGGCCACTGGGAAAGGGAAAGCCCCTCGGCTGACACACCTGTGAGTGTTAAACATGCACAGATGGGAAGCCTGTGTTTACCTATGGTTTGGACACAGGATTAGAAGGTCACATTCAAAAAATGCCTCCTAAGAACCCCCTGGAGGGAACAGACTTTGGGTTAAAGCATTTTCTGAAGAGACTCAAAGCAAGTTCTTCTCTCGTTGAGAGATAAGATAAATGAGGACCCTCACTCTTGGCCTTTTTCCCCCTACTTATAGTTTCTCCAGATGCTTGGAGTCATATGATCTACTCTAAGCAAATTCTGACTGAGGTACGACAGGAGGGATCCAGGTTCTGTGAGGCCTGAAAACAATACGGTTATTGTAAGGATTAAGAGAGACAATATATGTAATCTTTGGCTTGATGCTTTGCACAACGTAAGGACTCAATAAACAACAGTTACCTAAGGGATAGGTCATGAAGCAAGGAGTCCAGTGAGGATATTCCCTCAACAGTGTGGGCCAGAGATGAGAAAGCTTACACTGGCACTGTTGTTTGACAGCAAAGATGGAGATGGAGAAGGTGGAACAGTGCTGGAAGAAATTAAGAGGACAGGAATAGTAGGGTGTGCTTGATGATTGGATTCAGAGGATGATTTGAGAAGTGGGAAGAGGGAAGTGCCAGCCAAAAAACTGAGGAAGAACAAACAGAGCACCAAGCATCAAGTAGTGATCACTGAATGACTCAATACTGCCCAGCATGGACACACCTAGGAAATGTTAGCCAAAGAAATGTTATACTTGTCTAGGTGTATAAATGTCAAATGAAGGGGGCAATGTATAAATTTTATTTAAAAAATAAATATTTTTATTCATAGTTATAGTCTCATATGAATTAAAGTACTGAAAAATGACTTAATTACCCAAAAGTGTCATCATCGTGTAATAAAAATGAACTAAAAAGAATGTTACGATGGCTAGTAAATTATTAGAAATATAGACAAAAGACAGAATTAAATCACCACTTTATATTTTTTTCAGGAAAAAAACATTTTTTCAAGTAGAGAATCTCATATGCTTACCTGTTAATAAACAACAATCCAGTTGGGAAAGGATATTTGATTGGAAGTCAGTGTACTAGTCTCAGTTCCTTAACTTACCCTATGACCGCTAGGGAATTACTTACTCAGTTTCATGCTATGTTGAAATTCTAACACTAGTTACGCTGATGCATATAGCAGAGGCAACAAGGAGTCAAGCAGATAGGTCATCAGGAAAAGAGAAGACACCTGGTATGAAATATACTCATTATTAGCACAGAATAAATCAAGATAGGCAAGTAGGCTCTGATTTCCCATGTTATGCTAATAGAGACATTAATACATCACAGCATCCTTTCCCACTGAACCCAAACATACACTTCACAGTTCAATGCTCTAAGTAGCCATTGGCAATCAAGAGTTGACATCACAGAAAAAATCTATCCATCATCTTAGTTTTTCAATCAGTATAGGGTAGGTGATGCTTCATTAATAAATAACTCCAAATTCTCAGTAGCTGAAAACAACAGAGATTCATCTTTTGTTTAGATTACACATCCTTTAACAGCTGGCTAGGGACTTTGCTCCACATCATGATCATGCTCACTTCAAGGCCCTAGCTAATGGAGTACACTTATCTGGAACATTGCCAATCAGAAAGGCAAAGGAGATGTGTGGAAACACAAACTAGCTCTGAAGGCCCCACACTTCTGCTCACCTCCCATCGATCAAAGGAAATCATACAGCACAGCCATACCTAACATCTAGTGGACAGGGAGATACAATCCCATCATTGGCCTGGAAGGAAACAGCCCGAACACTAGACCAGCCCTGATGACTGTCACACTGGTATAGACCCAGAGGAATCTGGCCCAGCTGCAAAGCCCAGCTCCAATGGTACAGTCAGATCAGTAAGCCCCAGCTTATTGGTAGTCTAGTCTATAGTTAGTTCTTAGGAGCTTAAAGTCTATTTTAGAGGGGCTTTAGAGGGAGAATAATTTTCAAGAAAACAGGCAATTATAATACAGAAGAATGAAGAGCTACCATGGGGTTATCGGATGCAGTACGAGAACATACAAAGGGCACTGAACCCACACCAGAGGGATCAGAAAGGGACAATATCTAAGCAAAGACCTAGAGAATTGGTAGTAGTATGCTGAATATAATGAGGGGAAGGAAGGAGAAAGAGCAGCTCATCTGCAGGCAACAGTGTGTGCATGACCCAGGAGCAAGAGTGAACACAGCCAGCTGCAGGAATGGCCTGAGGCAGGTATGACCAAGACTGCCAGGGAGAGGGAATGGAGGGGAGGGGGACTCAATCACAAAGGGCCTTGGTAGCCATGCAGCGGACTGTGGGGAATCAGGAGGCAGGACCAGGGTTATGTAGAGGAACCCTATAACCAGACTTACATTTTAGACTTACCCAGGGTCACAAAGCAAGAAGCTAGCAGAAATTCTGCTTAAAACTAAGTCTGCACAGAGTTATTTTGTTGAGAACATTTTGTGGCAAAACTTACGGAAGAGACTGCATATGTGGTCACTTGAAAATGAAGGAAACGATGTCTTTTTCAGTGAGATGTATTTAAAAATAACTTCCAAATATGTCTTGTTTTTCCTTGGCCTTATTTAGGAAAATATCTTTAAAAGCAGAACAACATGCCCAGTGCAAAGCATTGACTCCCTCATCAAGAACTAATGAGAGGGTCAAATTAGATCAAGACCCAAGTTGGCCACAGACACAAGCCTGTAAGATGCTTCTGGCCTTCACACACAGCAGGGGCATCTGCTGGTGGGACTTGAGAGACAGGCTCCAGTTCTCTGAAGGGCTTCCCCAGAACTGGAGAATGAGGAATTCCATGTGTGCTCACATATGCATTCTGCATCTTCATCTGCCACATGAACTGAATCCTGAAAGGAACATCTGCCTAGCAGGGAGTGCAGATGGCCAGATCTCACTGAGTCAGCAAACAGAGCCCTTGCAAGGGGTCGGTCCTCAGGTACAGATGGCCTCCAGGGGAGCCTCCCACCTCGGAGGAAAGCTGCTAGCATCCTGGAGTTCCTAAGCATGAGAGAGCCAGGTAGTCCAAAATATCTACAGGAAGAGGATTCCACCTGTGCCATCTCAGAAGCCAGGTCTTCTTGGAAGATCTATGCTGTTTCAAAGGCTTTCCCACAACCCAGAACATCACTAAAGAGAATGAAATTCATTTCAGACTTCTGTCTCCTGAAGTTAATCATACGGTTCCATATAGTGGCTCCCTATCGGTTCTAAGCAATATGCCCTTTGAGGGTCTTTTCAATTCACTTGTGACCTGCTTTCGATCCATTTTGCGTAGGCCTCCAATTGCTAGGCATTTTCATATGAAACTCAGTATCAGACAGAGTTTCAGTTCTTTCCTTGTCTCTGTCAGAAGCAGAATGGCAAGGAGCAATGTATACTGGGTTTCTTTTCTTGAATGGTTTTCATTTTCACACTTCACAGCAGTGGGATTCTTTGTGGCAAGGATTACCCAAAAAACATGAACCCTTTTTCCCGAGGTTTGCCCAACTCCACAAACTTCAAATTTGAGAACTCTGAATTCTTACTGCATCATTATGTGCACAGAATCATGCATTTTTATAGGCTTAGATATATGCATTAGGATTTTTTTTAATCTAAGGATTTTGATTTCAAAAGTAAGCTCTGTTACAAAACTGTAGTCTTTTCTTTGAGAAAAAGATTCATATTATAGTCCATGTACAAAAAAAACACTCAACAAAAATTATGCTATAATGTAGCATAAAACATATTTTCAAAATACAGACATTTACATATTTCTTTCAAAATGAAACTACTCTACACCAACTGGAAGAGATGATCTCATGAGAAATGGCAACATCAATTGTTCATACTAGCTGCAAATTTTACAAATTTGTCCTGGGTTTATAGCTACTTCCAAGGCAGTATCACTCTACAGCATCAAGAGGGCAAACTTAAATTAGAAAAAATACATTCTTCATACGAATCCACTGGGATCCCGGCCAAAACACTTGCAGGTTAACATAAGAATGGGTTCGGGCAAAGAAAGAAATGTGGTTTCACTTTAAGTTAATTCAATATCAGTCTAGTTGGGCTGAATTTCTGATTAGTTTAAGGTAAATGATCTTTATTTTCTTATTTTGGGAGGACAAGCAGCTGCTTCCCTTCCTTTCTTACATTGAATTATTCATTCTTTCCCTCTTGTGCCCCTACAAAGCATGACAATCCATGCATTTTCTAACTGGCTTAGTAAAAGGTTACTTTCTGCTCAACCCTTTTACTGTTGGTCAAAGAAGTAGCTGTCACTCACGAGATAGAGGGCATTATGTTGAGCAACTCATTAAAATGGCCAAAGCCACCCAAGTCTGCAACTGGCTGACAAGGAACCTCAATATTAAAATTTCTAAAACAACAGGCAATTCAGAACATGAGCTTTAGAGAGCTAAAAATGCAGTGATACTGTTACTGTCTTGATTGTCTGAACAACCTATTTGAGGCTGCACAGCATCCTCTACTTGGGAGAAAGGCAGAAAGTGTTGACTGCTAGACTCAGCTGTCTCTTTTGGAGCCAAGGCATGAAGCAGTCTTGATTTACCACCAGATCACAAATATCCACCTCAACATATTTTTAAATGTGGGTTTTATTACTATTCAGGTGTGAAAAGGCCAACAGTTCAAGAGACAGTGGCCATTGAAAAGATAGTACATTCTTTTCAAAAGGAACTATTACGGTACATTGTGTCTTACAGTTTTTTAAGTCAATCATGTATTGTGAATACTTCCCCATGGTATTAAATAATATTTTACCACATATTTTTAATAGTTTCAAAGTATTTAACAAATAAATGTGGGGTATTTATGATTCAATTTCCTATTGTTGGGCCAAGTTTGGTACTAGCATGATGCTACAATGAACATTCCCATAGCAATACCTTTGTCTGCTTTTATAATCTCCTAGAATTAGAATTGCTGGATTAAGAGTATTCATGTGCTTAGCACTTTTCGTACTCATTTGTCTTGGTCCATTGAGGTTGCTATAACAAAATACCATAGACTAAGTGACTTATAAAGAATAAAAAATTGTCCCTCTCAGTTCTGGAGTCTGGAAAATCCAAAATAAAAGTGCTGGCAGACTCGGTGTATCATGAAGGCCTATTTCTTTGTTCATAGACAATGTCTTCTCGCTGTGTCCTCACATGATGAAAAGTAAGAATGCTGGTCTCTTCGGACTGTTTTAAGAGCACTAATCCGATTCATGGGTGCTCCGCCCTCACAACCTAATCATCTCCCACAGGCCTTACCCAAAACCATCACAGTGGGAATCAGGTTTCAACATACGAATTTTGGAGCATGGTGACACATGCCTGTAATCCCAGCTACTCCACAAACTGAGGTGTGAGAAATGCTTGGGCCCAGGAGTTTGAGTCCAGCCTGGACAATACAGCAAGGCCCCATCTCTAAAAAAGCAAAGTAATAATAATGTAAATAAATAAGATAAAACATATGAAATTTGGGGGGGGCACACAAATATTCAGTCCATAACATCATTCATTTGCTCAACAAATATTTATTGAGATAAATGGTATCCTGGGCATTCTGAACTACTCAGACCAGGCTTTGGTCCACATGCAGCTTACACTTGTGGATGAGGCTGACAATTCACAATGAAAAAGTAAATTCATGATGTGATTGCAGAGAGTTATGAGTGCTTCAGACAAAAGTAAAGTGATGGGGCCTCGATATTTTGCAGAGCATGGTTAGAGAGTCTGTCTGAGAGCATGACTTGTGAGCAGAGACCACCTCTGTGGGTGTTCCAGGCAGAGAGAAAAAAACAGGAAAAACTCGAGCTTGGCCCAATTGAAGACTTGTCAGGCCAAGGTGGCTGGAGTGGAATGGGCCAGAGGAGGAATATGGGGAAGGTCAGCAGGAGCTAGACCACAAGGTTCTAACCACAGTGGGAAGCTCTTTGCACAGGAGAGTGATATGATTGGCATTCCACACTAAGAACACCATTCTGGTTGCTGGGTGGAGAATGGATGATGGAAGCTGAAGTTCAGTTAGGTGTGTGTTGCAATAGTTCAGACAAGGATAAAAGCGTTTGCCCTGGGGCAAGGAGATAGCGGGGACATTTCTGAATGTGTATTTCAAGACAAAGACCACAGACTTGCAGATGGACCAGGTACGAAGCATGAGGGAAAGATGGTCAATTGAAGATGCCCTGTAGAAAAGCCGTGGCGCTCAGCACCATAGACCCTCCTTCCCCACAATCTCACCAGCACTATCGTTTTCCTCTTTGCCAAATTGATAAGGAAAATATTTTTAATTGTTTTCAGTTTCTTGATTATTATTGAGGTTAGGCATGTTTTGGGTTTATGTGTTTATGTGTGTTTCTTTGATTGTAAAAATAATATTTTTAGCTAAAATTGGTTGTTGTTGTTGTTGTTGTTGTTTGAGATGGAGTTTCACTCTTGTCACCCAGGCTGGAGTGCAATGGCATGATCTTGGCTCACTGCAACCTCTGCCTCCCAGGTTCAAGCGATTCTCCAGCCACAGCCTCCCAAGTAGCTGGGATTTCAGGTGCCTGCTACCATGCCCGGCTAATTTTTGTATTTTCAGTAGAGATGGGGTTTCACCATGTTGACCAGGCTGGTCTCGAACTCCTGACCTCAGGTGATCCACCTGCCTCCGCCTCCCAAAGTGCTGGGATTACAGGCGTGAGCCACTGTGCCTGGCTCCGCTAAAATTATTTATCTGAGAAACAGTAAAGATCGAGGTATGTCTTCCTCAATAGGATGTGAGTTTCACAAAAGCAAAGGACAAAATAACCTTGTTTGTTTTAGTCACTGCTCTGTGTCTGGCACCTAAAACAGTGCCTACCACACAGCGATGATAAAAAATGCTAACACTTAGAAACCTTAATTTGTGCCAGGCACTCTTCTAAGTGCTTCTCATGCAATGACTCCTATATTACAACCCATTACAGATGAAGAAACTGAGCCACAGAAAGGTTAAGTAATTTGCCTAAAGACACACAGCTGGTAGGTGGTGGAGCTGGGGTCTGACTTAGAGTTCAACTCTTAACCACTGTGTTCTACTGCCTTTCAATAGTAAGTACCAAGAACCATTTGAGCATAAATTAATTTTCCAATCGTGAAAGGTGAATAGTAGTATCTATTTAATCTTAAGTGTTTGGAAGGGAAGCATGAGAGTACTTCAATAACTAAACAAAACTAAATAACCCAACACACTACAGAAATCCAGGATATAGTTATTAGAAAAGAGAAATTATTTAAAACACATATGGGAATAACAAAAGGCTTAGTACATTTGAACTCTAGGATTATGCTTCAAATTCTCATCAATGAACTCTGTCTGTGGTTAAAGATCTGGAGGTGTTAAATGAGACTCTAGAATAAACATTAGTCTTCCGCTCCTTCCCTACACTTGAAAAAGCTCAAATCCATCCCATACTCTCTGCTAATTAGTCCTCCCAAAACATTGCTGAACACACGTCCTCATCGTCTTCTCAACAGCCTCTCCCCATTATGGAACACTTTGTTTGTTGAAAGAAGTGTGGCATACAAGGGAAACAGCTCGCATTAGCTCCAGGGAGTGCTGAGTTTGAATCTCAGCTTTCCTAGTGACTAGCAGAGTGACCACGAAAGGACCATTTAGTTGACCATCCTCCATGTCTCAGCTGTAAAATAGCAATCATAGGCAATTGTCAGGATTGAGTAAGATGAGGTGTGTACAGTGGTTAATTTTGTGTCTGGGCCACAAGGTACCCAGACATTTGGCTAAACATTATTCTAGGCAAGTCCGTGTGGGTGTTTTTGGCTAATATTAATATCAGAATTGGTCAAAAAGTAAAGCAGATTGTACCCCGGTTTTGTGGGTGGGCCTCATCCAGTCTAAGGCCTGAATAGAACAGAAAGGTGGACCCTCTGAGTGAGAGAGAATTCTTCCTGCCCAATAACCTTCTAACTGGGACACTGCCTCTTTTTTTATGACTTCAGACTCAAACTGAAACATCAACTGCAGTTCCCAACAATTCCTGGGCCTTCAAGACCCATCAGTTCCTGGGTCTTGAGCTTAACAGCCTTTGGACAGGAACTGCACCATCAGCTCTCCTGGTTTTCAAGCCTTCAGACCCAGACTGGAGACAGACCATTGGCTCTCCTCGGTCTCTAGCTTGCTGATTCAACCTCCAGATCTGAAACTTGCCAGCCTCCATGATTGTGTGAGCCAATTCCATATATATATATATATACACACACACATACATATATATACACACACACACACGCACACACACGTATATATACACATACATACGTATATATGTATATATACACATACGTATATATATACATATATACATATATATATATACACATACGTATATATATACATATATACGTATATATATATACACATACGTATATATATACATATATACGTATATATATATACACATACGTATATATATACATATATACGTATATATATATATACACATACGTATATATATACATATATACGTGTGTGTGTGTATATATATAGAGAGAGAGAGAGAAAGGATAGAGATGATATAGATATTGATTCTGTTGACACTGTTTCTCGGGAGAACCCACACTTGAAACAGGATGCTATCTCTCCCCCAGTACACGCAGTAGCTACTCAGCAGATGTGCATCACAGCCAGACATTTCTGGATTTCATTTCTGCTCTGCCATTGTTAGGTGTATAATCAGGGCAAGGCAAGTTAAAGTCATCTGTGCATGCTATAATTTCCTTATCTTTAAAACAGAGGCAATACATTGTTTTTAAACCTGTTAAGATGATTAAATAAATAAGTTACGTAAATAATCCATAACATGATAAGCTCTCAGGAAGAAGCCTGGGAATGTTTTGTTCCTTTAATACATCACTTAGTCCATTCACATTCAGAGATAAAGGCTGTTGAAATATTGGCCTTTTTCCATTCAATAACTTTCATCCCACATATTTTTCCTATACATGTCAGTCATAAGTCTTAGTGTGCTTTGCTTTAGAATGGCACCTTAAATTATATTCTTTGACATAGACACATTAAATAGGCAGTGTTGTATCTCTACCTAGTAATCACTACTTCATTTCCTCCCAGCTTCATCTGTACCTGGGGCCCTCGACCATTTGTTTCACCCCAGCCTCCTCCTCAGTGGTCATCTCTACATGGAGTCCACTTCATTGCCACCACAGCAGCAAGTATTACAAAAGCACAAACCCTCTTACCAGTGTATTTCTTATTGCCTTAGTGAACTGAATGTTTTCTGGGCCCTGCCAAGAACATAATCAGGTAGAGTTCGCAGGTCTTAAGTGGTCAATGCATTTCTTTTCCTTTTCATTTCTCTTTCTTTCCTTTCTTTCTTTCTTTTTTTTTTTTTTTTTTTTTTTTTTGATGGATTTCACTCTGTCACCCAGGCTGGAGTGCAGTGGTGCCATCATGGCTCACTGCAGCCTTGACCTCCCGGACTCAAGCAATCCTCCCACCTCAGCCTCCCAAGTAGCTGGGACTACAGTCATGTGCCACCATGACTGGCTATTTTTTTTTTTTTTTTTTTTTGTAGAGACGGAGTCTCACTATGTTGCCCAGATTGGTCTCAAACTCCTGGCTCAAGTGATCCTCCTACCTTGGCCTGCCAAAGTCCTGAAATTACAGATGTGAGCCACCACTCCTTGCTGCTGCATTTTTTAACAGCTTTACTGAGATATAATTCACAAACCAGCAGATGTTTAATAGATATTTGTTTTAGCAAATGTTATTGAATATGTTCAATATGTCATTGCTAATTGAATTAGCAAATGTTATTGAAGTTATCTAAAAGAATCAATCTGCATGGCTATAATGTCTTCAAAAGAAAATAAAGCGTATAATTTTTTTGCCATAATAATACAGTTGTTTGGTTCCAAAGTGGATAACACCCAGCCTAATTTTTTCAGTTAACCTAGTATTTCTATCTTGTAGGTGCCAGTCTGTAAAATAGTGGTTCTCAATCAGAATCACCAGGGATATCTGTTAAGGCACAGATGGTTAGACTCCACCCTGAGAGTTTGTCATTCAGTAGGTTTGAGGCAGGGCTCAGGAATCTACATTTATAATAGAACAGATGGACACATAAAGGAGAACAACACACACTGAGGCCTTTCAGAGGGTGGAGGGTGGGAGGAGCGGGGAGGATGAAATAATCTGTACAACAAACCCCCATGACACAAGTTTACCTACGTAACAAACCTGTACTTGTACCCCTGAACTTAAAATAAAAGTTAAGAAAAATTAACCACCAAGAAAAGAGAATCTGCATGTCTAACAATTTCTCAGATGAGGCTGATGCAGCAAGTCTAGCTAGCACAGCTGAAAAAATCCCCTTGAAGAATCTCTCTATATAATGATAGGGCTTTGGCCCTCCCAAAGGGCTCTTGCTGAAATTTGTTACCTGAGAGGACTTCAGCCTTCTGCAGTGCCTCATCATGTGTCAAGAGGAAGCCTGAACGAATGCAAGTTAGGCAATTCTGGGCTTTGAGTCTTGCCTCCCCGGAGACCTCTTAAGAAGCAGCCCATTTCACTGTCTAGCTCTGAGAATTGAGGCTCTCAGCTGGCATGCCAAGCCTGACCCCTTCCTGGAGCTTTCCAGCAACGGTGGTCAGAGTTCACGGAGTTCAGCCTGCTGCTAGAAGAGGACTGGCTTGCACTGGCTGTCCTGCATGTCTTGATTGTTGTCAGACAGGAAGCACACCCCTGTCTCCGTTTAGAATGTTTACTGTAGGTACCCTTCTAAATAAACCATGCTCTGCCAATAGTCACACTTTTTTTCTCTAAGTTCTTTGGTTAGTATCAGTAAATTGCAAATCCAGGATCTTTATGGTAGCTGAAGGGATGGGGAGGGTACGGAGTCTAATTGTGAAGGTGGCATGTTGCACTTGTTATATTCCTGGTAGGAGGAACCCAGACTTTGACACGAATGCTTAGAAAGTATAACTTGGAAAGATTGCTGAAAGAGAACAACACTGGAATCAAAATATCACTTTCCCACAAGTCACAGTTCGTATGTGCTTAAATTTTCTGCATCCTCAGAAACAAACAAATAAAAGAAGGAGGGAAGAGTATTAAAAGTATTTTTAAAATAAAATTTTCCAACTCAAAAGAACAAAGCTTTAAAAAGAAGCAAGGTCAACGTCTGCTCTGATACAAATCCCAAGGAGTTACACTTAAAGATCTGTAAATACGTATACATTCTTGGGGGCTCAACGCATATAATTATTATTAAGACCAAAAGAATACCAGAAAACAGAAAGATATGGAAGATGAAGAACAGAAATCCAAAATGCAAACTATAAAAGTACCTGAAGGGGGCCGGGCGCGGTTGCTCACGCTTGTAATCCCAGCACTTTGGGAGGCCTATGCGGGCGGATCACGAGGTCAGGAGATAGAGTCCACGGTGAAAGCCCGTCTCTACTAAAAACACAAAAAATTAGCCGGGCGTGGTGGCGGGCGCCTGTAGTCCCAGGTACTTGGAGAGGCTGAGGCAAGAAAATGGCGTGAACCCGGAAGGCGGAGCTTGCAGTGAGCGGAGATTGCGCCACCGCACTCCAGCCTGGTCGACAGAGACACTCCGCCTCAAAAAAAAAAAAAAAAAAAAAAAAAAAAAAAAGTGCCTGAAGGGCAAAATTAAAATGAATAATCAAGATATAATTTTTAAGATCCAGAATTTTTTAAAAATTATTAAAAGAACTATAAATTAATTTTAAAAAATCACTGCCTCATGTTCAATAAATAAACAGAAACTAACTCTGGAAAGTAACTATTAAAATGCTTCAACTTTGAGAATAAAGATTTCACCATTTTAAGCCAAAATTAGAATGTCTTCAGGTTGCTTTACTGCTATCCCAAGATAATAGAATTAGAGCTTCAGAATTTTTAAGGAAAAAAGTCAGATCTAAGAACGATATACACAGCCAAGCTATGAGTTGTAGGAAAGACAAAAATTTTCAAATGGTCTATCTTTTAGAAAACCTCCAGAACATCTTCTCTGCAGAGATCACATGGAGTGTTAACCAGCTCACCAAACCCTGGGACAGGAGCATAAGAAGGAGTCTTTGGAGGGGAAAGCTGATGTAGAAACGCAGCCTGGTATCCAGTAAAGTCAAGTTTCCTTTTTTTCTTTTAAAAATAAGCAAATGTTAGTAGAAAAAGATAGTGAGTTGATATTAACGGAATAAGAGCAAATCGAAGAAAAAAGGAGATTGATATTGCTGAAACATTTAAGTAATGGGAGTAATAATTTAAATAAAAGTCGGACAAAATAAAAAATAATGAAGGCATAAGTGCCTCATATTAAGAAAATAATGAATAGAAGAAAGGGGGAGCCACAAAGCACAAAAATGTCTTATCCTCCATAGACAAGATATCACAGTAATTGTGTTTAAATGTATAGACGTAAAGTAATATTAGACTAGAAAATATGTGCCAAAAGTGATTGTGGCTAATTGTTTTTTGGTTTTTTTTGAGACGGAGTCTTGCTCTGTCGCCAGGCTGGAGTGCAGTGGCGTGATCTCACCTCACTGAAACCTCCGCCTCCCGGGTTCAAGTGATTCCCCTGCCTCAGCCTCCCGAGTAGCTGGGACTACAGGCGAGCGCCACCATGCCCAGCTAATTTTTTGTATTTTAGTAGAGATGGGGTTTCGCTGTGTTGGCCAGGATGGTCTCGATCAATTGTGGCTAATTTTATAGTAATAAATTAATGACTACTCCAATTAAGGATGCTTATGGACTGTTTAAAATTAGTCATAAGTAATGGTAAGTGTAGGACATTAAACTTTCAAATTATTCTAATGTGAAAAAGAAAACAGTACAGTCCATTAACATTCATAATATAAATGAAAAAACATAGAAGTTCAACTTTAAAAAACATAAAATAGGAAGATAGAGAATTAACAAAATAAAGAACATAAAATTATGTAGAAAACTCATCAAGATATCCTATTTAATTATTTAAATCCTTGCATGAACTTAGAGATGCACATAAAGCACAAAGAGAGTCAATAGTCTAAAATGTAATGTGGGCAAATATTATTAATGAGCTTTTGCATGTAAGAGAAGGAGATCATTATGTTGTGATGGCAGATATAAGTTATTTATAAAAACATAACACTTTTTGGAAAAAAATGATTTGAATGCACCTTAAAATCAATAATAAAAAAATACAGACAGCAAAAAAATGTTAAAAACGGAAGAATAAACAAAAAGTCATATTGTATTTGGATATTTTTATTTTTATAAATACACAAAAATCTCTAACTTTTAATTAATATTTAAACTGAAATATAATCAGCATTCAAAAGAACATCATAACCAACTACTTATTATTTCAGAAATAGAATTATGATTTAATATTTTAAGATCTAATAAAAATACCCACATCAAAAATCTGTACAATCAAATTTATTTGTTCAGCAGATGCTGTAATTAATTGATTTTATTCTCAATGGTGTACTAATTAAACTCAAAAGCAAAACAAAGAAGCCTATGCTATCCTTTTTATTTTAAAATGTATTAGAGTTTTTTTGTTTTTTTTTTTTTTGAGACGGAGTTTCACCCTTGTTGCCCAGGCTGGAGTGCAGTGGCGTGACCTTGGCTCACCGCAACCTCTGCCTCCCAGGTTCAAGCGATTCTCCTGCCTTAGCCTCCCAAGTAGCTGGGACTGCAGGCGCCTGCCACCAGGCCTGGCTAATTTTATGTATTTTCAGTAGAGAGGGGTTTCACGAGGTTTCATTATGCTGGCCAGGCTGCTGGTCTCGAACTCCTGACCTCTTGATCCGCCTGCCTCGGCCTCCCAAAGTGCTGGGATTACAGGCATGAGCCACCGCGCCCAGCTAGAGATTTTTAATAATGCAAAATTTTAGGACAAATAAGAAAAATATGTATTAGAAAGAGACAAATTAATAACTGAAGATGACATGATTTTGTATACCTGAAAAAAAATCCAAAAGAATCATGTGAAAACCACCTAAAGTCATAAAATAATTTATGTAGAATAGTTGAAGTTCAAGATAAATTCTGAAAAATCAGTACCACTTCTTTGTGCTGGCAATAACTATTTAAATTATATATCATTTCTAAAAAAGATAGATCCAGATTTCATTTACAATAGGAAGGAAACAATACAACAAGTAAATTTAATGAAAGAAATTTAGAAAGTGTATTTTGAAAGTCTAAATATTACTGTATTTTTAAAATTTTAAATATATAAGGAGATTTATCATCTAGGTTTACAGTATTCTTAAAAATTAGAAAACTTAATTTTTCCACCCATATTATTTTTCAGTTGAACACAGTATCAATATAGTTATGGAATTTAGAAAACACTGATAGTTCACAAGGAAAAATCTACATGTGAGGATGACAAAAAAACTGAAAAAATGCACAGTAAGGATATTTCCTTCTATTAGTTACTAAAACTTATCATAAAGAAATAATAATTCAAACAGAGAGGTGTTAAAGGAAAACAAAAACTATTCAATGAAACAAGAGTCCAGAAATAGACCCTGTTATCTATAAAAACTCAATAGTTGATAAAGTAAGCTTTCTAAAATAATCATAAAATAATTTTTAATAAATGATTTAAAATTCAGATACATATATATATATACATTTTAGAGGAAAATATATTAGCAATATGTCTTACAGCATATACCAGAATAAATTGCAAATAGAATTAAAGAGTTAAGTAGAAAATGATGAACTGAGTCCACACAAAAGTGTTAATAGAGCTCACTGCCACCACCACCACCACCACCACCACAACCAGGATAACGAGACTTAAAAGTTATAGACAAGATAAATGTTTATATAACAAAATGTGCTAGATTGTAAAAATGGCCACAGTTTTTTGCAGTTCTTCTCATCAACAAGTGGAGTCTATTTCTCCACTACTTGAATCTGGACTTACTTTGAAACTTTCTTTGATCAGTAGAATGCCATGGAAGTCATATTGTGCAAGTTCTAAGCTTGGGCCTCATGATGCCTTAAATGCATGCTTCTTCTTTTTCTCTTGAAACCTCTGTTACTGTTGCCATGTGAGCAAGTACAGACTTGGCCTGCTGGATGGTAGGACATCACGTAGGGCAGAGACAAGCCATTCCAGCTGAACCATCTCAGACCAGACAACCCCCAGCTAACCAGGCAGCTGCCAGCAAATGTTTGAGTGAGTTTAGTCAGCCATAATTGGCCCAGCCACCCAGCTAAGCCAGCCCAAACTGCTGACCCATGAACTAAGTAAGTGTTAAGGCTCTAAGCTACTAAGTGTTGAGCTGGTCTGTTACACAACAATAAATAACATATTCTGAGTACTCAAACATAAGAGAGAAAACTATCAGTGCAGTATCCTTGAGAAACAGATGGGATTTATTATACAGATAAAAGATCGCTCAGAATATGTGCAAGAATTCTCAGAAGAGGATTATATTAAATGATGAGAAGAACATGATAGCTCACATCCGAGGAGAAAGCTGAGATTAGGAAGAAGCATGGGGCAAATGAGTATTGAATTCATTGGGATACAGACATGACTATAGGAAGGCTAAATGACCTCTGCATATTTTCCCCCAATCCCAGAAGCTAGTTAGTATAAAAAGAATGAATGTCTCCTGTGATAGTAGTCATGTTTAGGGCAGAGGGATTGAGCAATACCTCACATGGCTAGTTTTGCCTGAAAGTAACAGAGGGTATCCAAGACCAAAAGAGATGCAAAGTATGCTCTCTGACTACAATGGAATTAAATGAGAAATCAATAACAGAAAGATAGCTGGAAGATACCAAAATAATTGAAGATTAAACAACACACTTCTATATAACACAGGGGCCAAAGAGCAAGTCCTAAGAGGAATTTGAGAATATTTGGAACTAAATAAAAATAAAAGTGCTAATCATAAAAATTTGGTGGATGCAAAAAAAAGCAATGTTTAAAGTGAAATTTGTAGCACTGAATGCATATATTATAAAAGAATAAAGATCTAAAATCAATAATCTAAATGTCCACCTTATGAAACTAGAACAGGAAAAGCAAACCAAATCCAAAGTAAACAGATGAAAAGAAATAAAAATTACAGCAGAAAGCAATGGAATTTAAAATAGGAGATCAATAGAGGAAATCAATGAAGCCAAAAGCTGATTCTTTGAAAGGATCAATAAAAATGATAAACCTCTAGCCAGTCTAACTAAGGAAGAAAAGAGAAAACATTAATTAATAATATAAGAAATAAAAAAGATCCTCATTACTGATCGTATGGACATTGAAAGGACAGTAAAGGAATATTATGAATAACTCTATGCCCCCAAATTTGATAACTTAGTTGAAATTGGTCAATTCCTTATAATACACAATCTACCAAAACTCAGACAAGGACAAATAGATAACCTGGATAGATAAACTAGATATCTACATATTTATATCTATATACATATACATATAGGAAGAGGTTAAAAAAAATTTTACAACCATTGACCCAGTAATTCTTCTTTGGAAAATTAATATTTTAGGAAGAAATTCAACATAATACAATACAATATAATATAAACTTATGTGGTTACTTCTATGTCCAGACAAGATGCAGCAACAAAGGATAGATTTCTTCTATCTTAAGTGAGCATACAACTGGACAAAATATATGAAAAACAATTTTCAGACATAGGACCGCAGCCAGTGCAGTAATTCTGGAAAAAAAAAAAAAAAAAACAAAAAAAAAACAGTATGCCTTACAATTATACCAACTTACAGCCCAGAGACAGTCTCCAGGACACAGTACCAAAATGGGTACTCTGAACAGAGCTTAATGTTTTTGCTAAGCTGGGAAGAGAAAGATTGGACTTTTGGGAGGGCAAGGACAAGTTAGAATTTGTAGGACAGAATGCTGGAGAAAAGAGAGATTTTTCAAAAAGAGAGCATTCCAAAGATATAAAAGCAGGTCCACTTGAGTCTTTGACTCACCTGGTCTGTCTTTGTGTGACAGAAAACTAAATGAGGCAGGAAAATATAACCTGTAACCAGGAAAAAAACTCAATCATAGAAACATACAAAGAAATTAAAGAGATGATGGAATTAACCAATGAGGGCCTCAAAACAGAATACATTGTTAAATGACCATAATAAAAAATAATGGAATATATAAAAAAGAGTTTCTAAAGATAAAAATTACAATATCTGGAGCTAAAAATACATTGGATAAAAAACACTACAGAATAAAAATTCAATGTGCTTGAATACATAGTAATAGAAATTATTTTTTAAATGTAAAGAGAGAAATAAACAATGAAAAAGTAAACAGAACACCGATATCCTTGGGGATGTTATCAAGTTATCTAAGATACACATAATCAAAGCCAAAAAGGGGAAAGAAACAGAAATATTTTTAAAGAACAGCTAAAATTATTCCAAATTTGATTAAAATTATAGTCTCACAGATCTAAGAAGTTAAAGAAAAACCCAAGCAAAAGAAACAAAGAAACCACACCAAGGCACATTATAATCAAATCAGTAAAAGTAAATTAAGGAGAATATCTTAAAAGCAGCTGGTAGAAAAGAAGACACAAAGATAAGAATGACAGACAACTTCTCATCAGAAACTATGCAATATAGACCACGATTAAAATGATTAACATCTTTAGATGTTAATCTGGACTCTAAAAATGATTACCATCTTTAGGGTCCAAAAAGAAAACATAGTTAGCCTAGAATTCTTTACTCAGTGAAAATATCTTTCAAAAGTGAAGACAAAGTAAAAACTTCTCAGACAAGAAACAGCAAAGAGAATTAATCACTATCAGACCGAAACTACAAAAAATATCAAAGGAAATTCTTCAGGCAAAAACAAAAGGAAAATAATACCAGAAGGAAACATAGGACTATACAAAGAAATGAATAATTGAATACTAACAAAAGATTAATATGTGCGCATATATATATATAACCATTTTTCTCATTTTTCGTCTTCTTAATTGACTGTTACTATACTACTGAAGAAAACAATCACATACTCAAAAGTGTAGCTAACAAGCAAATATTAGATATAACATAAAAGCTTAAAACAAGCTTAATCTAAAGGAGGCAGGAAAAGAGACGGGAGACAACAAAGAACAAAAGGATAAACAGAAAAGAAAAAGCAGGGTGGTAGATTTAAACCTAACCAATCAATGATTATCTTAAACAAATTAAGTCTAATTGACCCATTTAAAAACCATAGATTGTTAGATTGGATTAAAAAGCAAGAGCACTTTAAATTTTAAAACACAGATCAAAAAGTGAAAAGATCTGTGGTCCATTTGGGGTTAATTTTTGTGTATGGTGTCAGGTAAAAGTATGTGGTTTGTTTGCTTGTTTCTTGCATGTGGATATCCAACATTGTTGAAAAGACTATCCATTCCTCCCTTTGAAGGCTTTGGAAACTTTGTTGAAAGAAATCAATCGATCATAAAGTTAAGAGTTTATTTTTGGACTCCGTTCTGTTCCATTGACTTACATGTTTTTCCTTGGGCCAATGTTGTACTTTGCTGTGGCTTTCTAGGTGGTTTTGGAGTTGGATAGCATAAGTCCTCCACCTCTGTTCTTTCCAAAATTGTTTAGCTAATCTGGGTCCCTTGCATTCTCATGTAAATTTTTGAATCAATTTGTCAGCTTCTTCAAAGGAATCTGCTAAGATTTTAATAAGAGTTGTGTTAAATATGTAAATCAATTTGAGGAAAATTGCTATCTTCACAGTATCAAGGCTTCCAATTCATGAACATGAAATGTCTCTCCATTTATTTAAATCTTCATTGTTTTCTCAGCAATATTTTGTAGTTTTCAATTGCTAGTCATGTACTTCTTTTATTAAAGTTATTTCTAAGTATTTTATTCTCTTTGACAATATAATGAATGAAATAATATTCTTAAATTCATTTTCAGATTGTTCATTCCTCACATATAAAAACATAATTGAATTTTGTATCTTAAGCAATCTCTCTGTATTCGCTTATTAGTTCTATTGGGGGCTTTTGTTGTTGCTGCTGCTGTTATTGTTGTCAACTACATTCAAAACCACGTCATCTGCAAATAGTTTCACTGTTTTTCAAAAAAAAAAACTGGAGGAAGAGATATCATGCAAACACTAAGCTAGAGTGACTATATTGATATCAGACAAAGTAGACTTTAAGACAAAAAAAATCTTACAATGGGAAAGATGGATATTTTATAATGATAAAAACAAGACTATATGGTAACATTAAATGAGTAAACCTAATTATAGAACTTCAAAATTTATTAATTAAAATCTAATAGAGTTGAAAGTAGAAGTAGACAAGTCCTTAATTGTAGCTGGAAATTTAAACAATTTTCTCCCCGTAATTGATAAAACAGGTAGACAGAAAATCAGTAAGGACGTATAAGATGTAAAAATTGTTATCAAACAACTCAACCTAATTGATATTTATAGAACATTTCATCCAATAACAGCTTAAAACACATTTTTGAGTGTGCAGGAAATATTTACTAAAATAGATCATATTCTGTACTACAAAGCAGACATCAGTAAAGTTAAAATACTTGAAATTATAAAATGCATATTCTCTGACCACAGAGAAATAAAACAAGAAATCAATAACAGAAAGGTATATGAAAAATCCCCAAATATTTGGATCTTAATAACACACTTCTAAATAACTGATGGGTTAAAGAAGAAAGCACAAGATAAATTATTTTGAAATGAGTCAAAATGAAAACACATCAAAGTTTGTGGGATAAAGTAAGACAGTCCTTGGAAGGGAAATTTATAATATTTAGTGCTTATCTTAGAAAAGAAAAATCTTAAATCAATGATCTCAACTTCTACCTTATGAAAGTAGAAGAAAAGCCAGTGAAATCTAAAATAAGCTAAATAAAGATAAGAACAGAAATTAATGAAATAGAAAACAGAGAAACAATAAAGAAATATTAATGTAACCAAAATCCACCTCTTTGAAAAGACTAATAATTGATAAAACTCTAGACAGATTGACCAGAAAAAGAGGGACTCATAGATATCATTCAGATATTTAAAGAAATATTGTGAACTTTATGCCAATTAACTCAACAATTGGGTAAAATAGATAGATTTATTGAATGACACTGATTACCAAAAGTGACACAGAAAGAAATAAAAAATCTGAAGAGTCCTCTATAATTTAAATGATTGGATTTGTTATTTAAAAGCCTTCCCAGAATGATACCTTCAAGCCCAAATAGCTTCACTGGCAAATTCTACCACACATTTGGAACTAGTAATATCAGTTACATTAATTCTTTCAGAGAATAGAAAAGGAAAGAATATCTCCAACTCCTTTTATGAGGCCAGCATTACCCTGATAGCAAAAAATAAAAACATTACAATGAAAGAAAATTATATACCAACATGCCTTATGAAAATAAACACAAAATTACTGAATAGGAACGGGAGTCAGTGCATGACTTAGGCTGAAACAACAGGATGCTGCCCTCCAGGACTTTGATTCTGACAAGAGTTGACATAATAAAGCAGGGATAATTAGAAGATATTTGTCCAACTACAGAGAAGTGACAGAGGCAACAAATGCCCAACCACAGTGCTGGTGAGTACTGCCGAGTCAGACTATTCCTGGAAGAAGGCATTGGCTGCTCTCTGTGGCCACGTTTCTCTTGATCCTTGCCCATTGTCTAGTTTAGTGTTTTAACTTTTGATCAATTTTGTGGACTATCCAAAGGCCTTTCCATAAATGCACTTCTGCTAAATTTAGCAACTAAAAACCTGAACAGTAAATCAAGTTCTGCTAAAACTTTTACAACTAAGAACCTGGACTAGTATAGAAATTGGTAGCAAAGAGTGACTTACACAGGCCCCCACAGAAATGGAGGGACTTTAGGATTGGAAAACTGACCTTATTGGGATGAAGGCTGTGAAAATTTAATTAGTATTCTGGGATAATAATCTAGCATAACAGTTCATTAAATTATCACCTATGGTCATCAGAAAAGAAGAGTTCATTCAATCTAAGGCGTTGTTCAAAAAATATTTTCAGGGCTCCCCCTCTCCAATTTCTCAGCTTGATTCCCTCTGCATTGGCCTTATTATTAGAATCTATCCATGTATATTTACAGATAGCTATAATCAGCTGTAGATTTACAGGCTTTGAAGTCACAATATCTGAAAGAAAGAGACCTCTCTCCTCTCTCACTACAAACATTTATGCAAATCTTTTTAAAAAAGACTCCAGTCATGCGTGGAATCTATGGCCACCTGGGCTTCACCATGGTGTCCATAGATATAGGATGCACTTACTGTCCAGCCTGTATCATGTGCCAAATCCTGTGGCAGAGAAGACAGAGTCTTTTGATTGACGGCCCCACCTTATTCATATGCAGTGGAGGAGAAATGTTCCCAAAATCAAAGAATGTTGGACAAACAAAAAGCAATCATTGACCGCTACCAAGAGAAAAGGCAAAGATGAAGAAAAGACATGAAGTGATCTATGGATAAGAGTCCCCTTTGAGAAAGTTGGAGGGGATGGACTCAAGAGTCCAGGTGGAGGGACTGACTTCAGATCAGAAGGAGACGTGTCCTTTCTCTACTGTATATATGTACTAAGCTGCCTCAAATTCTTAACTAATTAAAAGTAATAGTATCTGTGACATAATTGACAGTGCAAGGCCATTGTGTCCTTAAACATAAACCAGTTTAAGCAACTAGCACTTTAGCTATTTGCACCCTTGCTGATCAACCGTTAATATGACAATATTTACATTACTAATAAAATTTCTGTTACGTTAAAATATGAACCATAGGGTACCCATTTGGCATATTTGTTTACCATTTTTAGTAGTCCTATGTGCTAGATTATAAAAAAAATGAAATTTATAGGTTGACTATAGAGGCCAAATATATAATGGTCAAGAATGCAGATTTGGAAACAAGCAGAACTGAGTTTGAATACTGGCTACACCACTTGTCACTTAAGTGACCCTAGGAAAGTTACTTAATGTTGAAGTCATGTAAAATGTTCTGCAGAGGTCCTAGAACCCATTAAGTTCTTAGTAATATGTGTTATCTATGGTTATTTATCATGACTGTAAAACATGAAAGCCCATTCATTTAATGTATCACCCTCAACTTCTCATCATTCAGATTCTTTTCTAATTCAGTCAGAATTAGTAAAGTTTGACTGTACATATATAAAATAATGTATAAATATTGAAATACAGGGTCACATAAGCAACTGATCATTGTGCTTTTTATTTCATCTTTTTTTTTTTTTTAAGAAAAAAGTCCTCTAGATTTTCCTCACCCGGAAATTCTTCCTAGACAGCCTCTTTAAGAACTGTAGCTCTTTCAGGATTCTTCATTATACTGAAAGAATTTAACCTTATTTATGTTGTCCAGTCAAAAACTTGGTAGTTCACTTTTAAGAGCATGTTTTCTAAACATCTCTGGTAAATGGAAATTTTGACTTTATGCCCGGGACACCCTGAGAGCTGCTCCTACAGAAAAAAAGCTAATAGGATAATAAATCCCAAGTCCTTTTTAAATTTTTTTTTCTCTCTGAACAAGAGTTGTTTTAGTTAAACTTGCATTCGCTTTTCTCTGAACGCTGCCCCCGCTCTCCTCGGACCATTGTGTTTAGTACAGGACTTTTGACTTAGCCATCATTACTCACACTTTACTGATTTTACTTTAAACACTGTTGGCTAAAACGACAATTTATCAAGACTGTTTTGCCTAGCAGTTGGGGATAATTTATTTTCCCGCTGAAGGGTTTGATATTTATTAGCGCGGCAGCGGGCCGGTCAGCAGAGATCCACACTCCAGGGGACAGGCTCTGAGACCAGCTTCATGGCCTCTGCTCCGCCCTCTCCCGCTCCCACGCTCCTAAGGCAATTCCGAGCTGGTGCCTGAGGATGCTGAGGGGAGAGACAACTGTGGGGCTCTTTCTTTTGGGAAAGGGAAGCTCAGGGTGTTCTGCTTCCCTCCGCTGGGAAGCTGGACCCACAGCTGTGAAGATGCATAGCCAGCAATCCCAGGGGGAGAGGTGAGCCCCCAAATCCTCTCCTCATCGGTAGAGTCTCCGAGATCCCTGGTGTGCAGATGAGAACTCATCACAGAAATATGTGTATCTGTACAGAGAACTCGCTCAACTTCAGAAGCCAAACAGCATCTGGTTACAAGAGATTACTCAGGTAAGTTGGGGGCTCTTTGAGAAGTGGAGAATCCCAGACCTCTAATGCCAACGGGAAACACTGCATCTTTGTAGTGCAGTCAGAGTGCCTGGCAAAGGTAGGCTTTTAGTAATAATTTACTGTTGAGGCAAATGAATAACTGAAAGAAAGGAATTTGGGTTTACTGTGTGCCTGGCACGGTACTAGATTTACATACATCATTTTTGTTTCATCCTTCCGATAACCCCAAGGATGAGTATTGGTTTCCAATGGGCTCTGGGAATTTCTGTAAATTGCCTATATTTGACAGCGAATAAGTGGGAGAACCTGGGAACAAACCCAGATCTGTCTGAAACCATGCCCTTCCGATGCTTCATACCACTTCCCTACCGAAGGAAGGCCGTGGAAAGCTGGCCCGGACATACCAATGTGGTGCCTGGAGTTCCCTCCACTGGAGTCATTCCTTCAATTAGGGCATTATCTGTAACAGAAATATGTTATCTCAGTAATCCATTAGCAGTCAGGCCACATTAGCAGGAAGGGATTTTAAATTTTTTGCTTTTCCAGAATAGAAGGAACGGGACATGGCACAGCTAAATTTTGATGTTTCAAGTTCACACACTTGTGGTGTTGAGAGTGTAAGGAGGAACCGACTTAGAAAATGCCGTTGTGTGTGGGTCTGCCATACACAAGAGTGATAGCATATGAAAACACACACCTGCAGGAGGATGAAGGGAAGGAGAAGGTAGATGGGCTTTCATGCCCCCATCACAGCTGATGCACCAAGCTTCAGGTGCTGGGAGATCCGAGGTCTTAGAAGTTTCCAAATATTTGTGGTAGGCCCACTATGTGCTAGGCATTGTGCTGAAACTAAGGTTATAAAACTAGATCAGATAGAGTCCCCGTGCCTCAGGAGTTTATAATATTTGCCCCTGAGAAGTTGGGGAAATCTGTAGCTTGTCAGGGGAAGGAAAAACTCATGGAAACAACTTGGGAAAAAAAGAGGAAGCAGGTTAGGAAAGGAGGTGAGGGGAACTGAAGGTGGAATTCAGCTCCTCCCAGGGCTCTGTGGAGGCACCACAGCAGTGGCATCTGCCCAGGCAAAGGTAAAGCGCACCCACTTCAGAGCAGCTTTGTCTTTAGAAAGGAGGCCTCCAGGCTCAGCCAGTCCTCAGAACCTACTGGCTGGTAGAACCTTCTTATTCCCTAGGAGATCACTTGAGGGGATGAAGGATGGGTGAGGGAAAGGGATTACACTCCCCTTCTTCCCAGCACAGAGGAATTTGACGTTGGCACTAACCCAGAGGGAACTGCCCCTTTGTCTATCAACTCTACTTTCTCCTTTGCTATCCCTACAGAGTAGCCCTTCCTGTGTGCTCTTCACTCACCCACCTCACTCCTCAGCCTGGACTGTGTAACACTGACATAAAGAAATGAGGTGGGGAACATGCCTCCACTGTAGAGCGAACTGCTCAGAAAACAAATTCACTGAGGGCTAGATTCCACTTTGAGAACTTCAGGGGAGGCTTATTTAGGACTTGCAGGGATGGGGGATTGACAGCAGCCTGAAGGACAAGCAACAGATGGTGCCTAAGTTCCACCACGGTTGCGTCACCATGGAAAGTGGTTGCAACACCCAAATTGACCAGCAGTTCATCAGGGCCCTGGCCCCCAGGCCTCCTGCTGTGGCCAATCAGCTCATTGTTTGAAGGACCCAGTTCATTGTTTTGTTGAGTCCACCATGAAACAAAATTCTTTCCAGAGCCTTGATTAGCCTTATTAGAGCTCATAAAACTTTTTCAGTCTGTCCAAATGTCTCCATTTTCTTCTAGATATTTGTGGTTGGGGGTATCTTTGCTGTCCGTTTTCAATTAGTAAAGAAATGCAGCAAAAAAATAAAAAGAAGAGCAAATTAGAATCTGGACGCATTGCTTCTTAATACCATGTAAAAAACTTGTGACAGAGGAAGGGGGTGAGATATAGAAAATACCTTCCTCTTTTTCACATTCCAAGACCAAGTCAACCGCTGGCTTATGGAATGCGTGTCATGCCGTTCCATGACATAATATGAGCCTTTTTATTTTTATCACAAACTGAAAATCTTGCTGATAAATGCCAATATATATTAGGATTCTTCCTATTTCCTGGCCTGTGTGTGGTCATGGGCTGTATGCTATCCATTAATGATAGAACATTGACCTTGGCTGTACTCTAGGTTCACTGAACATTTCCTTAGGGCCCGGCAGAGCACAAGACATTTTTGCCAAAGCTGTCTCTGCAACTCTTCTTCACCCTCTTAATTTAAAAACCCATGTGTATTTTAACAAAAATATCATCCATCTGTTTCTGATTCATTTACACGTAACTGACCAAATCTCCTCTTCTCAAGGCTATCATGTCCCACAGGCTCTGCATTGGTGTATAATACCATGTTGAACCTTTCTTCCCTGAATATTAAGAAGCCTTGTTTAGCCAAGAGATTACATGCTCCACTCCCCAGGATTGAAGGGGTGTAGTGGGAGGGTCCAAATTCCAAATCCCTTGGTGCTTCAGTCCACTATGGGCTTGGCAAAATGTCTCCACTCGTCCACAGTGCTGACTTGATTGAGCTGTTATTGCTATGATGTATGAGTGTGAGTGTGTTTGTTTATGAGTGTATGTGTGTGTGCACTGACTGGTGGTGATTAAACATATTTCGTGACATTAACTCAGACTAGGGGTAGGCTTCACTTCTCTGTAGTCAGATCAACTGGCTGACTTAGTGTGAGACTGAATTGAATTCCTCCTATGACTTCCACTGTGCTGGGTTTTATCCACCTGTCAACCAGGAGCAGAAAAATGAGAAGCAAGGCTTCTCAAAAACAGGAGGAAGAACTCAAGTTCTGGGAGTTCTCCCAGCATTCTTCACTTCAGGCAGCTTTATTCTCAGTTGGGAAGAGGGTATACAGGAGACCACTAGGTCAAGTCCACTCTCAGCATGGACAAGTGAGAGAAATCGTCGCTATTACTTCAGCTGTGTTGGATATTGGCATCATGCCAATCCACCAAGAGCTTCTCCCAAACTGGAAGCCACAAAAAAAGACCTGGGCCACCTAAGGCTGCCCTCACAGCCCAGACAAGAGTTGGCATGTCAAATGATGAATGTTTTTTCTACCTGTTCCACAAGAGCTAGATAGGGCCATCTACATCTAAACTCTATCAAACCCAAAACTTGCTTTTAAAAAAGTTCATTGAAACCTTAGTTATTCAGCATTCTGCTACTTCTGACAATATTCACCATGATGAAATCAATTGCTTCTTCCAATCCAGTTTTCTTTAATAAATCTTATTTTTATAGACTCAGATTAACCTATTTCTTCATTATTTTTATTAAGTTGTGAGCCACATAGAAAATTTAACACATAGTTACATTTGTGGAGTGACATGAAATATTTGGGCTTACAAGTTGAGTGTGGAAAAAAATGATTTCTCAAAATCAAGCTCAACACTATCTCCTAACTTAGTAAACAGACACTGGGTTAAATAAGGAGAATAAACTTTATTCTGGAAGTACAAGAGGTCTGAGTCTACTTGAATGTTGTGGGATATGTTGCAATTGATCTGTAGTTAATAATAGTTAAACTACTAAAGTTTGTTAATAATTCACTTTTAAATAAAACTTAGTGGTAGCTTCAAGGTAAGCCCTATAATAATGCCACTTTAAACCACCACATTCTCTGATATGCTTTATTGAGTTGGAGCGAAAGGGTTCATGTTACTTCAAGGACCCCTAGGATAGTGCATAGGGATGCAATGGGAATGCGTCCTGCATGTGAACATCATCCATCACTCATGTTATGGCAGAAACAGTTGGGAACCTCTACACTCAAGGTCTCAGTACATGTCATAGTTGGAATTGTGAGGCTCTTTCTCACTTTTTAATGTAGAGGGATTTGATTCTTAGCCATTATTATTATATAAAGCAAGCTCACACTCAGAAAAGGATATTTAAGGGTTTTACTGGCCAAAGTGGCATTCCTGTGCAGTGTGATCTTGTAGTAAGGCAGAATTAAGAAACAGCGCTGGCATTAATAAATTCTCCTTTCTCTCTCCCTCCCTGCTTCTGTGTGTGTGTGTGTGTGTGTGTGTGTGTGTGTTCACGTGTACAGTTGATTAATTGGTTGGTTGTTTAGTGTAGAAAGTGAGTTACTGGTTCTGTGAACCATTGGCACAGCTGTGTCTAAGATAAGATTAGGAAAAGCATCAGCCACTCTGCAAATGGCACTAGATGGAATGCTAATGAGGCCAACGTCATGACTTCATGTTCAATCTGTGTACTGAGACTACTTAATTTATACTATAGGCATGACCTGTGGGTTCCCTAAACCCCATCTCCATACCAGCCACCAGCCAGTATCTCCTAAATACATGCTATGGTCACAGTCTGGACCAAAAGATCAAATGTGACAATTGTTATGGATCGCTGAGAACCTCGGTGCTCCTCAAACTCCTACTTAGAATCAAAAACACTTACTGCCAAGGATATAAATAATAGCTCCCTGCAGTGGCATTTTAAAACTTTCCAGTCTCTGGATAGCTGTGTAAATCTGCCCTGCAGACTGAGGGTATACAATGCATTCAGATGAGGAAAGAGACCACACAATTTTTCCAGGCCAATGGGCAGGGCCATTTTATCTGTTTTTTCTTCCAGCATGCACTCATCACCTCTGTTCTTTACTACCATCTGACATTGATACAGAGGCTGTGCTTTTAAATTTTGACAAATCTTTACCATAATCCACTGGGCAAAAGAAACCTTGACAGCTGCCATTCCTCCTTTTACCTGCAACCATTAATAAACAAAAATACAGGGTAAGGTTGAGTATGAGTCCCAAATGTCCCAACCAGCTGTTTCAGGTAAATTTTGCCTTTTCTTTCACTTCCCCAGTCTTCCTTCTCATACCTATACTTCACCTTAACTACTACCATTTCTTCTCTCTCTCATGTTATTGCCAGTTCTAGAGTTTATCAGTACAAAAGGTTTCAACTGCTAGTAGCAGAAATCCAATTCAAACTAGCTAAAATATCAAGGAATTATATTGGCTAAATAGCTGGAAGTTCAGAGGTAGAGAGGTTATTCTCATGGTCAATTCAGGCCTCCATTTCTCTGTAAGTCTCTGCTCTCTTCCATTAATTTGTTTTATCTAAATCTGACTTCCCTTCTGGCCATAAGATGGCAGCCAACAGCAAGAGGTAGGGAATCACCCGCCTTATTCACATCCTTTGAAAGAAGAAGCTGACTTCTGTTCTACTCTCCTAAGGACAAGGAAGAACTTGCCTGAAGTCTCCAGTAACCCATTCTTAGACCAGAATTGGGTCATATGCCCATTCCTGAAGCATTCACTAACAAGTGGATTAGATTGTTTAGCTGGTTTCAATTAATTGAGTCTTACCACTGAAGTCAGAGATGGGGTAACTTCCCCTAAATCCTACGAACAAAACTGAGATGTCACGGTGAAGAAAGGAGAGAATGGATGCTGGATAGGCCATTGACACTGTCCAACAGATTGGGTATGTGCCCTTTAACTATTTAGATGATACATTGGTATAACCCATGAATAAGAAATAACTAATTTTGAAGCTCCATTCCATTGCCTTTTTGGGTTGTGGAGGCTTCAGAGAGCTTTGTTTGACCTAGGGGGACCACATCTGCTCCTATGGGCTCATTCCCTTCCCATGAGGCAGCAGTTACACAATGAAGTAAAAACCAGGCCTGAAAACTTCTCTAAACTTAGCTCCCTTCCTGGAGAATTGGCCAACTCTACATTCTCATGTCACAAACCATTCAAGCCCCTGCGTGCAAACGCCTCACTCCTAGTATTTCAAAGGGCAGACCATTCCTCAGATGGGGAAGGCAACTGGGCAGGGCACAGGCACATGGCTCACATTTTCCTGCTCACGATATTTTTTCCATTGACTCAAGCCACAGCTGCTTCTTGGAGGGCCATGTTTGCTGACGATGACACAGACTGTTTCCGATCTCTGAAGTACTCATCTTCAGATTGCCCAGTGTGATATACCTCTTTGGAATCAAACTTCTGTTGCCCTAAATGCCCTTGTGATTCTAAAACAGGACCTGGGGTTGCAGAACCATACACTAGCATGTAGACATAGCAGTTTCTTCCAAGCAAAAGAAGAAAGAAACCAAGATTGTTATCACTGATCCCTTGGCATTGGCTGGTCCAGAGTTGCCCTTACCCAACTAATTCATTCCTTATGCTCATATCCTGTAAGATTCCAGAACCTCTCCACCCTTACCTCATCTACACCCAAGAACCCCTATACAAGCCCAAGTCTATCCTCACAAACCATGACCTAGAAAGCCTTCCTGCCTTGTTCACAGCCCTACCCTGACTGTCCTGATCTATTACTGTAGTCAACACCAGCCCTCCATCCTTTACTCTGCCAAAAAAAAGTATTTCAATGCTACTATTCTTGGATTCCTGAATTTCGCTTGAGCAAATCTAGCTCCAGTTCTTATTTCAATCTAAAATTCCATTCAGAGTACATTGGTTTGCATAATTGAAAATACCACACAGAGTGGATGTAAATGTGGCTCCATCAATTGCTAACTATGTGAACCTAAGTGCATTACTGTTACTCCTCATCATGTTGTCAACATGCATTTATTAAGGGCCAACTCTGTGTCAGACAGTGTGCTAAGCTCTAAGACTAAGCTCCTTCATCTATCAAAAGGAATTAATAAAACATCTCATAGGGTTGTTGTAAGAATTAAATGAGATAATACATGTCAAATTCCTGGCACAATGCGAAATGCATGGGAAACATCCATAATTGGTGGCTTGAGTAGCTGTTATAATTACTGAGAAAGCACCTGGTCCATCTGCTTCCCCCTACAATGTGATCCATCTGAGGGCTTCAGGAGTTCCTCAATCCCTTCTTCTGCTTTCATTTCAATCTGTCATGCTTCCCAGATATCTTACAGATATGGATTGGGCAGCTGCTTAAAATGGGTCCACTGGTGATGTCAACACAATCATGTCCCCACACACAGAGCTTGGTGCAGGCGCAGGGCTTAGCCAACCACAGGCTCAAGTCCCAAGTGCCATGTCCCCGATTTGCCCTGGAGTGTGAGTGTGCTGTGCCTGTGTAAGAAGTGCACATGTCTTTAGCCATAAATGTTGCATGGCTGTTATAAACCATGAGGTCTGGTAATACCAGCAGCAGCTTATCAGGTTTCAAATGTACCACTTTCTTCCAGGTTTCCAGATGCTCTTTATTCATTCTGTCTCTCTCCCCGCCACCACCAACTCTCCTCTCCTTTTCCTCATTCTAAAATGCCCCATATTGTTTACTTTAATCTAACAATTTGTAATTAAGTTGAATATAACTTCAAGAGTGGGGAAAAACAGCTAGAAGTGTCTATTTAAAGGAGAAACAGGAGTGGAAATTTACCACATGCCTCACTGTGCCAGACCATTCGTTGGTCACAGGCAGACTAAATGAAGGTGACTCAAGGCTCTTCAACTTAGAGGAAAGAAATGGATGAGAGGATCTGATTTAATATCATTACAAATTTACAACTCATTTTCAACATATTTCTCAGTGCATAAGATCTAGTGCCTTAACAAAAGGAAAGACCTCTATTAAGTGGGCCTGCTTACTAGAAACCACACATGGTCTCTCTACTGCAAGGGAAAATCCCTTCTCCTAAGACAAAGTCTATTTTTGCAAAAACAGCAATGGTTGAAGAGTTACTACTAAGAGAGATAACCTAGGTAAGTGGCTCTTTCTTTCTTGACTTATCTGTTCCTTTGTAAAATGGAAATTAAAACACAGCACCACCTCTGTTCTTTAAAGGACCTCAAGGGGGCTACTGATACTATCTTCCCCTCTAGCCCATCCTGGTGTTTAAGAGACTGTGCTTCCTAAGAAAAGTCTTAAGATGATGTCTGTGTTAAGGCAACATGACCCTTGGAAGGAATATCATAGAGAAGTCACCCCACTGGGAAGTTATTCATCCCATTAAGTGATTGCTACTCCATGGCAAAGGGCCAATGAGTGAGGAAATCAGACACAGGGCAAGGAAGCCAGGAGCCCGAGCACCTCTGCCTGGAATGGTGATGTCACACTCAGAGTGCCAGCAGACAGAGTTGTGAAGAGCATTATAAGATGCTAGGGGAAGAGCAGCAGACAGGGGAGTTGTGTTAAAAGGATGGGAGGACACGATTTGCAGAATTCCATTGGGCTTTTCTGATTCTTATGACACATGAAAGCCACCCAGGAAGAACTTAAGCCACCAAGTTTGTGGCACTTTGTTACTACAGCCCTGGAAAACTAACACAGATTTTGGTACTGGAAGTGGGGTGGCTCAAAACTACAGAAAAATATTGCCTCACAGTTCTGGAGAATGGAAGTCTGAAATTAAGGTGTCTGGAGGGCCATCCTCTCTCTGAAACATGCATCCTCTTTCTAGCTTCTCATGGTGGCCATCAATCCTTGGCATTTCTTGCAGCTACATCACTCTAATCTCAGCCTCTGTCATCACATAACATTTTCTTTGTGTGTCTTTGTCCAAATTTCTCTCTTTCTGTGAGGATACAAGTCACATTGATTACAGCCCACCCTAATAGCCTCATCTTAGCTTGATTACATCTTCAAAGATCCAAATCCTATTTTCAAATAAGGTTATATTCATAGGTCCTGAAAGTTAGGACTTCAACAAATGTTGTTGGTTTTTTGGCAGGGGGACACAATGCAACCTCCAATCAACCCCCCAGTAGACCATGTCATAGGTCCTCAGTTGACTACAGTTAGTAAGTGGCCATTGAGAGTGTACTTGATTGAACTTCCAAAGACTAATTTGTGAGTGTAAATGCCACATCAGGCAATGAAAATTGATGCTGGACATGGAAGGCCTCCAGGAGTTGGGCAAGTTCCTCTCGATTTACTAACAGCTTTCCAGGCTCTCATGGAAGTTTGGGGAGCTGTAAGAGAAACCAGGGACCTTTGGCTGCTAGTGACATGAAAGTTGTGAAAGTGGTGCAAGGTATCAGATGGTTTCATAGGATGCTGAATACTTTATTCCCAGCAGGCAGTTTGATCTTCTCTGGAACTCAAAACACTGAATTTCCCAAGACACTAGAGAGAAATAATCACAACTTTCTGATGTACAAATCATTCTGGCAATAAATTTTCCAAAGAGCAAAGGATCCAGGATTCTTTTTTGCTGAAGCAAATCTAAGTGATGACACAGAGAAGCACCAGGACATTTGTGTGTCTGTCATGGAAGAGGATTACGTTTCTACATCTTCTGGTTCAAGGTTTTCAGGTGCAATCATTGCTCTCAGTTTGACTATTTCCTCTCCACATACAGGGGGTTATTCAGAGACTCCTTTGGCATCTGGCAACATGGGTTTCATGACCACAAAGTAAAAACGAAATAATGCACATACCAAAACATAAACACATTGTAAAGTGCACTCAGCCTCAGATTCCAAACTCAGCGACCCTGCATGATTTAACAAAGGGGGAAGCCAGACTCCTGTCCCGCGGGGGGAGAAACAAGGCCTCCAAACTGACAGCTGCTATCATTCCAAAACAAGTCATTGTTTATAAATGAATATTCTTTGTGATAAATTATTGAATTACATGAAGATTCTATGATTGCCTGCTGCTGCCAGATTTGGTTTTGGTCTCAAAAGCCAGCATGGAATGTACTAGAGACAGACAGCAAAATTAAAAACTGCTGTCCTTTCTCACAAAATTCTCCAAATTCTCAGTCTCCCCCAAACTTGTAATATGAGTTCTAGATTTGGACACCCACAAGACCCTTCAGAACACTTATAATATATATGGTTTTAGATTAGAGACACTTTGGGTCATTCTGAGAAAAACGTAGGCACGAATCACAGCCCATGATTTACTTTATGATAGGTAGTACTCAAAATCGAAAAGTAAAGAGAGCCATGGCTTTTCATAAATATTCACTATGTAGCAGGCATTGTCCTGGCTGCTTTACACAGTTATCTCATTTAATCCTCATAGTATCCCTAAGAGTTCATTATTAGACCCATTTAGCAGGTGAAAACAACTGATGCATGCAAAGGTTACGTGATTCGCCTAAGTTCACACAGCAGTAAATTGAGAATGCCAATTGAGAATGGCAGCTGGCATTTGATTCCAAAACTCATACTCTTTCCTCGATAGCACACTTGCTCCCACCACAGCTTAACAGATAACTACATCTGGTACTAGTATTCAAAGAAAAATACTGTGCCATTTTCTAAACTCTTACATTGACTCTTTACATACTATTTTTCAAATAGGCCTATTTTAGAAAAAAAAACACTGAAGATGAAAAAATTATTATGGTTTTTGATTTGTCTTTTCCTTTGGAATAGATTTTTCCTCCTCCTCCTCCTTCTCCTGCTCCTCCTCCTCCTCTTTTTCTTCTTCCAAATTAACTGGAAAATGAGTTAATTCCAGTGAAATTAGCAGAAATAAGAAACAACAGCACTGGCTTTTAATCTCAGTTTTGCTCCTCGTTCACTCGGTATAAATCTAAATCTCAGCTCCTCTCTTACACAAAGGGGATGACAAAAACCGTGTTGCCTATTTCACAGGTTGTTGCAATAATTAAGTGATATAATATCAGGAAAAGCATTTTGTAACCCATTAACCTCGAATTCTGTATATAATTATTATACCCTAGAATGTTCTCTGATAGTTCAATGAGAAAGAAAAATAATTTAGGACAATAGTCCAGTGTTAGCCAGTGGTCTGTGGATAAGCAGGATCTCTGATAAAAACAACAATGACAACAACTGATTTTTAGCAGTTGCCAATTCCCATGGTGTAAATACTCCCAACAAGAAGTTGGTAGCTTTGGCCGTACTATAAGCCAAACAAACTTCTTTTCTTTATATTAGAGTAAATTACCCACCCTCAGATATTCCTTTATAGCAACACAAAACAGACTAAGACATCAACCCAACAAATCTTGCTATTTGCTGCTTTGACCCCTGTCTGAAGAGTGAGTGACTGTCTCATATAAAGCTGGTATGTTGCCCAGGGAAAAAAAAATGTGCTCCAGGTAAATGTCATTACTGCAGTCAGACACTGGGTGCCAAGAACCAGAACTCAATCCACCCACTCTTTCCTTGTTCACAGTGTAACAGTTAACATTTGATTTGGCTACATATAATACAGACACAGTGGCTTAAACAAGATTATTTTTCTCTCTTATAAGAGAAAATGGGAAATGGGTCAACCAGAACCAACCTACATCAAGGACCTAGGCTTCTTTCAGTTGCCCTTTCCACTGTCCTCATGGTCCAAAATGTTTGCTGGCACTTCATCCATACCGTACGAGCTCTAGGTACTAGAATGAAAAAAGAAATGAAAATAAAAGCACATTATCTTACTTTTAAGGATGCTTCCTAGAAGTCCCACACAGTATGTTGCTTATATCTTGCTGGCTAGAAACTAATCAGGGGCCATACCTAGCAACATAAGAGGCTTGAAAATATAGCCTTTTATCTTAGGGCAATGTGTCTAGCTTTCTTAGTCCATTTTTGTGTTGCTATAGAGGAATACCTCCTGAGAAGGGGTAATTTACAAAGAAAAGAGGTTTATTTGGCACATAGTTCTGATGTCTGGAAAAGTTCAGGATTGGGCATCTGCATCTGGTGAGGGCCACAGGCTCCTTCCACTCATGGCAGAAGGTAAAGGGGGGCTGGCCTGTGCAGAGATCAAATGGAGAGAGAGAAAGTAGGGGATGGGGGAAGGTACCAGACTTCTTTTAGCAACCAGTTCTCCCAGGAACTAGTAGAGTGAGAAATCACTCACCCCCAATCTCCAGGGAGGGCACTAATCTATTCATGGGGGATCCATCCCCATGACCAAACACCTCCCATTAGGCCCCATCTCTGACACTGGGGATCAAATTTCAACATGAGGTTTGAGGGACAAACCTTCAAACTACAAAACTAGCTATCAGGCTCTTTTATAAGGAGGAAGGGAGAATAGATATTGGGATAAGCAACTAGCTGTCTCTGGTATACGTTTGCTCTTGTTTATACACTAAGTCATCAGACGGTAAAGAAAGGAAGGAAAGAAATGCTTTTTTTTCTTCTACCTGAAGCTCTGCGGTCTCTTCTCCCCATTCATCTACTCTGTGTCACATGAGAAGTTAGCAGTCTACAGATAATTTAAATTGCATGTATACTGAGGGCAAAATAAAGAGGAACTACATTTCTGGGATGTGTGTGCAAAACATATTATAACGTCCTGATCACCATGATCTGGAAGATAGCAATAATGATAGATGATCATTATTAATATTATGGTAGGTAGAAGTTCTTTTCTCTCTAGATGCACTTGTCTAAATGCAGCTATATCAGTTACCCACTTTGATAAAAGTAAGATATAGGCTGGGCACAGTGGCTCACACCTGTAATCCCAGCACTTTGGGAGGCGGAGGTGGGTGGATCACGAGGTCAGGAGACTGAGACCATCCTGGCTAACACTGTGAAACCCCATCTCTACTAAAAATACAAAAAATTAGCCGGGCGTGGTGGCGGGCGCCTGTAGTCCCAGCTGCTGGGGAGGCTGAGGCAGGAGAATGGTGTGAATCCAGGGGGCGGAGCTTGCAGTGAGCCGAGATCGCGCCACTGCACTCCAGCCTGGGTGACAGAGCGAGATTCCATCTCAAAAAAAAAAAAAAGAAGTAAGATATATATCTGACTATAGCTGATACTGACAAAAATGGGGGAGAATCCTCCTACTTTCCAAATATCACCCATCTAGACTTTTTGTGGCATGGAAGTTGGAAATCTGTTTATTATATGAATTCTATTCAGAAAGTCTTGTTTAAGCATGCAAATGCCTGCCTCCAGCCCTATGCCTATATCCTCCATCTCTTCTTCCTATTAGAGCTAGTAAGTAGCTACCCAGTCATCAAGAACATTGGTCCCCACTTCTCAAAGGAAGAAGTCTCAGCCAGCTAAGCAAGGCTCTTCATCTCTATTTTTTCCAAAGTAGCATGTGTGCAGAATCAGAGACACATTAATCCATAGGGAATTTTTCCAGTGACAAATGCAAGAGCAGCACAAACATGCAAACATACATATAAACATGGACAGGTACCCTGCTGAGACTAAAAGTATTTGTAGATTGTCAAACCACATCCAGGGATGAGTTATATCCTGGCAACTCTATTCCATTTTATACCACAAAAAAGTGCCATTGGACATATTGGGATAAGCAACTAGCTGTCTCTGGTATATGTTTGCTCTTGTTTATATGCTAAGATCACTTCATACAGCCTGGCAGGGCTATGAGTCCTGAGGCAATATCAGCCTCGGGCCATTCACATCTCTTCCCAGACTGAGCATTTCTCACTCTAATCACTGTTGCTCCGTGAAACACTAGCTGGGATGACCCTGTCTGTCAGATCCTTCTGGATGGAGTATTGGATTTTTTTTTGATATTTCTCCTTCAAGTTATTTAGGTACATCACCTCTTGATGTGTTTGAGTCTAAGAAAAACCTATAAGCTTTCCCTGAGAGGGACAGTGGGCTACAGGGAAGCAGGATGGATTCCTGTTAGGATCAAGGGGTACATGGTGTGGATTTTCCAGACAAGGCTGCATAATATGGGCAGCGGAGAGTTTCAGTTCTCACTCAGATAAAGAAGTGAAGTGGAGAAGTTGAGTATAGCTTTTAGCCTTAACTGATCAATAGATAAGAACCTTACCGCCATAAAGAAGGGATTTTGCTTACATTACACACAGAGAGTATCTTTAGACCAGGAAGTAAATACTGCTCAGTTAATACCAAAGAGAGAAAATACAGTGTGTGCCACATAATGGCATTCTGGTCAACAATTGACCCCATATATGACAATGGTCCTTTAGATTAGAATTGAGCTGAAAAATTCTTATTGCCTAGTGACATTGTAGCTATTGTAACATTGTAGCACAATGCATTACTCACACAAATCTATGGTGAGAAAAATAAATCACCATGGATATATTCCTGAAAAAGAGTGATACCTTCTCAAGGAGAGCCTCAGGAAGGTCCTTCAGAAGGGATTCCACAGGAAGGCACTGTTGTCACAGGAGATGACAACTCCAGGCATGTTACTCTCCCTGAAGACTTTCCAGTGGGACAAGATGTGGAGGTGGAAGACAACGATACCGATGATCCTGACCCTTTTTTTGCTAAGGTGTGTATTTATGTCTTGGTTTTTAACAAAAAAGTATTAAAAGTAAGAAAAATGTTAAAAACTTTAAAAATAGAAAAAAGCTTATAGAGTATGGATATAAAGAAGGGAAATATTTTGTACAGCTGTACAACGTGATGTGTTTGTGTTTGTTTGCTTGTTTGTTGTTTGTTTGTTTGTTTGAGACCGGGTCTCACTCTGTTGCCCAGGCTGGAGTGCAGTGGTGTGATCTTGGCTCACTGCAACCTCTGCCTCCCGGGTTCAAGTGATTCTCGTGCCTCAGCCTCCCGAGTAGCTGGGACTACAGGTGTGAGCCACCATGCCTAACTAATTTTTGTATTTTTAGTAGAGACGGGTTTTCACCATTATGGTCAGACTGGTCTCAAACTCCTGACCTCAGGTGATCCACCTGCCTCAGCCTCCCAAATTCTGGGATAACAGGTGTGAGCCACATGCCCAGCGATGTTTGTGTTTTAAGCAGTTATTACAAAAGGTTAAAAAGTTAAAAAAGTAAAAAGTTTATAAAGTTAAAAAGTCACGGTAAGCTAAGGTTGATTTATTATTGAAGAAAGAAAAACATGTTTTCCTAAATTGAGTGTAGCCTGAGTGTAGCCTAAGTGTACTGTGTTTATAAAATCCATAGTAGTGTACAGTAAAGTCCTAGGCCTTCACATTCACTCACCACTCACTCACTGACTCACCCAGAGCAACTTCCAGTCCTGCAAGCTTTTTTCATGGTAAGTGCCCTGTACAGGTGTACCATTTTATATCTTTTATACCATAATTTTACTGTACCTTTTCTATATTTAGATATGTTTCGATACACAAATACTTACCACTGTATTACAATTGCTTACAATATTCAGTACAGTAACATGCTGTACAGGTTTGTAGCCTTGGAGCAATAGACTATATCTTATAGCCTAGGTATGTAGTGGGCTACACCATGTAGGTTTGGGTAGTACCCACTATGATGTTCACACAACAGAATTACGTAATGATATATTGCTTAGAACATATCCCCGTCATTAAGCAACTCATAACTGTGTGGGTAATCTCCACTGGTCCAATTCTGCGCCCCCCCCCCCAAAAAAATGTAGCAGAAACCACAACATGATACACACCATACTAGAGGCATAGCCCCAGATATGTGTTCCCACTTCAAATTTTCCACATAGGTTGGCTAAAACCAGGTCCTGGAATGTTAATTAGGACCTGATCGCAACTAATGGACCAGAAATTATGAAATGCTTCATGTTACCAGTCATTTAAACTAGATAGTTAAGAATCCAGTTATGGTTAGGTTCAAACTGAGGCTTAAATCTAATATATTTATTGCAAGTAACACTGAACACTCAAGTACCCTTGTTTTGAATCTAAACGACACCACGTATTGTATCCATTTCCTGCATCTTTGAACCATGCAGCAGCCAAATCTGTCATCTTTCTTTCTCATTTGGAAGTATTCAAAGTGACATCTCCTACTATGTCACCATACCTGAGAGAAAACGGGAGTTCGGTTCCCATGCACTGTTTTACATTAGACGAATTTAGTCTGAGAATGTAAGGCAAAGCTGGTAACCCCGCTGCCTGGGTTATGAGTAGGGTGGTATACCAGGGTCAGAGTTGCTCCCATTTTCTCATTTTTGGCCTGTTTGCTTCATAAAAACATTTTCCTTGCCTTAGTCTATCATTATGCCACTTTTTCTTCTTTTTCCTAGAAATATCCACCAGGAATGTGCACTATACGTGGAAATACAAACACAAACCGGAGCTGAGAAGGGCCCGGGTCCCCTGACATCAAGGTTTTTATAAAGAAAAATACACAAAGGCAGCCACGCCTCACTCTGGCTTCCTAGTAACCCCAGAAAAAAATTCCAGAAATGTGTTTTAATTCTTTAGCCTGAGTGACAAAAAGGTTAAAATGTTTCCCAAAGTCCACTTAAGAATAATTCCGACCTTGGGAAAATGGATTTTGTTAGCCCCAAAGCTTATTAAGATTAATGGCAAGAGGGGCTCGTTATTCTGCCAGAAAAATCTACTTACAAATCTAAGAGGGGGATTTTATTCTGTCCATTTCTAAAAGCAGGGGACTTAGAGTGCCTGACAAGTACCCCCTAGGAAGAGGGTGTGCTATATACAGACAGCAGGGGTGCATGACTGGGATGCTCACTTGGAGAGGTATTGGCTAGGCCAGGAAAAAGGGTTCTTATATGGGACTTCCTATATAGAGAGGTCACCCTGCTCTCACTTCTGAAACCCATCACCCTGGCCACACAACTACGTTTTATGGAGCCCAGAAAGATATTCAGAAACTGGAGCCTTATTCAGCGTGTAAAAAGCTCTCATGCCTGTTGGCCTTGTTGCTGCTCCACAACAGGGGACTGTGGCTTATTCAAGTGCTCAGCCATCACAATGACCCCACCACCTCTTTCACGACGACCCCACCACCTCTTGGCCCTGCTGCCCCAGCTTCAGACACTGCTGACCAACTGACTCTTCCCATGCCTTGAATGGAAACTCACAGGCAGGATCCCGGCAATTTGCTTATGCACCACGAAGTGCCAGGTATCTCTGTGGGGCGGCACCCGTGGGCTGGCTGCTTTTCAGGTGCAAGATGGATGGCAGAATTTTGGCGAAGTGCTCAGCCCTGGTTATCTTGGCAAGGCAGAGCACAGAAGCCTGTTGCTGAGAGACCGGAATTCCCAGACTCAGAGATGACTAGACAAGGACTCTGGCTTTGATTATCAGCTCATGGAATTGGTGGAAGGCAAATAGACAGGAAGCCTTCAGGTTTTTAAGGAATTTGGTTCAGTCCAAGAAACCCAAGCCTGGCTGACAACAGCCTGTGATTCTTCAATCCCTGAGGTAATTTCCAGGCCCCTCAAATTTGCACCAAAAAGTAATGGGCTCCAAAGAAGTACAGATCCCAAAAAGGGCATATGTGCCAACATCTATCTCAGATGGGCTAAGAGGACAATGGACAAGGGAGACGTTTCCAGACAGCACATCTAGGATTTGTCAGATTGGCTAACCAAGGAACTCACTGCATTACCAAGGCAAGAACACTTCACTGTTCCTGTCAAGCAGGGAAAAATACATGCAGTGAATCAGAGACCACTGTGTACTGTTTTCTCATTGTCTGTTTCTTCCAATAAAAGTTTTCCTTGAGGCTATCCTCCACCATTTTATATTTACTGGGTTATCATAGAAAGGAAAACAGGCTTAGCTGTTGCAACGAAGAGACCTAAAACTACAGTGGCTCAAAGAAGACAGAAAGAAATTTATTTCTTAAGTGCTAGAGCAGCACTGTCTAATAGAAATATAAGGCAAGTCTCATTTGTAATTTAAAATTCTCTAGTAGCCACACTGGAAAAAATAAGCAGTGAAATTAATTTTTGATAATATATTTCTTTTAACTAATATATCCAAAATATTTTCATTTCAGCATGTAATTGATATAAAATACTATTGATATATTTTGCATTCTTTTTTGGGAGGGACTAAATTATAGCCCATGTCAATTCAGACTAGCCCCATTTCGGGAGCTCAAACGCCACATGTAGCTGGTGGCTACCATATTGGGCAGTGCAGAGTAGAGATCAGAGAGAGTCCCTAAACAGTTCTTTCCAGGGTTAGCCAGGAACTCACAATGCTTCGATTTCATTATTCCACTTTCCTTAGAGTAGGATTTCTCAAGCTCAGCAATATTGACTTTTGAGGCCTGATAAAGCTGTGCTGTTGGGACTATCTAGTGCATAGTAGGATGTTTAGAGTGAGCCTGTTCCATACCTGCTAGATGGCAGTAGCAGTACCTTCCTGTCCCTCCACATTGTGACAATCAAAAATACTGCCAAATGTTGGAGGGTATAGGGCCAAAAATCACCCCAACAGTGGTTCTCAAACTTCTGTGTGTATGCCCTGGAGAGCTTATTAAGACAGAAGTTTCTGGGCCCCACTGCCATAATTCCTGACTCACCAGTTCTGGAGTAGGACCTGAAAATATGCCTTTCCAGTGAGCTCCCTGGACCGCTGGTCCAGGACCCTCTTCAAGAACCACTGGCCTGGGTTGTTATGCTCTTTAGCCCACCTTGCTCACCACCACATGGCATTCTCATTCCCAGGAAGGTGAACAGACAAGAGAGGACAAATGATATGTTTTAAGGCTATAAAGGAGAAGTGGCACGTTTGACTTTTGTTCATATTCCTTTGTTGTGAATTTGGAGTCATGGCCACATCTAATGTCAAGAAGTCTAGGAAATGTGGTGTCTAGCTGGGTGGCCATGTGCTTGGTTGAAAATCAGGAGTTCTATTACTAAAGGGAGGATTGGGAGATTAGATAATGAGGGGAAAATTGCAGGTTTTTCCACAGGAGTGGGTAACATTATTTAGCTATACCAGACTATGAAAAACTCCATCCAGAAACTGACCTAGAAGAAGACACATCAGCTGCAAATCCAGAATCTGGAATTCAAAATGAGAGCTGCTTGTGATTTCAGTAGGCATGAACTTTTGAAGATGTACATAAGGAAAGAAAGGAGTGTGAGACATGGGAAGAAGACAGAGGAGTGGATTTGTCAGTGGAATGTCTTCCCCCCATTCCTTCCCCCATTCCTAATAAGACAAGAAACTCCCCAGATTCGTGATTTTCGCAATTTTAACTCCATTTCTCCAGCTCCAGAGATTAGCCCTGATTGGTCTAAGCCAATCAAGGAATCAGATTTCCCTAGTCACACTGATAGGTTCAGGGATGAACCCATGACTTAAACTAGTCCAACCAGAGGGAAGATCATAATTACCATTTGGTGTTTGGGGCAGCAGAAACTATTTTTCTCCTTGGATATTAATGAGGAAACTAGTCCTGGAGCAGCTGGCAGCCATGTGACACGAAAGAAGCCAACCCAAGATTAAGCCAAAATATGAAACTGGGCAAAACCAAGAGTATTCCAGGAAAACAGGCATACAGCCCTGGTGATATGCAGAACATCTGGACCAAACCATGCCTGATGCTGCACCTCTGGAATTTTCAACTAAATGAGCTAAGAAATTTCTTATATTGTTTCAATCCATTTGGTTTAAGCTTCTGTCACTTGTAACCAAAAGTATTCCCAGTAACAGTTGAGCTGAATATGTTTCTGCTTGATACCTAAAAATTCCTCATAAAGGCAAGGCAGGTTTATCTCCTGAACACCTAGCATAAGCATCTCATTGTGTGAGCCCTTGGCATACACTAGCTCATGTCAGTCTCACAATAACCCTGGAGGTAACTATAAATCAGGAAATTGAGGCTCAAAAAGATTAGCTAATGTTCCCAATGTCACTCTGAGAATAAGTGGCTGGCCTGATAATTGAGCTCGTCTGACTCTAAGTCCAGTGCTCTTTCTACATCTTTGGCCTCATATGTTATTTTTTGAAACATGTATATAAATAACAAAGGTTTATATGTTTACTCAAATTCCACGTGGAAAACCATTCTGACTTTTGAAAATCTGATTCATTGATCAAAAACACATGTAGAATATTAGTTAGAAGGTGGTGTAGACTGTAGTAGGGTTTTATAGGCATCTTGGGCAGGTCCTTCAGAGTAATTGGGATGTGGAATGTGGAAGTCATTTTTATAGGAGAGTTGGGACGTGGCCTCCTGTAGGCAGCCTCAGGCAAAAGAGTGAGTATATCAAGATCTAAAATCACATTGAACCTGGTGATAAGGTTCATGAGGATGTTAATTAAAAGAAATCTCATATTTCAAGGCTGTATTGGTGATATAATTTCAAGCAATGGCATATGACTAACACACAACAGAACCCATAAGGTTTTGCCCCAAGATGTCAGTATTCTTTTGAAAATGGTACATATGGTTTATAAATTGTCCGTAGAATTCTTCTCTAGTTCACCTACATTATTACAACACTTGCTCTGCTTCTCCTCAAATACTCTGCTTCAGCCACAAGAAGTAGAAAGATGACTATATTACATTTTGCTTGATGATGATAAAGTTTGGCTAACTGCACTATTTTAGCCAAATCAAAGGTCCTTTTTCGTGTGTTATTCAAAATAATTACAGGCATACCTCGTTTTATTGTGCTTCACTTTACTGTGCTTCACAGATACTACATTTTTTTTACAAATTGAAAGTTTGTGGCAACCCGGCCTTCAGCAAGTCTGTCAGCACCATTTTTCCCAACAGCATGCACTCAGTTTGTGTGTCTATGTCACATCTGAGTAATTCTTAAAATATTTCAAACTTTTTCATTATTATTATATCTGTTATGATGACCTGTGATCAGTGATCTTTGATGTTACTATTTTAATTGTTTGGGGGTGCCACAAACCCTACCCATATAAGATGATGAACTTAACCAATCTGTGGTGTGTGTGTTCTCACTGCTTCACTGACCAGGTGTTCCTTTGTCTCTCTCCCTCTTCTTGGGCCTCTCTATTCCCTGAGACACAATAGTATTGAAATTAAGCCAATTAATAACTCTACAATGACCTCTAAGTGTTCAAGTGAAAGGAAGAGTCACTTTAAAGGTCTCTCACTTTAAATCAAAAGCTACAAAAGGATTAAACTTAGTGAGGGAGGCATGTAGAAAGCTGAGACAGGCTGAAAGCTAGCCGTCTTGTGCCAAACAGTTAGAGCCAAGTTGTGAATGCAAAGGAAAAATTCTTGAAGGAAATTAAAAGTGCTACTCCAGAGAATACACAAATGATAAGAAGGTGAAACAGCTTTATTGCTGATATGGAGAAAGTTTGAGTGGTCTGGATAGAAGATTAAAGCAGCCACAACATTCCCTTAAGTCAAAGCCTAATCTAGAGTAAGGCCTAAGTCTCTCCAATTCTATGAAGGCCGACAGAGGTAAGGAAGCTGCAGAAGAAAAGTGTAAGCTAGCCAAACTTGGTTCATGAGGTTTACGAAAAGAAGCCATCTCCATAATATAAAAATACAAGGTGAAGCAGCAAGTGCTGATGAAGAGGCTGCAGCAAGTTATCCAGAAGATCTTGCTAAGATCATTGATAAAGGTAACTATTCTAAATAATAGATTTTCAACATAGGCAAAACAGCCCTCTATTGGAAGAAGGTGCAAACTAGGACTTTTCGTGGCTAGAGAGGAGAATTCAATGCCTGGCTTCAAAGCTTCCAAGGACAGGCTGACTTTCCTGTTAGGGGCTAATGCTGGTGACTTTAAGTTGAAGCCAACGCTCTTTGGACCATTCCAAAAATCTTAGGTCTCCTAAGAATGATGCTAAATTTACTCTGCCTGTGCTCTATAAATGAAAGAACAAAACCTGGATCACAACACATCTGTTTACAGTATGGTTTGCTGAATATTTTAAGCTTACTCTTGAGACCTACTTCTCAGAAAAAAAGATTCCCTTCAAATGTTTATTGACTATTCACATAGTCACCCAAGAGCTCTCATGGAGATTAATATTGTAGACGGAGATTAATGACGTGCAAGGAGGTTAATATTGTTTTCATGCTTGCTACACATGTCCATTCTGCAACCCATGGATCAAGAAGTAATTCTGATTTTCAAATGTTACTATTTAAAAAATGCGTTCTATAAGGCTATAGCAGCTATACAGTCATTCCTCTGATGGATCTCAGCAAAGTACATTAAAAGCCTCTAGAAAGGATTCACCATTTTACATGCCATTAAGAACATTCATAATTCATGGGAGGAGGTCAAAATATTCTCATTAACAAAAGCTTGGAAGAAGTTGATTCCAACCCTCAAGGATGACTTTGAGGGATTCAAGATTTCAGTAGAGGAAATCATTTCAGATGTGGTGGAGAAAGCAAAAGAACTAAAATTAGAAGTAGAACTTGAAGATGTGTTCAGATTTCTGCAATCTCGTGAGAAAACTTGAAGGGATGAGAGTTGCTTCTTATGAATGAGCAAAGAAAGTGTCTTCTTGAGATGGACTCTACTCCTGGTGAAGATGCCGTGAGCATTGTTGAGATGACAACAAAGGATTTAAACTAAGTTGATAAAGTAGTGGCAGAGTTTGAGAGGATTTATTCCAATATTGAAGGAAGCTGTACTGTGGGTAAAATGGCATCAAACAGCATCACATACTAGAGAGAAATATTTCAGTCATCGAAGAGTCAATTGATGTGACCAACTTCATTGTTATTGTATTTTAAGAAACAAGGCTAGGCACGGTGGCTCACGCCTGTTATCCCAGCACTTTGGGAGGCCGAGGCGGGCAGATCACTTGAGGTCAAGAGTTCGAGACCAGCCTGGCCAACGTGATGAAACCCCATCTCTACTGAAATTACAAAAATCAGCTGGGCATAATGGCGTGCACCTGTAATCGCAGCTACTTGGGAGGATAAGGCAGGAGAATCACTTGCACCTGGGAGGCGGAGGTTACAGTGAGCCAAGATCGCACCACTGCAATCCAGCCTGGATGACAGAGCAAGCCTCTGTCTCAAAAAAAAAGAGAGACTGTCACAGCCACTCCACCCTTCAGCAACCACCACCCACAGTCAGCAGCCATGAACATCAAGGCAAGATCCTCCAACCAACAAAAAGATTATTACTCAATGAAGGCTCACATGATTGTTAGCGTTTTTAAGCAATAAGGTACTTTTCAATTAAGGTATGTACATTGTTGTTTTAAGTATAATGCTATTGTAAACTTAATAGACTATAGTACAGTGTAAACATAATTTTATATGCACCGAGAAATCCAAAAATTCAGCTGGGTATGATGGCTCACGACCTTAATCCCAGCACTTTGGGAGGCCAAAGCAGGAGGATCACTTGAGGGCAGTAGTTTGAGACCAGCCTAGGCAACATAGCAGGACCATATCTGGACCCCCCCGCCGCCAACATTTTTTCAATTAGCCAGGTGTGGTGACATTCACCTGTAGTCCCAGCTACTTGGGAGGCTGAGGGAGGAGGATCTCTTGAGCCCAGGAGTTTGAAGCTGCAGTGAGCTATGATTGTGCCACTATACTCCAAATTGGGCAACAGAATGAGACCTTGTTTCAAAATAAAATAAAATAAAATAATCTAAAAAGAAACAAAAAATTCATGTGACTCACTTTGTTGTAACACTCACTTTATTGTGATCTAGAACCAAACCACAATATATGCAAGGTATGTCTGTATTCTCTTGGTGGGATGAGAAATAAGTTCATTTTTATATCCACAGTAACTCATACACTGGGATTGCTCTTGAAATTTATCCTTTAAATTGAAATAAATACCTGCTCTATCTCCTAAAAAGCAGAAAAAAACACATGCGCTTACCCTCACTCCATATTTTTCCAACTGTCGGTCCCATTTTCCTTCAGAAAGTTTATGTCAAAAATGTTCTCAAAGCCCCCAAATTCAGCTTGAGAAAATACAGCTTCACCAATGTTAGTCTAATGATAAAAGTAGTTGAGAACTCAGCTTGGTCCAGAAGCCCATTTGCAAGAAGCTGCTTTTACCACCTAAACATGAATGTAATTATGTCTATAAATAAATACTAAAATGTCAATAAAAGAGGTTTGCTGGGATCCTCTAATATCAGGTACTAGCTGTCAAGTATATTTAATGCCCTTACCATTTAATTTGTATTCTTAATTTGTCTCTTATGAAGTAAAAAGTATTTTTTAAAAAATCTTCACCCAGATTTTAACATTCTGTTTAAAAAGTTTCCTATGTAATTATGTTATTTTCCTCCATGGAAGGGATTATTGAAAATTTAGATGTTCACTAGACCCAGTTCCCCTTCATGGATACTCAGCTAAACCACATTTTCCATCTCCCTTGCATCAAAGAGATGCCACATGGCCAATCTTCACCACAGGTATATGAGTCCGAGTAGTGTGCCCCTACTAGATGGAGGCAACTGGGATCAGACAGTCCTTCCCCGCACACTCTTTTTTCATTTGTTGGCCAATCAGATGCAGAATACCCAGCAGAGGACTCTGAGGCCTAAGTGGCCAAAGGGGCCACTAAAAACAAAAAGATCCGGGTCCCTGGATGACAACGTGGAGCAAAACACCCCACCCACTCCAACCCCAGCTGATCCACATTGGACTGGGACATAAACAAGAAGTGTACCTTTGTCAGATTAAGTCACTGAAATCTGGGCACTGTTTGCTACAGTATTACCTAAATTGACCGATTCGTTGCCCTGTGAAATAGTGGTTAAATATTGTCTAGTGTCTTTGGAAGGCCAAAAACTTGCACAGCACCAAGTAACTGAGCAAATCCATGGCTCTAATAGTCTGAACCCTTGTTCAGACTGACAAGTCTGACACTTAGCCCTTGAGTTCATCCTGCTTTGCATTAGCTCCTCATCTCAACTGCAAGCACCAGGGAAACAAAGTTCTTATTTTACCTTCGATTTTATACTGCCTACTGCAACTAGTACATTTTGAATAGTTAATCATAGTGATTAATTAATGAAATGTTTTAAGAGCCTGCTTATTTTTGGTTAGAAAGGATCTGGGATGGAGAAATGAAAGTAGCATTTGCTGAAACTCTATTGAATGCTTGGTGCCTTGTAAGTTCTAACCTAGATGTCTCTGGATATTGTCACCTTAAGCCTCGCATGCCACACCAGGGGAAGTCCAAAGCCTTCTCTGTAAATTTCTAGGGAAACTAACCCTCCCATGATCATCTGTAGCTCCGATTTCTATGCCCTGCTGCATCTATTCAGTTTGTGGATCATCCTTCTATCTCATACATCCTCCATCTGGCTGACCTCCTGACAACTCAAGCATGAAGTTCAACCTCTCCAGTTTCTACCACACACATGCATATGTATAGACACACATGCTTGCTCTCTCACTCTCTTTCTCTCTCTCTCTCAAATGCTATTCATGTGTGTGATACACTTGACCAAAGATTTAGCCAAAGGAGAGATGGTTGCATCCCAGCAAATCATCTAATTTAAATATTATCCTTCCTATTCTTCAAGGCTCTGTGTCTCTGGCCATCAGACATTTTTCGGGGGTCCTTCTTACAACTTCAGCTTCAGGTCACCTCAGTAACTTCTTTCACACACTTTCCTCTTATCTTCCTTCTCATCCCTTTCCTTCCAGGTAGCCCCAATGCACCCCCAATTCATATTCTTTTCACTCCATTATAGAAAGGGTCCAGCTTACCCTGGATCCTACTGCCTAAGGCTCCAGGCATACACTTGCATATATTAACAGAGACTCAGCTGACCCAAAAAAACTTCCCTTCAATGAAAAGCAGGCTTCCTAGAAAGTCACTGTGGCTTAATTTTTTTTCTTCCTCCATTACACACACAGATGCATACAATAATAAAACCATTCACCTCCACATTGCTAAATCCAATGGTCAATTCTCAGATCTCATCCTACTTGACTTCTCAATAGCATTTGACTCTAGTGGGTCACTCCCTCCCCTCTGAACACTTTCTTCATTGGACTTCCAGGATAACATACCCACCCGGTTTTCCTCCTACCTTCCTGGCTGCCAGACTTCTTTGCTGGCATCCCCTACCATCCCAACCTCTACTAAATGTCAGTTTTTGGATCTAATCTGTTTCTAAATCTACATTTACCAAAATTAGACAAGATGTTACTCCATCCAGTCTCACAGCTTTAAATATCATCCCTTTGCAGACAATTCCCAAACATATATCTTCATTACAGATCCCTCTCCTAAACTTTGGATTTATTTATCTAACTGCCATTGTATGTCTTTACTTGGCATCTTAAATTTAGGAAGTCCAGAAACAAAGTCCTGATTTCCACTCCATGTGACAGACTGACTTCTCCCCAAACCTTCCCCCTCTCAGTAAACGGCAACTCCATTCTTCCTGTTGTTCACTCACCTTTGAGTCCTCTTTCTTTAATACCCCACATCCACGCCAGTAGCAAATCAGCTTTACCTTGAAAATACGTAAAGAACCCAACCATTCCTCTCCACTTTCACTAATACCACCCTGGCTCAAACACTAGACTTTCCTATCTAACTGGTCTCCCTGGTTCTTCCCTGATTAAGATTAATCATTCTATTCTGAACACAGCAGCCACAGTGGTCCTTTTAAAACGCATGTCACTTATCTATCTAAAACTCTCCTCAACTCAGACTAAAGGTCCTTATAGTGACCCATAAAATCCTACATGATCTTATCACTGTCACCAAACCTCATTGATTGCTACCCTCCACCCCTACCCCTCCTCTCCAGCCAGCTAGACTAATCTACTCTATTTCTCAAACATGCCACGCATATTCCTGCTTCAGGGCCTTGGCTTTTACCTTCCATCTGCCTAAAATGTTCTCACACATTCTTCATTTCTTCCTGTCAATATCATTTTCTTCATGTAAATATCAATGGCATACTTCCTACCCTCATTTCTGCTGCATTTTTTCTTACCCTTATTACCATCTAACATATATTTTACTTACTTGCTTTGTTTATTTTCTGTCTTTCCTACCAAAATATGGGCATCTACTTTTATTGATGTTGTTCACTGCTGTATTTCCAGTGGTTACAACAGTGCCTGGCATGCAGAAGGTACTCCATAAATATTTGAATGAATATCAACAACAGCTCTGGAAGCGATTTTTGTCCCATGCTTCATATGAGGAAACAGGTCAGAGAGGTGACAATAATTTGTTCAGTTCGTAAGTGAAGTTGGGATTCAAATTCCATTCCAGCACAACTCTAAACACTATATTAGTATCATAACACAATATTATCTTCCAGAGGGACTCAGCACTTCACAACCACAAGAGATCTCTGCTACACTTCTGAAGTCTGTGAAACCAACCGAAATCAACTAAACACTAGCAATTGTCAAATAAATTGTATACATTATCTCGTTCATTCATTTAGTCAACAAATATTGATAATCTACTATGTGACAGGATATGTGCCAGCACTAAGAATTCAAAGATAACAAAAACAGACAAGGTTCCAATCTTCCCAAACATGAACCAAAAATCACACAGATCAATGGAAAATTGCACCTATGATAAGTGCAATGAGGAAGATGTGTACAAAGGTCAGCCTATCTACAAGTCAGAGAAGGCTTTTCTGGAGTAGGAACATGTAAGCTGAGTTCTAAAAGGTGGGTAGGAGGGAAAAGAGGGACGTTCCAGACAGAGGGAGCAGCACGTGCAAAGGTCCCGTGGTGAGAGGGTGCATGGTGAATGGGAGGGATGGAAAGAAGGCCAGTGTGTCTGGAGCCAAGGGCTTTGGTGATTCATGCTGCAGGGGAAGGCTGAAAGGTAGAGGCTGGACTTCACAGGGAGTTACAGCCCAGTTAAGATAAAGTGCCCTTTATCCCAGAGCAATGGGAGCCACTGAAAGCTTTAATTTCAATCGAGGCTTAACCAATTTTTCTTAAGCATCCATCATTTGTCAAACAAAACTTCCAAATCCCTTAGGAAGATATCACTAGCCCATTTCCTGGGAGAGGAAATTGATTCTTTTAAGAGTTAAGTGACAAGCCCAAGGTCACATGGTTGGCAAGTGGCAGAACCAGAATCTAGAAGCAGACTAGATCAACTTTGAAGCCAATGTTCTCTCATCTGGTAAATGAGGAAAGGACAGAAATGCTGAGAAACCAGCATTTGCCCCTCACCAGGGGCAAGATGGGGGCAAAAATTCCCAATCACCTTCAACATATCTGCAAGAACCTGTGTTCCATCCTTCTCTATCCACCTGCCCTGAGGAAGGAGGCCTGTTCCTCAGCTCTCTGAGCCCTCAAGGCTGCTCTTCCAATTCATCTGGGCCCAGACCAAAGAGCAGGTGCCAAAAGACATTAACAGTCATTGGTGTGATTGAAAAGTGACTGAAAAGTAGAGGGTCAAAGAATACCAACAGGTCATATAGTCCCAAGAATTATAGGAATAGAGTGACTCAGCTCTACATTTCACTTGGCTTTCTTAAAAAGGTAGTATTAATTATTGTTATTGTTATTTTATTATTTTGGCAAAAGCTTGAGACAGTTGCAAAAGGACTGGATTAGAGGCAGAAAGGCCTGTTTTCCTTTTCTTTTTGTTGTTTTAATGAAAACTTCCCAAGGACCCCTTTTCCTCTCTATCTGCTTAAAATAATTTCTTTTTTATTTTTATTTTATTTTATTTTATTATAATTTAAGTTCTAGGGTACATGTGTACAACGTGCAGGTTTGTTACATATGTATACATGTGCCATGTTGATGAGTTGCACCCATTAACTCGTCATTTATATTAGGTATATCTCCTAATGCTATCCCTCCCCCCTCCTCCAACCCCATGACAGGCCCCAGTGTGTGATGTTCCCCATCCTGTGTCCAAGTGTTCTCATTGTTCAATTCCCACTTATAAGTGAGAACATGTGGTGTTTGGTTTTCTGTCCTTGCAATAGTTTGCTGAGAATGATGGTTTCTAGCTTCATCCATGTCCCTACAAAGGACATGAACTCATCATTTTTTATGGCTGCATAATACTCCATGGTGTATATGGGCCACATTTTCTTAATCCAGTCTATCATTGATGGACTGGATTTGGGTTGGTTCCAAGTTTTTGCTATTGTGCATAGTGCCACAATAAATATACGTGTACATATGTCTTTATAGTAGCATAATTTATAATCCTTTGGGTATATAACCAGTAATGGGACGGCTGGGTCAAATAGTATTTCTAGTTCTAGATCCCTGAGGAATCGCCACACTGTCTTCCACAATGGTTGGACTAGTTTACAGTCCCACCAACAGTGTAAAAGTGTTCCTATTTCTCCACATCCTCTCCAGCACCTGTTCTTTCCTGACTTAACTGGTGTGAGATAGTATCTCACTGTGGTTTTGATTTGCATTTCTCTGATGACCAGTGATGATGAGCACTTTTTCATGTGTCTCTTGGCTACATAAATGTGTTCTTTTGAGATGTGTCTATTCATGTCCTTTGCCCACTTTTTGGTGGGGTTGTTTGATTTTTTCTTGAAAATTTGTTTAAGTTCTTTGTAGACTCTGGATATTAGCCCTTTATAAGATGGGTGTATTGCAAAAATGTTCTCCCATTCTGTAGGTTGCATGTTCACTCTGATGGTAGTTTCTTTTGCTGTGCAGAAGCTCTTTAGTTTAATTAGATCCCATTTGTCAATTTTGGCTTTTGTTGCTGTTGCTTTTGGTGTTTTAGACATAAAGTCCTTGCCCATGCCTATGTCCTGAATGGTATTGCCTAGGTTTTCTTCTAGGGTTTTTATGGTTTTAGTTCTAACATTTAAGTATTTAATCCATCTTGAATTAATTTTTGTATAAAGGTAAGGAAGGGTTCCAGTTTCAGCTTTCTACATAACGCTAGCCAGTTTTGCCAACACCATTTATTAAATAGGGAATCCTTTCCCCATTTCTTGTTTTTGTCAGGTTTGTCAAAGATCAGATGGTTGTAGATGTGCAGTATTATTTCTGAGGGCTCTGTTCTGTTGCATTGGTCTATATCTCTGTTTTGGTACCAGTACCATGCTGTTTTGATTACTGTGGCCTTGTAGTATAGTTTGCAGTCAGGTAGCGTGATGCCTCCAGCTTTATTCTTTTGGCTTAGGATTGTCTTGGCAATGCGGGCTCTTTTTTGGTTCCATATGAACTTTAAAGTAGTTTTTTCCAATTCTGTGAAGAAAGTCACTGGTAGCGTGATGGGGATGGCATTGAATCTATAAATTACCTTGGGCAGTATGGCCATTTTGACAATATTGATTCTTCCTACCCATGAGCATGGAACGTTCCTCCATTTGTTTGTGTCCTCTTTTATTTCATTGAGCAGTGGTTTGTAGTTCTCCTTGAAGAGGTCCTTCACATCCCTTGTAAGTTGGATTCCTAGATATTTTATTCTCTTTGAAGCAATTGTGAATGGGAGTTCACTCATGATTTGGCTCTCTGTTTGTCTGTTATTGGTGTATAAGAATGCTTGTGATTTTTGCACATTGATTTTGTATCCTGAGACTTGCTGAAGTTGCTTATCAGCTTAAGGAGATTTTGGGCTGAGATGATGGGGTTTTCTAAATATACAATCATGTCATCTGCAAACAGGGACAATTTCACTTCCTCTTTTCCTGTTTGAATACCCTTTATTTCTTTCTCCTGCATGATTTCCCTGGCCAGAACTTCCAACACTATGTTGAATAGGAGTGGTGAGAGAGGGCATCCCTTTCTTGTGCCAGTTTTCAAAGGGAATGCTTCCAGTTTTTTCCCATTCAGTATGATATTGGCTGTGGGTTTGTCATAAATAGCTCTTATTATTTTGAGATACGTCCCATCAATACCTAATTTACTGAGAGTTTTTAGCATGAAGTGCTGTTGAATTTTGTCAAAGGCCTTTTCTGCATCTATTGAGATAATCACGTGGTTTTTGTCTTTGGTTCTGTTTATACGATAGATTATGTTTATTGATTTGCGTATGTTGAACCAGAGAAAGCCCTGGTTTCCAGTCTTAGCTCTGCCATTTGAAAAGCTGAGACTCAGTTTACATAACTAAAGAAGACTTTAGAGGGTTGCTGGGAGTGTTAAAATAGATAATGCATGAGAAACTGCTGTAAAGAACATTTAAGATGTGAGATCATTCTTGTGGATAGACATTCAACTTTCACAGTATTACGGGACACATCTCCTGTTGTATCTGTTTTAGAAACATCATTATTTTCTTGGTTTCCCTGGTTCCTCCTCCAGCAAGCTGACTCTTGAATTTTGGGGGCCACAGAAGGCTGTCTTAGTGTCCTTTTCTTCCTCTGCCATGGAGACTCTCTGTAGGTGATCATCTCTGGCCCCATGGCCTAAGCAACCCTAGGACTTAAAGTATAATAATAAATAAATAAATAAATAAATAAGTGAAAAAGCCTCTCACAGAAGCTCCAGAGCCGTTTCCCAACTAAGTATTTAACATGACGTCCTGCAGGCCTCTCAAACATAGTTCAGAATGGAACTCGCTGTCTCTCCTCCATCTCTTCAACATCACACACACTATCTTGGTGAATGACACCATAAACCATTCTCTCTCTCTCATCCTCGCTGTAAACTTTGAGTCATAATAATTTAAGTAACATTTATTAACAACTTAACAGTTATTGGGCACCGTGCTAAGCATTTTATATGCATTTTCTGATTTAAGCATTAGAAGAACCATTGGAGGTTTACAGTGCATTCGTTAGCAGCCTTATTTCATAGAGAGGAAAAATGAAGTTTAGGGCCGTATTAGATGTCCTGGCCATGGGGCTCAAAGCTGTGTTACTTCAGAGCCTTGCTATGCTGTGTAGCTTCATATTCATCTCTTCCTGTTTCCTCATCTGCCCCATCCCACTGGTCACCAAAACCACTGAAATTGTACCTCAGAAATAAATACTTCTCAATTCCAGCCAGGGCTTCCTTTCTATTTCTACTGCCAATTACTTAGTCTTGACCATCAGTATCTATTACTTTCATTTATTTTACTTAACAATTATCTATAACACATGTACTATGTGCTAGGCACTATTTTAAGCGCTTTACAAATATTAACTCATACAATTCTCCTAACAATTCCATGAGATTTATTATACCCAATTTATAGATGGAGAAATAAGTAATCTTCCCAAGATCACATAGCTAAGAAATTATGGAGTTGGGGTTTGAACCCAAGCAATGTGGCTCCAGCTGTAATCTTTTCTTTTTTTTAATTATGCTTTAAGTTCTGGGATACATGTGCAGTTATGCAGCCAACAAACATATGAAAAAAAAGCTCATCATCACTGGTCATTAGAGAAATGCAAATCAAAACCACAATGACGATACCATCTCACGCCAGTTAGAATGGTGATCATTAAAAAGTCAGGAAACAAGAGATGCTGGAGAGGATGTGGAGAAATAGGAACATCTGTACACTGTTGGTGGGAGTGTAAATTACTTCAACCATTGTGGAAGACAGTGTGGTGATTCCTCAAGGATCCAGCTGTAATCTTAACCATAAATTACATCATGATATCCCTCCATATAACCACAGCGGGGTCTTTGGTGGTTTCCCTGCCACCTGCTCTCTACTCAGTCTCGAGAAATTCTCCAGAATTTGTTTCACAAAAGTATAGCTCTGATCCTTTCTCCGACATATAACCCCCCTGACTTTCTCTTGTTAGAGCCCATAGTCAACACAGGCTTTTGTGATCTGGATGCAAAGTAACATCTGGTCCCACCTCCCATCATGCACTACACCAATCACTCCAAAATCATGAGTCTTCCCCAGGCCTGTCCTCAATCCATGAGCTTGCATCTGTTTCTCCCTCTATATGAAACGCCCATCCCCTCTGAAATAAAAGTCCATGCATTCTTCAAGACTCAATGTCATCTCCTCTTAAGGCGCCTCATTCTTTTCCTTTAGCACTTATCGCATTACATTCCAAAGAATTTTAACCGCCTTTTCTGCACACCTTCCTTTCCCCCTCCTCCCTGCCTCAAATGGGGCTGCTAAACCCTATTTGACACCTATCATGTGCATTATTTCAGGCCTTTCAATGACTCTTGAGACATAGTAGGTTCACAGTCCATATTTGCTGGATGACATGTAGAGTCTATATAATTTATCCAGAACCTTAATGGAGGATATTGAAATATTAGTGCTCTGAAATTCCAATTTGAAAAGAAGGTAAGTAGTTTAAAATAAGTAGGAAAAGATTAAAAGTGTGCATTGTGCCTTTCTTTCTATGAATAAAATCAGAGTTGAGTGCAGGCGTACACAATTTGAGAAAATAATCAGGGTTAGTTTTCTTTTTGTTTAACAATCACTACATAACCTCAGCAGGCTGCGTGGTACCTAGAGCACACACATGACTCCCCCAACTTCCCAGAGCTGACATTTCTTGGGAGAGTGGGACATCCGTATGGAATTCATGCTCACAAATATTCCACAAACATGAACTGGAGTCTTTTCACGGTTGGTTAGCTCTTCTGTATTGTTTTTCCCTTTTTTGTCGTTTTGTTGTTGTTTACTTCTTTTCCCTTTGTTATTGTTGTTTAATTTTTTCTCTTATTTGTTATCTGTGTTGTTTACTTCTTTTGCCTTTGTTGTTGCTGTTTACCTCTTCTTGTCTCTAGTTTGTCCAATAACAATAATGGCAAACATTTACTGAGCATTTCCTATGAACCTGGCACTGTACTAAGACTTCTGATAAAACAATATATGAACTTTTCTCTTGTGAGCATCAGAGTGAAATAAAATGTCTGGATCTGAAGGTCAAACTGGCAGTAAACATGTTTGAACATATATTCTTTGAAAAGAATCATTCTTACTGGTGCTTCTATTATGTCAGCTAGAATTCCAAATGTGAGACTACAGTGTCAGGAGAAAGGCAGGCCTGATTTTGAAAGATGCTGCTAGGTAGAGTTCATTCCCACTAGCAAGACATGAGGGTATCTGTTTGCCTTATCTCAACCACAATGGGTGTTGGCAAACTTTTTCATTTTTGTTAATCTACTGGATTTTTTAAAAGTAGTAAATTGTTTCCATTTGTATATCCACAACTCTAGAGAGTTGAACATCTATTCATTTATGTTTGGACATTTTCAGTTTGGATTCTGTGAATTATTTGTTTATAAATTTTGCCAATTTACTACTAGATTTTTCCTTTCTGATCAATTTGCAAATGTTCTTTAACTTTAGAGCTCATAATGCCTTCCCAGGAGGGACTGAAAATAATTAAATGTGCATCAGTAGAGAAATAGCGTCAAATAAATTATGACACTGCTGTGCTATGGAATGTTGTATTTTTAAAAACTGAGCTAAATCTGTTTGTGTTGATTTGGAGGGATCTATGGAACCAACAGTCAGTGAAAACAAGCAAGTTGTAGGTAATTTCTTTATCATGATACCATTTTATTTACAGAAATTAGAAAATAAACCCTATTAGGTGCATGTATGTGTTGTGTATGCATATGCATATGTATATGTTTATATAAATATAAATTTTATAGATATGTTTGTAAGAACACAGGGAAAATTGTGAAAGGGCACACACCAAACTGTCTCTTCAGAGAGTAAGATTAGAGTAAGAGGAGAAAACAGATACTTCTCCCTTATATGCCACTCTATACGATGACTTACTTCAATGAGCAGTATTAGTGATATTTTTTGAAATCTAATAAAAGCAGTGAATTTTAAAAATAAACTATGACAATCTTTTCCCAAATCCCCTTATATAAAGGTATACAGTCCCAAATGTTTTTCTAAAAATGCCAGGAACTAGAAAATGTATAGGTCATTTTACCTTACCTTACCTTCAAACAATGGTTCAGTTCCCTTAAATCACAGTTTAGAGAATGTTGTCATTTTCTTCTGTGTTATTAATGACACGCATGTAAAACAAATGTCTCTCCCCTATCCAAATCTAAGGACATATTTATAAGGCTGAAAATCTCAGAATGGGAGCCAGAGGAGAATGAAGGGGAGAGTCTTCAATGGGTGTGCCCTGCTGCTCCCCAGCAGGCCTGGTCCCTGTTCCCATGGCGGCTGCCTCAGCTACAATGGGGGTGTAAAATGCTCTCCAGAGCCCAGAGAAAGTTTCCCAGGTGAAATGTATGCCAATTGCCCAACAGCTCTCTAATTACAGAAGTCCTTCCCTGAGAGCTTTCCATTCCTTTTATGTAAGTCTTTTCTTCCCCTCTTAAAAAAAGAAAATACCTCTAGGAAAGGCCATCTACCAAGACTGATGTGCAATTTGCACCTCATTGAGAATGAGTTTATCTGCTTCTTTCTCTAAAACAGGATTTAATAAGAGGCAAAGGCTTAAGAGGCAGCTGCATTGGAGCAGAGCAAAAGGACCCGAGGAAGACATTAGAAGCCAAAGGCATGGAAATAAAAACTTTGCTTAAATCACTCTTTTGCCTAAGGTTAAGCAATTTTCCCTGACACTAGCCTATTGTGGTAGGAGTGGAGTGGCAGGATGTGTGAGGCAAGAGAAGATCCACGTGAAGCAAACACACTGAGACCTATAGGTTTGGGCCCTGAGTGGATGACAGTCCAAATCACCAAAGGCCTTCCTGCCCTTCAGTGATTCTTCCCCATCCTTTAGCACCATTGTACATCCTTCATGGAAAGAGATCAGGTACGTAAAAATAAACAAATATAATCCAGGCTCAGCCAAGTTACTTAACATATCTCAGTAACAATTCTTTTCAACAGTAACACAAGCATAAAAATACTTACCTTTCAGAACTTTGGGGAGCATTAAATGAGATAATGCATGCCTGGCACAATGCCTGGCCTTCAGTGGAAGTCAGTACCCTTCCTGCTGACCAGAGAAAAGTCAGAGCAATCCAAAAAAAGGTCAAGGCTCAGCACAGCTGCCCTCCTTCTCTTATTTCATTCAGCAGTGGTTTGTAGTTCTCCTTGAAGAGGTCCTTCACATCCCTTGTAAGTTGGATTCCTAGGTATTTTATTCTCTTTGAAGCAATTGTGAATGGGAGTTCACTCATGATTTGGTTCTCTGTCTGTTATTGGTGTATAGGAATGCTTGTGATTTTTGCACATTGATTTTGTATCCTGAGACTTTGCTGAAGTTGCTTATCAGCTTAAGGAGATCTAGAGCTGAGACGATGGGGTTTTCTAAATATACAATCATGTCATCTGCAAACAGGGACAATTTGACTTCCTTTTTTCTTAATTGAATACCCTTTATTTCTTTCTCCTGCCTGATTGCCCTTGCTAGAACTTTCAACACTATGTTGAATAGGAGTGGTGAGAGAGGGCATCCCTGTCTTGTGCCAGTTTTCAAAGGGAATGCTTCCAGTTTTTGCCCATTCAGTATGATATTGGCTGTGGGTTTGTCATAATAGCTCTTATTATTTTGAAATACAGCCCATCAATACCTGGCTTATTTAGAGTTTTTAGCATGAAGGGCTGTTGAATTTTGTTGAAGGCCTTTTCTGCATCTATTGAGATAATCATGTGGTTTTTGTCTTTGGTTCTGTTTATATGATGGATTACATTTATTGATTTGCGTATATTGAACCAGCCTTGCATCCCAGGGATGAAGCCTACTTGATTGTGGTGGATAAGCTTTTTGATGTGCTGCTGGATTTGGTTTGCCAGTATTTTATTGAAGATTTATGCATCAATGTTCATCAGGGATATTGGTCTAAAATTCTCTTTTTTCACTGTGTCTCTACCAGGCTTTGGTATCAGGATGATGCTGGCCTCATAAAATGAGTTAGGGAGGATTTTCTCTTTTTATATTGATTGGAATACTTTCAGAAGGAATGGTACCAGCTCCTCTTTGTACCTCTGGTAGAATTCGGCTGTGAATCCGTCTGGTCCTGGACTTTTTTTTGGTTGGTAGGCTATTAACTATTGCCCCAATTTCAGAGCCTGTTATTGGTCTATTCAGGGATTCAACTTCTTCCTGGTTTAGTCTTGGGAGGGTGTATGTGTCCAGGAATTTATCCATTTCTTCTAGATTTTCTAATTTATTTGCATAGAGGTATTTATAATATGCTCTGATGGTAGTTTGTATTTCTGTGGGATCGGTGGTGATATCCCCTTTATCATTTTTTATTGCATCCATTTGATTCTTCTCTCTTTTCTTCTTTGTTAGTCTTGCTAGCAGTCTATCAATTTTGTTGCTCTTTTCAAAAAGCCAGCTCCTGGATTCATTGATTTTTTGAAGGGTTTTTTGTGTCTCTATCTCCTTCAGTTCTGCTCTGATCTTAGTTATTTCTTGCCTTCTGCTAGCTTTTGAATGTGTTTGCTCTTGCTTCTCTAGTTCTTTTAATTGTGATGTTAGGGTGTCAATTTTAGATCTTTCCTGCTTTCTCTGGTGGGCATTTAGTGCTATAAATTTCCCTCTACACACTGCCTTAAATGTGTCCCAGAGGTTCTGGTATGTTGTGCCTTTGTTCTCATTGGTTTCCAAGAACATCTTTATTTCTGCCTTCATTTCATTATGTACCCAGTAGTCATTCAGAAGCAGGTTGTTCAGTTTCCATTTAGTTGTGCAGTTTTGAGTGAATTTCTTAGTCCTGAGTTCTAATTTGATTGCACTGAGGTCTGAGAAACAGTTTGCTGTGATTTCTGTTCTTTTACATTTACTGAGGAGTGCTTTACTTCCAACTATGTGGTCAATTTTGGAATAAGTGTGATGTGGTGCTGAGAAGGATGTATATTCTATTGATTTGGGGTGGAGAGTTCTATAGATGTCTATTAGGTCTGCTTGGTGCTGAGCTGAGTTCAAGTCCTGGATATCCTTTTTAACTTTCTGTCTCATTGATCTGTCTAATGTTGACAGTGGGGTGTTAAAGTCTCCCATTATTATTGTGCGGGAGTCTAAGTCTCTCTGTAGGTCTCTAAGGACTTGCTTTATGAATCTGGGTGGTCCTGTATTGGGTGCATATATATTTAGGATAGTTAGCTCTTCTTGTTGAATTGACCCCTTTACCATTATGTAATGGCCTTCTTTGTCTCTTTTGATCTTTGTTGGCTTAAAGTCTGTTTTATCAGAGACTAGGATTGCAACCCCTGCTTTCTTTTGCTTTCCATTTGCTTGGTTCTTCCATCCCTTTATTTTGAGCTTATGTGTGTCTTTGCATGTCAGATGGGTCTCTTGAATACAGCACACGGATGGGTCTTGACTCTTTACCCAATTTGCCAGTCTGTGTCTTTTAATTGGGGCATTTAGCCCATTTACATTTAAGGTTAATATTGTTATGTATAAATTTGATACTGTCATTATGATGTTAGCTGGTTATTTTGCCAATTAATGGATGCTGTTTCTTCATAGCATCAATGGTTTTTACCATTTGGCATGTTTTTGCAGTGGCTAGTGCCAGTTGTTCCTTTCCATGTTTAGTGCTTGTGTCAGGAGCTCTTGTAACGCAGGCCTGGTGGTGACAAAATCTCTCAGCATTTGCTTGTCTGTAAAGGATTTTATTTCTCCTTCACTTATGAAGCTTAGTTTGGCTGGATATTAAATTCTGGGTTGAAGATTCTTTTCTTTAACAATGTTGAATATTGGCCTCCACTCTCTTCTGGCTTGTAGAGTTTCTGCCAAGAGATCTTCTGTCAGTCAGTCTGATGGGCTTCCCTTTGTGGGTAACCCAACCTTTCTCTCTGGCTGCCCTTAACATTTTTTCCTTCATTTCAACTTTGGTAAATCTGACCGTTATATATCTTGGAGTTGCTCTTCTTGAGGAGTATCTTTGTGGTGTTCTCTGTATTTCCTGAATTTGAATGCTGGCCTGCCTTGCTAGGCTGGGGAAATTCTCCTGGATATCATGAAGAGTGTTTTCCAGCTTGGTTCCATTCTCCCCATCACTTTCAGGTACACCAATCAAACATAGATTTGGTCTTTTCACATAGTCCCATATTTCTTGGAGGCTTTGATCATTTCATTTTACTTTTTTCTCTAAACTTCTCTTCTCACTTCATTTCATTCATTTGATCTTCAATTACTGATACCCTTTCTTCTGCTTGATTGAATCGGCTACTGAAGCTTGTGCATGCGTTGGGTAGTTCTCATGCCATGGTTTTCAGCTCCATCAGGTCATTTAAGGTCTTCTCTACACTGTTTATTGTAGTTAGCCATTAGTCTAATCTTTTTTCAAGGTTTTTAGCTTCTTTGCAATGGGTTCGAACATCCTCCTTCAGCTTGGAGAAGTTTGTTATTACCGACCTTCTGAAGCCTACTTCTATCAACTTGTCAAAGTCATTCTCCATCCAGCTTTGTTCCGTTGCTGGCTAGGAGCTGCGATCCTTTAGTGGAGAAGAGGCATTCTGATTTGTAGAATTTTCAGCTTTTCTGCTTTGGTTTCTCCCCATCTTTGTGGTTTTATCTACCTTTGGTCTTCGATGATGGTGACCTACAGATGGGGTTTTGGTCTGGATGTCCTTTTTGTTGATGCTGATGCTATTCCTTTCTGTTTGTTAGTTTTCCTTCTAACAGTCAGGTCCCTCAGCTACAGGTCTGTTGGAGTTTGCTGGAGGTCCACTCCAGACCCTATTTGCCTGGGTATCACCAGTTGAGGCTGCAGAACAGCAAATATTGCTGCCTGATCCTTCCTCTGGAAGTGTTGTCTCAGAGGGGCACCTGGCTGTATGAGGTGTCAGTCAGCCCCTACTGGGAGATGTCTCCCAGTTAGGCTACACGGGGGTCAGGGACCCACTTGAGGAGGCAGTCTGTCTGTTCTCAGAGCTCAAAAACCATGCTGGGAGAATGACTGCTCTCTTCAGGGCTGTCAGACAGGGACATTTAAGTCTGCAGAAGTTTCTGCTGCCTTTTGTTCAGCTATGCCCTGTCCGCAGAGGTGGAGTCTAGACAGGCAAGCAGGCCTTGTTGAACTGTGGTGTGCTCCACCCAGTTTGAGCTTCCAGGATGCTTTGTTTACCTACTCAAGCCTCAGCAATGGTGGATGCCCCTCCCCCAGCCAGGCTTCCACCTTGCAACTCAGTATCGGACTGCTGCACTCACAGTGAGCAAGGCTCCGTGGGCATGGGACCCACTGAGCCAGGCACAGGATATAATCTCCTGGTGTGCTGTTTGCTAAGACTATCGGAAAAGCACAGTATTTGGGTGGCAGAGTCCTGATTTTCAGCTACAGTCTGTCATGGCTTCCCTTGGCTAGGAAAGGGAAATCCCCCCACCCCTTGTGCTTTCCAGGTGAGGCGATGCCCCACCCTGCTTTGACTCACCCTCTGTGGGCTGCACCCTCTGTCCAACAAGTCCCAGTGAGATGAACCAGGTACCTCAGTTGGAAATGCAGAAATCATCCATCTTTTGCGTCAATCATGCTGGGAGCTGCAGACCAGAGCTGTTTCTATTCGGCCATCTTGGAACCCTACCCCCTAAAGATCACAATACTTACCATATGTATTAGAGTATCATGATGGCCAACCTCTAAGATCACCCCCAGTGATTCCCATCTCCTCAAATTCACAACCTTCTGTGGTCTCTTTCCACACTGTACCAAGGCTGAGTTGTGTAACCAATAGAGTAGAGAAGAAGTGATGGTATGTCACTTCTGAGACTAGCTTAAAAGACACAGCTTCCATCTCACTCTTTCTCTTTCCCTCTTGGGTAACTCATTCTAGGGAAACCAGATGCCACTGTGTGAGCAATACCATGGAGAGACCCACAGGCTGAAGAATCAAAGCCTCCTGCCAGTAGCCATGCAAATGAGCTTGAAAGTGGGTCCGCCAGCCCAGCCAAGCCTTGAGATGACTGCAGCCCCAGCCAACATCTTGACTGCAACCTCATGAAAAACTCTGAGCTGCAATTACCAGCCCAGGCACTCCTGAATTCCTGACCCTCAGAAACTGTCTTAGATAACAAGCATCTGTTTGTTTAAGGTGCTAAGTTTTGGTGCAATATGTTACTTAGCAAAAAGATTGATTGACTGATTGATTATTTAAATTTACACATATAATCTATAAATTTACATACATATTATTTTACATATTCATTTTCTGTCTTCCCCACTGAAAGATCTAACACATTCACTCTTGTATTATCAGTGCTTAGAACTCTGCCTAACACACAGCAGGCACTCAATAGATATTTGCAGAAGAAACAATTAAAATGTGTTACTGTTTTTAGTAACACATTTTAACATCAATAAAACATTTATCACTGTACAGCCTAAAAATACCTGCATTGTCTCAGTGAATCCTATGTCTAACAGTAAACTAGATATGCCTTCCATTTCATAATGGAAAACCAGCAGTTCCAAGACCTCTGGTGATTTGTTTATGGCCACCCTACCACTGTATTATAGAGCTAGTGTTCCAAACCCCAGCTTCTGATTTCAACCCCGGGAATTTTTCTCCTACACACATTGACTCTTATCAGTCATCCACAGAACATGAGCTCTGTCATTCCGACATTCATGTTTCTGCACAAAGCATCCAGCATGTTCGTGTTCTGGGGCAGCTACCTCTTGTCCATCCATCTTGTGGCTTGACTTATCAGGCTCACTTGACCCAATGTCAACACTGGGTGGAAAAATTCCTGTGTGGGAGCACAGCATTGTTAATTTCTCTTTTAAATGGTAATGTAATACCATTTAATACCCAATACATTACATGGGTTTTCTTTCCTCTACCAAAACTATAAAAGGAAGCAAAAACATGCTTAACAGTCTCCAGGACTCGATTTTAAATATACTACCAAGCTCAAACTCTCCAAAGACTTCTAAATGTGGATCATTTCTTCAATCCCTACACAAACATTTTTTTGAATGATAGCAAGTTCTGAAGTATCTGCGGTGTTTCACCACTGAGCAGATTATCTAAGAATCCTCCTTTCTCCTGCCCAATTAAGTCCCAGTTTGGTACAGGTGAGGAAGAGCATGTGTTTAGTTGAAATCAAGACAAAGTAATCCAGAAAAGGCTTCACAACTAAGTTAGAACGTGTTTCTTTGTGCCATTCTTAAACCAAATATAATCTGATTTCAAGGGATGAAAAAGATATCAGATGCATATGTTAAATTAATTTGCCTTAAAAATCGAGTTTTTGAAATGTTTTTGGTATCACATTCACTGATAATTACCATTATCATTTCTCATGTTTCTGTAAGAAAATCCTGACCCAAGATAGAATTATTAAATTTTAATCAAATTAGGATCCCAGATTTGTTTCAAAGGCATTCTTGGGTTTGTTGACTCTGATTTATATATAAAATGGAGATAATAAGATCCTCACCTCATAGATTTGTTGTTGTGAGGATTAAATAAGTGGTTAGAAGAGCGCCTGGCACGTAGTGATCATTATGTAACTGTTGGTTATTAACATTGTAGTTGTTACTATTTTATTGTTATTATTTTATCATCATTATTAAATTGTTCATGTCTTTGCTTCCCTCTAATAGCATAAATATTTAAAAGTTTATTTTCTGAGCCAGGCGAGGTAGCTCATGCCTATGGTTCCAACTACTCAGGAGGCTGAGGTGGGAGGATTGCTTGAGCCCAGGAGTTTGAGGTTGCAGTGAACTATGATCGCAGCACTGCACTCCAGCCTGGGTGATGGGATGAGACCCTTTCTCTAAAAAAATAAAATAAAAATAAATGTAAATGCGTTTTCTGCCTGTGGGGTCTGCACGACATATAAACACATGTACCTCCTCCCAGTTGTTTTCTCCTTCGAGGCTACTTAAATAAGTCATTCCTATACCTTCAATCATTCATGCCCTAAACAAAAACATTATTTAAGAAAGATCTTGGAGAATGTCCCACATACTATTTCTAGTTGCAACACTGCCTTCCTATGTCATTTTGCTCAAATAAGTTCTAATCTGCTGCCAGAAAATTTTATGATCCCTGGCAGTGGAGTAAGAAGTTGCCAGTGATTACAGGACTGAATAACTATAAAATAATTTAGGTTTTTGTTTGAGAGGCACTGGGAATAAGACTTTGTATTATTCTTATTCTGTGTCCTGAGGGTAAAAAGGAGTAAGGGAGATAAGCATTCTTTGCCCAGATGTCTCCAATCAGGATTAGGTTCCCCGAGTCATTTCCAAGATAAAATCTAGATTGCCTTATCTCACACACCTTGAGCTAAGAGGGAATACCTGTAAAACAATAGAAATTTTGGAGCTAGTTCCCTAAAACGTTCCTTCACATGATAAAATTTTTTCTCACCATCAGTATTTTTCTTCCCATGATTTTCAACTAGGAAAGCAACAATTTCACTTGTTCCAGGTAGATTAGATTTGATAGATAGATACACTGATAAAGTCTCATTAAAGGAACGTTAGTACTACATAATACAGTAGATTCACTCCATCCTTAATAGAAATCAAGCAATTTTCTTTGCCTAACAAAAGGAAGGTTTTTTAGAAGTTTTGTGTATGTTCGTCGACATATGACAGTATGTCTATATACTTCCAACAGAAATGATTTAACATAACCATAATGAAGACAGTTCCAAAAGAGAAGCAAAATGCTTTTTTTTTTGTATCTTACCAGAGCAGTATTTTACCTCAAATAGTCTATCTCCAGAAGCTGCATTTTTTAACTCTAAGCGACACTGTGTGCCATCCTGGTAGACTCCAAATACTATCTCTTTGTTAATGACTTAAAATTTTCTGCTCTAACTCGGCCTCTTTCTTGAGCCCTTAACTGCCTACAGGGCATTTGTACTCGGTCATCTAATAGAATAGCTCAAACTTAACTAATCAATCACTCTTGCCTCAATGTTTACACAACACTTTGGATAGACTCCAGCATGGTCCCTATCATATACTACAATGTAATGATCTACGTATATGTATCAATCTCATTTTCTAGAACATGAGAACCCAGAATGCAGAGATCTCTTGAAAATCTATGTTTTTAGTTTTAGCATATGACAGGCATTTGAAAAATGTATGTTGAACAAATATCTGTTGTAGCAACTACATTTATGACTCATGTTAACAAGAACATAGGACCAACAAGCAGACAATGGAGTCAGGCTGGCTGACTGGGTAAGGATAGGAAAGAGGAATAAATAGTCACAAAAGGTCAGGGGATAGAAGAGTCATGATTACAGGTCTCCAACCTACCTTTACCACATACCTGATACTTGGGGTTGAAATCACAGGAAGCTCCAAACTGTCATCACTGCCTAGGCCTCTTTTATGACGGTTCTCTTGGCAATAGATTTTTGCCAGAGTGTGAAAGAATTTCATGTTCAAAGCCTCAGAGAAAGCTGATAGTTCTTCCTTTTTCAATAGGCCAAACATCAAGCACCTAACACAGAGTATTAAAAAATAAATAAATAAAATAAATTTATTTAATTTAATTTAATTTAATTTAAAAAGCAATGAACAGAAAGTGGTTTAGATTCATAAAAACTGCACCAAGATGGTTTGACCCCTTGGAGCCAAAACGCTGAAGTCAAAAACATCCTAGCATGTTGAGGCAACCAAAGATGTCATCTCCCAAAGCTGTAAAATTTGACTCTCCCACAGCTATAAGGTGTTTCTGCAGAACTTCACAGCAAAAGGATTCGTTTTGGTTGAGAAAAGGTCCATTCCAAACATAAAAGAATCTCCCGTATTTAGAAGGGCAGATAGGTTCTCAAACATGGGTTTGTAAAAGGTGCTATATATAAACTAACTATATAATTTATTTTCCAACCTGAGACACTTTTGAAATGGAACACAAATAATACACTGAGACAACAGCATAAGTCAGAACTTTCCTAGGCACACCAGGGCAGGAGGTGATTCAAGCTGCAGAGGAAAGGAATGAGGGATTTAGGAATGTGTGTACAACTCTGTCCTCATATAATCCCATGGTGAATAAACACAGAAAGTCCTCAACAAATTGGACCCTACTAACTCAGAGTTTTTGCTAAATGCAGACACTTTAGATGATTTTCATACTTAATTTGATTACTTCATCCACCAAGAGTTTGGAATATCTGGGGACAGGGTCATGATGGATTTTGACCAGTCTATATAAATCCTTTCTATCCATTCTATTCATTCAGTCTCTCAGCAAACTTTTGTTGAGCATCAAGTACAATTTGGGAACTAATTAGAGCTCTGGGCAGGGCAATTACAAAAATGAATGACACATACCTTCCCTCAAAGCATAGGCATGCTAATAGATGACATACATGAAACCAAATAATTGCAGTGCAATATATTTAAATGCCAAAAGCACATATTTCCCAAGAGAGCATACATGACTAGTTAAAATTCTTGAGGCTGCTGGCATCCCTCATTACACAATGGCATCGTATTTTGTGATGTGAAACCCAGGTAAATTGTCATTCTTCCTTGCCTCATTTTTCTTACTGAGGTCTATTTGTATCTTAGTTCACAACATGTACTTAAGATTTATAAAATTACGTCTATTTAAATATCTTCCATAATTCAGGTTGTTAAACTAAAAAAGAACTCTCTTCTTTCCTCTCTTTCTTCTAGCTTTAAATTACATGGTTCTGTGATTTTCCTTTGCCTTTTATTCCACATGAGTAAAGGTTTGCTTTGCAGGAATGCTTATTAAGAAAGGATGGCCATCTCAGCCAAATTGCAAAATACACCACACAGTTTTAAGTGGGAAGGCAGATGAATGAACAATCTGAAATTCCCCTTCACTTCAATACTACTGAAATGCCTCAGCTGTGAGGTGACATTTCCATGAACTTCTCTTTTTAAGAATTTAGAATTCTATTCTGTAGACCAGATCGATTCCCTTCTGAAAGTCGTTACATGGGCTCCTATTTTCCTTACTGGTTTTAGAAGTAATCAACACCTCCGTTTTTCGCATTTACTCAGTCATTTAAGCAATTGCAAGACATATCACATACATTGGCTCATTTATCTAGCTTTATTTCCTTTCAAATCAAGAAAGCTTTCCAAGTGGGTCTGTTTATTTGAGAAAGGTAGACAGTGAAATTAGTTCATGCATTGATGTATCTGATGTATTATTTCTCCCATTTTGCACGTGGTAAAGTAAAATTTGATGGACGTCTGTGAAACCGTCTGCCAAGCAACCCTTCCATGTTTGCCTGAGATCTAACCCCTTGCTCCCTTCTCCCTTAAGCCTAGCCCCCATGGCTACTCTGGGAGTCATGTAGTCTTCCCTGACCCTAGCCCTGGCCATTATTGGTGATTCCAGAGTAGACACTGACCACTCAACCAATCATATCATCCTGCTCTCTGTTCAGCCATAAGCCTTACCAAAGCCAAATGGTCTGGGGTAGACTGCCCAGTCTTGGGCCAATTAAGTCCTTCAGGATGATTGAAAAGTGCTAAAATAGTTATTCCTCTCTCACAAAAGAAGTCATAACATGAAAAATTGATACAGATTTATACTCAGAGCACTTGAGAATTCCACATCCTTGCTCCAATTATTCATTGTATTATTGAAAAGACTATTTATCTTATTTTTTTGCTCTTCTTTTTTGCAAAAGATGATTTTTATTGTTATTTTAATTTGCACTTCCTGAATTTGCACCCTAAGGAGGGTTTCACTTCACGTTTATTGGCCATTTGATTTTCTTTTTCTATGAATTCTTTGCTCATATCTTTTGTACATTTTATGTTGGGATGTTGGTCTTTTCCCTATTGACTCATAGAAGTTCTTAATAGTTTATGAATATTAGCCTTTTACAGCTTCACATGTTAATTTTCTCCAGTTAAAAATAGAGATGTTTGGCCAGTGTGATGTCTCACACCTGTCATCCCAGCACTTTGGGAGGCTGAGGTGGGTGGATTGCTTCAGGTCAGAAGTTCAAGACTAGCCTGACAAACATGGTGAAACCCCATCTCTAATAAAAATACAAAAATTAGCCAGGCGTGGTGGCAGGTGCCTGTAATCCCAGCTACTTGGGAGGCTGAGGCAGGAGAATCACTTGAACCCAGGAGGCGGAGGTTGCAGTGAGCCAAGATTATGCCACTGCACTCCAGTCTGAGTAACAGAGCAACACTCTGTCTCAAAGAAAAAAAGAGAGAGAGACGTTTATACTTACAATTTAGCTAAATATTATTTAGAAGAGGCACAATTAAGCCAAGTAACAGAGAAAGGTTTAAAATATAAAGATATAAATGTGCGCCAAAAAATGCTAACAATAACAAAACAGATTTGACAAAATAAAACTCATTCAATCTGTACAGATCAAAATACATTGAGGCTGAATGTGATGGCTCATGCCTGTAATCCGGTACTTTGGGAAGATGAAGTAGGAGGACAGCTTTAGCCCAGGAGTTTGAGACCAACCTGGACAAAACAGTGAGATCCTATTTCTACAAAAAGAAAAAAAGAGAGATCAGAACAAGGATCACCAAGGAAAGAAAGAAAAAAAAATAAGAGAAAAAAGATACACTGGGAAAAAATCAAAAATAAAAATAAGTAAATAAAGCTCATTAAAAATAGAATTTGAAACAATAAAAATAAACAGGCAAAAAGATTATTTTGGTTTTTAATAAAAGCAATCCACAGAGAAAATGTAAGGGTAAAATGTTGATGGCATGCACTTAATGTATAGTTTTGAAAAATAAATAACATAAATTAAGGAAATGCAAAACATAATCCACAGGGAGATTTTAAAACACTGTCTCTGAAATTAACAAACCATTCAGAGATTCTGAATACAAACTATTGTGCTGGTTCTAATGGATACCTATAAAGTTTTACACACAACAAAGGAAGAAAATATTTTTCAAACACCCATGACGTAGTTATTGAAAAAAATCATCAAGCCAAAAGACAAAGTCTTATTAAATTTTATAAACAACAATGTATACTGAGTGCAGATTCTCTGCATAGTAAAATGAAAATAACAGTAATGTCAAAACAATGAATAAAATAATATCTATGCTTTTGGAAATTTTAAAACTCTTTTTCAAATAATTGTTGGATGAAAAAAGAAATCAAAATGGAAACTACAGATTACTTATAAATGTATGACAGAGAACAATGCATTATAATCTTTGAGCTGCAGCTCAAGTGCTTTTTATACACTAAATGTACTCATTAAAAAAGAAAGACAAAAAATAAACATAAAATCCTAAGCATTCAAAGTTTTGACAATGCTTTAGACAAATTTGTCCAAAGTATGCATAAATTAAGCTAAGAGAAAAAAATAATAAAGAGAAAGAAAAATAATACATAAAAGGAAAATCAACGCTTTCTTTAAAAGGCCAAAGTAGGAGATCAATTTTTGTAAGCAAAAAATAAAAAAGATTCAAATGTCATTAGAAATGAAAAGACATCCACTATACATATATAAATTTAAAAATATAAATTAAAAGGATGATTTTTCTAGGAAGATATAAATTATCAAAATTAAATAAAAGAAAAGTTAGGAAACTTGAATAAATCAATCTCCACAGAAGGGAAAATTTAGTCAACAGACCCTAAACTTTATACCAAGCCTGAGAGATTTTTATGCACGAATTTTACAAAATATCTAATGAAGAGACTCTATTATATAAATTCTTCCAAAGCATAGAAAATAAAAGGTAGAAATCTCCTGAATTCATTTGATAAGACAAGTATCCTGCTATAAAAACCAAACAATTATTATACAAAACAGAAAACTATATTCTCCCTTATGAGCAAAAATACTAAATAAAACAGTATCAACTCAAAATCAGCAGTGAATAAAAAACATTATGCATCACGACCAATAAGAGTTTATTCCAGGAACACAAGGATTACTACACATTCATTTAAATCTGAATTCATATAGAACTAAGGAGAAAAATGACATATACATTGAAGTATTAGTATGCATCAAGCACCCTTCTAGGCAATGAGGATGCAGTCATGAACAAAACAGAAGAAATCCCTGCCCTTATGGAGCTTACATTTTAGTGGGGGAAGATAGACAACACACAAATAAACAAAGTGTACAATATGTCAGATGCTCATAGGAGCTGTAGAGAAAAACTAAACAGGAAAATAGGAGAGGAAGAAGTAGGTGTTGTGAAAATTTAGTGGAGTGGTGAGGGAAGAATTTATAGAAAAGCTGACATTTTAGCAGAAACTTTAAATTGATGAGAGAGTAAGTGAGAGTAAGGGTAAAAGAACATGACTCAAAGAGATAGTGAGGAAGGCTGACCATATAGAGTCTTAGATGACACTGTCAGAATTCTGGCTTTTGCTCTCAGTTAGCTGGGAAATGGAGGAATTTGAGCAAAGATATAATCTGAGTTACAAATTTAAAGAATCTTTCTGGTTCCTATGTTGAGGATAGACGACCAAGGCAGAATTAAGGAGACCAGACAGGAGGCTAATGCAATAATCCACCAAGAGGTGATGATTGATTGAATCAACATGGAAGTGGTAGAAGTGATGGAGGTAGTGAAATGATTCTGCAGGTCTTTGGAAAGTACAGCCAACAGGATTTTCATTTGTATGATAAAATTTGAGAGCAAGTCTAGTGTCATGAATGATGCCCATGACTTTTATCCAAAAGAACTAGCAGTTTAGAGGTGTCATTTCTATGATGGGGAAAGTTGCAAGAGGAGCATGTTGGAGAGGAGGGCTGTGGGATGTGCACAACAAGCTATACATATCGCAATCAAATGTGTGAAGCAGCCCCAACAGTAAAGGAGAAGAAAAGAATACTCCTAATTGTGGTAGTTAATTCAACATTGCTCTCAATCTCCTAACTACTGTGTGGATACTATGTGTGTGTGTGTGTATACATATATATACACACACATACATATACAAGGACTATGAAAATTTTCTTCATTTTGAAAACAAAGATATTATTGGCATTATTTGAAGAGATTGTAACTATCCAGAAAATCAGAAATAATAAAGACAATGATTTAGAAAGTTCAGCAAGGTAAATGGATATTAGATCAACATGAAAATATCAATAGCTTTCTTATACTCCAACAATAATCAATTATAATATTTAATTGAAAAAAGATACTCTTTGTAGGCCAGGTACGGTGGCTCACGACTGTAACCCCAGCACTTTGGGAGGCTGAGGTGGGTGGATTGCTTGAGCTCAGGAGTTCAAGACCAACCTGGGCAACATGGCGAAATCCCATCTCTACAAAAAATTAGCCAGGTGTGGTGGTGCACACCTGTAAGCCCAGCTACTCGGTGGGCAGGGGGGTGCTAAGGAAGGAGGATCGCCTACGCCCAGGAGGTTGAGGCTGCAGTGAGCCCTTATCGTGCCACTGTACTCCAGCCTGGGCAACAGAGTGAGACCCTGTCTCAAAAAATAAATAAATAAACAAACAAAAAAGACTATTTGTAATAGCATCAAAAACTGTAAAATATCTAAGAATAATCTAACAAAAAGTAAACAAAGCCCATACAGTCTAAAAAATATTAAAGAATAGCTAGAGAGAAAACTTAATATCAAAAAAGTCAATTATTTTCCATGTGGATCTATAAATTCATTGAAATCCCCCTTCAAAATCCTACCAGTGAAACAGAATAGAGAACCCAGAAATAAATCCACATTTTTATAGCCAACTGATCTTCAACAAAGCTGACGAGAACATACACTGGGGAAAGGACACCACCTTCAATAAATGGTGCTGGGAAAACTGGGTAACTATACACAGAAGAATGAAACGGGACTCCATATCTCTCACCAGATGCAAAAATCAACTCAAGATGGAAAAAGACTTAAACCTAAAACCCAAAACTGTAAAAACTACTAGAAGAAATCTTAGGGAAAACTTTTCAGGACATTGGTCTAGGCAAAGATATTATGGCTAAGGCCTTAAGAGCATAGACAACAAAAGCAAAAATAGACAAATGGGACTATTAAACTAAAAATCTTCTGCACAGCAAAAGTAACAATCAACAGAGTGAAGAGACAATCTGTTGAATGGGAGTAAATATTTGCAAACTACTTATCCAGCAGGGTACTAACAGCCAGAATAATAACTCAGACAACTCAACGGTAAAACAAAACAAAAACAAAAACAAAACAAAAACAAATAATCCCATTAAAAGTGGGCAAAGACGATGAATAGACATTTCTCAAAATAAGATGGACAACAGAAAAAAAATGCTTAGCATCATTAATCATCAGGATCACGGAAATGCAAATGAAAACCACCATGAGATATCATCTTACCCCAGGCAGAATGGCTAATATCAAAAAGACAAAAAAAACCATATTGGCAAGGATGTGGAGAAAAGGAAACTATTATACACTGTTGGAGTGAATGTGAATTAGTAAAGCCATTATGGAACAGTATGGAGATTTCTCAAAAAATTAAAAATAAAACTGCCAAGGGATCCAGCACTCCTATTACTGGGTATTTACCCAAAGGAAAATGAATCAATATATCAAGGGAAAACATGTACTCCCATGTTTATTGCAGCACTATTCACAATAGCAAACATGTAAAATCAACCTACAAGTCCATCAGTGAATAAATGGATAAAGAAAATGTATTTATACACATTGTAATACTATTCAGCCATGAAAAAGAATGAAATTATGTCATTTGCAGCAACATAGATAGAATTAGAGGTCATTGTGTTCAGTGAAATAAGCCAGGCACAGAAAGACAAATATTGCATGTTCTCAGTCATATGTGGGAGTGAAAAAAGTTGATCACATGAGAGTATGATAATACTAAAGAGAATGATAAATACTAGAAACTGGGAAGGACATATGGGTGGGGGTGGGGAGATAAAGAGAGATTGGTGAATGGGTACAAACATATAGTTAGATAAAAGAAATACAAGCTGGGCATGGTGGCTCACGCCTATAACCCCAGCACTTTGGGAGGCTGAGGCAGGTGGATCACTTGAGGTCAGGAGTTCAAGACCAGCCTGGCCATCATGGCAAAACCCATCTCTACTAAAAATACAAACATTAGCTGAGCGTGATGGCATGTGACTGTGATCCCAGCTACTTGGGGCTGAGGCAGAAGAATCGTTTGAACGCAGGAGGCAGAGATTGAAGTAAGCCAAGATCGTGCCACTTCACTCCAGACTGGGTGACAGAGTGAGACTCTGTCTCAATAAATAAATAAATAAATAAATGTTCTAATGTTTGATAGCAGAGTAGGGTGAGTATAGTTAAGAGCAATGTATTGTACTTTTAAAATAGCTAGAAAAGAGGACTCAAAATGTACCCAATACATAGAAATGATAAATACTTGGGTGATGGATACCCTAAAACTCTGACTTTATCATCACATATTCTATGCATGTAATAAGATACACATGTACCCCATAAACATGTACAAATATAAGTATAAAAAAATTTAAGTATTACTTAGATCACATCAAATTGTGTGATAATAATAATAATAGCAAAAAAAACTTAACAGAACGACTTCATGAAACTTGGCAAGCCAATTCTAAACTTCACCTAGAAAAGAAAATATGCAAAAAGAGGCAACAAAATTCTGAAAAAGAAGAAAAATAACAGGAAATGTCTTATCAACTTGATAAAGAGTAATTTAAAACATGCTGTATTGGCTCAAGGACGGACGAATGGATCAATGAAAGAAATTATGGTCCAGAACAGATTTATATATACATGGGAATTTGTAATATGACATAAGTAACTTTTCAAATTATGAGGAATAATAAAGACTGGTCAAGAAATAATGTCAGGATAATTGGACATTCGTATAGGAAAAATCTCTAATCCACAATGAACATAAAAACAAATTTCAGACAGGTCAAAGATATATCTTTGTTGTTCAAATATGTAGCCACTATCCAAAAGTGACTAATAAAACTTAAAATTAATAAAATTAAAATGTTAATGGGGAAAAGAATCATTTCTTCAATAAATAGTACAGAGAAAATTAGATTTCCACGTGCAAAACAATGAGATCAGATCCTTATCTTACACCGGACCAAAAAATCAACTCAAAATGTATAAAAGACCAAAATGTAAGACTAAAACCATAAAACTCTTGGAAAAACAACATAGGGAAAAACTCCTTGGCAGTGATTTTTTTGGATCCCATACCAAAATCTCACTCTACAGAAGCAAAAATAAATAAATAAATAAGACTACATCAAACTAAAAAGCTTCTGCAAAGCAAAGGAAACAACAAAATGAAAAGGCAATCTGTGGACTGGGAAAACATATTTGCAAGCCACATACCTGAAAAAGAATTAATGATTAAAATTTATTTTTTAAAAAACTCTCAAAATTAAATAGCAATAAATAAATAAATAAAATAAAAGAATGAATGAAGGACCTGAAAAGACTTTCTGTAAAGAAGATATAAAAATAGTCAACAAGCGTATGAAAATGTGCTCAACATCACTAATTATCAGGGTAAAGCAAATTAAAAACACTGTAAGATATCACCTCACACCCATTAAGGTGGCTATTACCAAAAAGATGAGAGATAACAAATGTTGGCCAGGATGTGGAGAAAAGAGAACCCTTATATGCTGTTGGTGGGAAGGTAGACTGGTTTAGCCATTATGAAAAATAGTATGGAGGTTCCTAAAGAATTTAAAAATGGAAATCTCATGTGACCCAGTGTATTAGTCCATTCTCATGCTGCTGATAAACACATACTGGAGACTGGAAAGAAAAAGGGGTTTAATTGGACTTACAGTTCCCCATGGCTGGGGAGGCCTCAGAATCATGGCTGGAGGCAAAAAGCACTTCTTACATGGTGGCAGCAAGAGAAAATGGGAAGGATGCAAACGTGGAAACCCCTGATAAAACCATCAGATCTCATGAGACTTATTCACTACCACGAGAACAGTATGGGGGAAACTGCCCCCATGATTCAAAGTATCTCCCACCAGGTCCCTCCCACAACACATAGGAATTATGGGAGTACAATTCATGATGAGATTTGGGTGGGGACACAGAGCCAAACCATATCACCCAGCAATCCCTCTTCTGGTATCGGAGATGAAATCACCACCTTGTAAAGATACCTGCACTTCTATGTTCGTTGCAACATTATGCACAATAGAGAAGATATGGAAACAACATAAGTATCCACCAATGGATAAAATATATAAATAAACACACATGAAATATTATTAAGCCTTCTAAAAAAAAAGGAGATCCTGCTATTTGCTACAACATGGATGGACCTGGAGGACATTATGCTAAGTGAAATAAGCCAGGCACAGAAAGAAAAATATCACATGATCTCACTTACATGTGGAATTTTTTTTAAAAAGAAGGGTCAAATATATAGATAGAAAATAAAACTGTGGTCACAGGGAATGGGGGAGGCAGGTGGAGGAAATGAAAAGATGCAGGCCAAAGGATACAAAGTAGCAAATAAGCTTATTTTCTCACAGTAGTAGATGTGTAGCATAAACAAGTCTAGGGATCTAAAGCACAACATAAGGACTATAGTTAATAAAATCATATTATATTTGGGATTTTTGTTTACTAAGTAGATATTAGCTGTTCTTGTCATAAAAATAGTAACTATATGAGATTTGCTTCAGTATGGTATCCATTTTACTATCTATATTTACCCCATAACATCATGTTGTAAACCTTGAGTGTGAACTATAAAATTTATTAACAATAAAATTAAATTAAAATGAATTAGGCCGGGCACAGTGCTAAGGATTATGCCTGTAATCCTAGCACTTTAGGAGGCCAAGACAAGAGGGTTGTTTGAGGTCAGGAGTTCGAGACCAGCCTGGCCAACATGGTGAGACCCCATCTCTACTAAAAATACAAAAATTAGTCAGGCATGGTGGCAGGCACCTGTAATCCCAGCTACTCAGGAGGCTGAGGCACAAGAATCACTTGAACCCAGGAGACGGAGGTTGCAGTTAACCAAGATCATGCCACTGCACTCCAGCCTGGGCGACAGAGCGGGACTGTGTCTCAAATAAATAAATAAAGTGATTTAAAACTTCAGTTTTTCAGGTGTATCAGCCACATCCTAGGAGTTCAATAGCCACATGTTGCTAGTAGCACCACATCGAGCAACACAGATGCAGAGTATTTCTATCACTGCAGAAGGCTCTACTGGCACTGAAATATTTTAAACACTATATCCTTGTTAGAAAAAAAGAGAACAATATCTTTATAATCTTGGAGTAGGGAAGGCTTTTCTAAAACACAAACAAACCCCAGAAGTAATAAGAGGGAAGACTGCCAATTCAGTTCATCAAAACTAAAAACTTCTGTTTCAAGAAAGATACCATAAGGTTATAGGACAAGTAACAGAATGAAAATATTTGCAACATGTGTAATACAAAAGGAATGTGAGAAAAAGACCAACAGCCCAATAGGAACACAGGTAAATGATATGAACAGGCAATGTACAGAAAAATAAAAAGATGAAAAGATGTTCTGCAACTTCACCAATGTAAAGAAAAATACAAATTAAAACACTAATCAAGTGGCAAAATTTGCTTATCAGACAAGGCCCTCTTGGAATATCAATGGTAATTTAAAGTGGCTGAGAAATCTGTAAGCTAACTTCAATTTATTTAACTCAATATGTCTCAAATTTATTTATCAAATTCTCCCTCGCCACAACTGTTTAGGAAATACAGCTGTAGTGTAAAAAAGATGGTCACGCAGAGGTCCATAGTAGTTCTATCTTAACGAAATAGAATTCTTTCTCTGTATTTACCAATACACTTGTAAATGATTGAGGCTTTAATATTTTTACTCTGGTCAGCTACTTAGTAAGTCTTTTCCTTCACAAATAACTCAGAGATAAACCCTAACTCTTCAAAAAATTATTATAAATTCCAACTACGTGTGATTCAAATAAAAAAGTATTTCTATATATCTACTAACGAAAGTCTTGTTGGTTAAGACCAGTGGTTATCTTCCCTTCTTGGGTCTCAGCTGAGGAGGAGGTTATTACTACTCACCATGTACCAGTAGGACAAATCAAAATTTGGCAGGGAAAGGGTAGCAGGGTGCCTCAGAAGACTTGTAATTTAAAAGAGCCTCTAGGAAGTTGTACTTATCTTTATGGGAACATACCTCCATCGCTAGCGAAGAATCACTGGTTAAAAGGATCTACTTTCAGCCAAAACAAATTTTTGTCTTCTATTTTCTACTTACTAACCCAAAGTCTCTCACTAGCTTACTATGTCATTTACATGGCAATCTGAAGTTGTTGTTTTTTTTTTTTTTTTTTTTTTTTTTGAGACGGAGTCTCGCTCTGTCGCCCAGGCTGGAGTGCAGTGGCGCGATCTCGGCTCACTGCAAGCTCCGCCTCCCGGGTTCACGCCATTCTCCTGCCTCAGCCTCCCGAGTAGCTGGGACTACAGGCGCCCGCTACCACGCCCGGCTAATTTTTTGTATTTTTAGTAGAGACGGGGTTTCACCGTGTTAGCCAGGATGGTCTCGATCTCCTGACCTCGTGATCCGCCCGCCTCGGCCTCCCAAAGTGCTGGGATTACAGGCGTGAGCCACCGCGCCCAGCAATCTGAAGTTTTAAACTTGCGATTTCTGTAGTCCTCATACATCTACTCCAAAGTAGTAAAAAGCAGTCTTATCCGAAATATAGCCTATCTGCAAACATGTCTTTACAAAAATCTAATTCTTAGCTATCAAAAATTATGTTTTCTAGTTCCCAGAACTATTTTCAAAGTTTCCATTCAAACATTCTCCAAATATCATTTTTGCAAAGTAAGTTGACAATGTGGATATTTTAAACTCCATCTGCCTTTCCTCAGAGTTAAAGCTGCAAACACCCTTCTAACTTTGATTGTAAAACTGATTGACAATTTGTACCTTCAGTAGCAATAAAATATATCATTTATTTGAAGATTTCATCATAGAATTACAAAAGAGCATTCTGATATATTAATACTGTACTTATTTAATATTTGTTAGGTAGAATTGGATGTATTTATGAATGAAAATTTCAATGTGCTTAATTTTATTTTCCATTCCTTAGAATGCTGTTCACTAATCTTTTGAAAAATGACTATTTCATGTACTGGAAGTCAGTGAACTGTACACTTTTGAATGGTTAAAATGGCAGGCTTTACGTCGCGTGAATTTTATCTCCATTTTTATTTTAAAATTTACCTCATTATCAGTCAAATCTTTTAAAATTAGCTAAAGATGCTGAGGACAAATCATCCCTCCCTAATAATGGGCTTTTGAACAACAGACGATTCCTTTGAAGTACCAAGCTCAGCCCCATAAGCCTCATTCTCCGTAATTCTGTAAATTACAGGCTATTTATTTTGCATCATACTCTTCCCACAAACTTCGTATTTTGGATACACGGTACTATAAAACAAGCATTCTTCACCGCTGATGGCAAAACCACTGTCCTAATCTGCCGTTCAGTTTAAAATCTGATAATAATGGTTACTTTACCTCAAGAGAAATCCTACAGGCAAACATGTCATGAGTGGCCCAGTTTGACTGAGAACAGATCCAGGCCACTGGTCATAAAGGGTAAACACTTAAGACATTTAACCCAGCCCAACAGTACTAAATGGAAGGGGATGGTCATCTGGATTATGAATCACCTAATTGACATGTCAGAAAATAAGCATTTTATTGACAGAAGGTGATTATAGGGGAGAGTCATTTTTCATGTAAATAGCCAGATACCTTCCCTCCCTCTCTTTGTATTCATAGTTCTGGGGGAAGGGGGAGCAATCCTCTGCTACACTTTAGTATCACATGATACACTCGTTTATTTCTTGCTTTGGTTTTTGTTTCAACAGCTCTCCAGAAATCCGTAATTGTTCACAGCTTCTAAACAAATCTCAATTGTTTATAAGAGATCTTTAGCTTTCTCTGTACATCCTATCAGTAGTTTAATGAAGAATTTTACAAGGAAGGTTGGTATTAGCTCCTTGTCCAACTCTTTCTGAGTTGGACACTTCTCAGTGGTTAATATGCCAATGGCATTGTAAACATGCACACACACCACACACACACACACCGCCGCCACCACCCACACACCACATATATTTCTCTCCGAGACTGGGACTGAACTAAGTACAAATGGCTTAATCTGTAAGATACTTGAGGTTAGGAGCCTGCTGTTACCTGTGTTTATACCTCCTCCTAACTCTGCTCTACCTCACTTATGTTTAAAACAGTTGCTTTTATGTAGTAGGTACTCAGTAAATATTTGCTAATTTTGATTTGTTAATTAAATGTTTGTAACTTTGATTTTAATTTGTCAAGATGTATAGATGCCAGAAAATGTTATCAGGTATCTTCATGGTAGGATTAATACATTTGAATTGAAAAAATAATAATAATTTTTAAATTAAGACAAAGCATTGCACCAATTTCTCAGTTTTAAAATCGCATTTTATTTTAATTCTAGTATATGCAACAGGCATTCAATAAGTGTTTTGGAAGTCACCTCAATTGAATTATCTTGTGGTCAGGTTTTCCAACTAACTCTCTGAATTCTATAAAGTATCTCATTCTCTACTGCATGTTTACATATTTCCCACCTTTAAAATCCTTCTGTGGGATGATAACACCTTTAATCTAATTTATTTCTTTAGTAATGAGATTTTGGCTGAACAGGAGCTTTAATATATTCCATTTTACCTTGTAGAAATAATAGCCCTTGGCATTCTTGAGTCAATAAGTCAGAATCAAAGCTTAAACTGCAGACCTCACACACAGCTGATAATATAAAAGGAAGAGGCCCACTGTGTAAACACACACACACAAAAAGGAAATATATATATATAGAAATAAGAGATAAGTGTTGTACTTCTAGGGAAAACTACCTACAGTTTTAAATTATTAAGATGTCGATTGCTATTGCATTTTCACAACAATTACATTTTCTTCCTATTTCTTTTATAATTTATAAAAATTGTAGGATTATTGATTTGTCTGTCCTCACCCCCTCAAACCCACCCCCCAAGCTAGGGTGCCCAGTGGTTTCTACTCTTTTGTTTGCCTGTGGAGGGGGCTATAATATATACACATACCAAAAACTCTAGGTCTGTTCAGAATTGGCAACTAATAGTCCCCAACAATATTTGACAGTCTCCAATCCTGCCTTTCTTTTGTTAAAAAAACGAGATTCAAGAATAACTCTCTTAAAGCAGGTCTTCTTTAAAAAATAAATCAATCCTGGCCAGGCGCCGTGGCTCATGCTTGTAATCCCAACACTTTGGGAGGCCAAGGCAGGTGGATCACCTGAGCTCAGGGGTTGGAGACTAGCTTGGGCAACATGGCCAAATTCCGTATCTACAAAAAATACAAAAATTAGCCAGGTGTGGTGGCGTGAGCCTATAATCCCAGCTACTCAGGAGGCTGAGGTGAGAGAATCGCTTGAACCCCGGAGGCAGAGGTTGCAATGAACCAAGATAGCGCCACTGCACTCCAGCCTGGGCAACAGAACACAAGACCCCGAAAAGAAAAACAAAAAAACAAGAAAGAAAGAGAGAGAGAGAAAGAGAGGAAAGAGGGAGAGAGGAAGAGAGAAAGAGAGGGAGAGAGGGAGAGAGGGAGAGAGGGAGAGAGGAAGAGAGGTACGAAGGAAGGAAGGAAGGAAGGAAGGAAGGAAGGAAGGAAGGAAGGAAGGGAGAGAGAAATCAATCCTCATTCTATCAAGGGAAAATGCAATGAGCAATATGTAGTTGAGACATTAGAACCCACTAAGAAGTCAAAGCATAACACAATTTAAGAACCTTGAACAGTTAATACCAAACACTTTTTTTTTTTTTTTTTTTTTTTGAGATGCAGTCTAGCTCTGTGACCCAGGCTGGAGTGCAGTGGCGCAATCTCAGCTCACTGCAAGCTCCGCCTCCCGGGTTCATGCCGTTCTCCTGCCTCAGCCTCCCGAGCAGCTGGGACTACAGGTGCCCACCACAGCGCCTGGCTAATTTTTTTGTATTTTTTTAGTAGAGACGGGGTTTCACCGTGTTAGCCAGGATGGTCTCGATCTCCTGACCTTGTGATCCGCCCGCCTTGGCCTCCCAAAGTGCTGGGATTACAGGCATGAGCCACCACCCCCGGCCCAAACACTTTTTATATTTCATGATTGGTTAGGTTAAAAGGATTGCAAATATCTTACTGTCACAGGCGTTTGTTATAAACTTCAGGAATGACTTCTTGACTCTGGGAGTACCTAGAAGAAGAGTCAAACCTACCTGCTCACAGTGGGAGCTAAGGCCCATTTTTCCAAATAACCAAGTTATTTTACAAAAGAAATTTTATAAAGACAGTGACATGTCAGGGATCTCAAGTAAGGCTTTAGTCATCTCTGGGAAGGGATAACGTCTCAAATTTCTTTCTATCCCCAGTGCACAGTTTAGTTTATAAGACTAGTATAATATCAATCAATATTTGGTATTAACGACTTGGAGAGTGGGAGAAGTCAAGGAGGTTTCTCAGATTTGGCAATAGGAAAAGCATATTACTTAAGATGGGAATAAGGAAATGTTGCTTATCCCAGTCACAGTGAAAACCCAGAACCTCCAGAGGTAGCATTGAAAGGAAAATCTTCTGGAAGTTGGAAACAGCTGGGCCACATGATGCCAATTCTGTTCTCTTGAGATTCATCTTCCCTTTCTGGGCAGAGTTTCTCAATATTAGCATTATGGACATTGTAAGCTGTATCGTCCTCTATTGTGGGGATATTCTGTGCATTGCAGGACTCAGTTTAGCATCATCCCTTGTCTATCCACTAGATGACCATAGCATCCTCTCCACCAGTTAAGACAACCAAAAATGTCTCCAGACATTGCCAAATGTCCCCCGGGAGGCAAAATTGCCCCCAGATGGAACTACTATTTTAGAGTCTCTCCTTGATTATCTCTGGCCTCAGGACATTCACTCCTTTAAAACTGGCCCAAGTGACAAATAGAAGAGCTAGGGAAATGCCATGTCAAAGAATGTACGGGCCATGGTAAACAATTCTTGGCTTCTTTAGAATGTGCGCGGAGCAGGATAGAAGGGATAACACCCCTGCATTTTTTAAGGGGGTTAAAAACTGGCATGTGAAAGATATAAACCTTGACTCTCAGTGGCAAAAGTAATCGGTAATATATAATCATTAAACAGAATGATAGAAATGTAAAACAAAACAAAACAAAACAAAACAAAACAAAAAAACTGCTTGCTCAAGTGTGCCCAAGATTCATTGCTTCTGGGATACAACAAAGGGGAAATAAATTCAGAAAGGATTATGAATCTAACTAATGTTATTTACAAGCTACGGCTGACTGAAGCACAGAGAAATGAATGATATTTTGAGATTTCTTCCTACCTCCTGCTTTGCCTCCTCTAGATAGATGCCAACTTTAAGTCTTTCTTAAAGGAAAATCTTCCCGGACACATGAAGCCCTTAAAGACTAGATCACGTGTTCTTTCTCCGCTGACATTCCCAGATCTTCTGTCTCACTTCCTATCTGGGATATTTCTCTTCCCCAGGTAACTGAAACAGGAATTATCTCATTTGGATAACCATATATTAATAAAATAAAATAACCATGACATTTATTCAATAAGAGGAAAGCAACTATAGTTTCAAGGGAGTTCTTTCCTTATACAAGGTCACATGTTACATTCTAATCTAATTATCGTAAAAGTTACACATGCTCTCACATTTTTCTCACAACATCTACTGCTTCCTACTGATCTCTGAGAGTTCCAGTGAAGGACGTGGTGAACAAGAGAATGAGAAGAATCTGTTTTTGGATGCTCAGTTGGCTGGTGTCTACACAACACATCTGCAAGTTGTGATGGACGTGTTAGATGATCAGAGACCAACATTTCTGCTGTAAAGCCTTTCATTTGCTTTTCATCACAGTGACACACAATTTCCTGCATTCTCTGCCCCCTGGGGTGTTTTCTGCAAAGAGAAAACATTACTTTTGACTTTTAGCATATCTGCCCTAAATTAGCCTCATAAGTTCTCTGTGTTCTCCAAGACTGAAGGAGAAAAATTAACAGAGCAAAACTGAAAACTAAGTAGAACCAACAAATTCTATATTTTTTGGAGAAAGTCTCAGTAGAAGAACAGTTGTACTGGGCTGAGAGCAATCCTCCAAGCAGAAACCAATGAGTAAGACCAATTCTAACAGGTGTTTGAAAACAAATTCACAGAGAGTTTAGGAACCATCCTGAAGTCTCCAAAAATACTTGGAAGTACACTTGGGCTCAAAAAGATGCATATTCCAAGTGATAAAGAAACCAGAACAAAAAGTGTGTTTATTTTTGAGGAAGCACTTGGGACAGCATCAGCTTAACCATTACCCACGGCTTTGAGTCCTACAGCAGCCACTTATTTGCTGTTTGGTGTTAAACAAGTCATTTAGCCTCTTCTCTTCTCAGTTCCCTCATCTGTAAAGTGAGAGTCTAGATAATTTTTTTGAGTTCTTGGAGCGAATGTGCTTTTTTTTTAGATTGGAAGTTCTCATAATTATTTTTAATAGAAATGTGTGGAATAAGGATTTTGTCATGCAAACTTTTTTCCAAAATATTCTCTGACCTTAATTCTCTTACCTTCCATTAAATATGATATTCATTGATTTGACACTGTCTACTCTGCCCAAACTGTCTTTCTGAACACTTACTTCTGTTTCACTCACTTGTACTTCCACCATCTTTGCTTGTATGAAGCCTACTCACTTGTTAAGTCTTGCCTCAAGCATTGACCTCTCCTGGCACATATTCCATTTGCTAAACAGCTTTCTGCAACACCCTCTGCATGTATCTATCTGTACTTAACATGATATATTAAAAATGATCTGTTTCAGGAAGTTCTGTAAGTGGAATCATATCTCTTTTATCTTTGTATCGCAGTGCCTGGCCTAATGACTACTAAATAATAAGCCATTGAAAAAATACATATTTAGTTTCTCTTGTTTAATGTATCTGTGAATACAGTGCCTAGCCTCACAGAAACAGGTACTCTAACCAGTGTGTTACTATAAAATGAGGTGATTCTACCCTGTTTTATATTGTATTCTAAAGCAGGACAGAGGACTAAAGGAAAATTCAAAAAGTGAGTGATTATTCAACTTTTAGAAGAAAACTTTAAATAAACATAAATTGCATGGCCAAAGTAAAAGATAAAGTCCTATAAGGGTTTATAAGACCTACACAGTCTGGCTCAACCCCTACCCACTACCTCTGTGACCTCAGCCACTTCATTCTCACCCCTCCTCTCCTAGTCTAGTCCAGCCAAAGCCAGTCACATCCAGCCTTGGGGCATTTACATTTAGTATTTTCTGGCCTAAATCTCCACTCTCTGGTTAACCGCATGTCTTGATCTTCATCTCCTTTTAGGTCTTTGGTCAGAAGTCACCTTCCTAGTGAAGTCTTCCCTGACCACCCTGTTTAAAATTGCAATAGCCAATCCACTTCACTCCTCAGTCCCCTTCTCTATTTTTCTCTAGATTTTATCAACATTCAACATACTATGTATTTTACTTATTTGTCTTGCTTTATTGTTTGTCTGTCTCCAGTAGAATCAAAGCTCTAAACGTATTAACTATTGTGTATAACCCTATTTACCCTGTGCCTAGCACAATGCCTGGAACACAATAAGTGCTCAGTAAATAATTAATAGCTAAGCAAATATACAGTCAATGTGCATGACCTTGATCAAATTACCTACATATTTCCTAGTGGCTTATGTATCTAACCAAAAACTGAACTCAGTACATGAGTATCAAACTGCCTACCTGACATCTCTACCTGAATGGCTACTATGCAACTCAAGCTTAGCAAGTCTAAAACCGATTGCTTGATCTTTGTCTTAGTCCATTTGGGCCTCCATAACAAAATACCATAGACTGAGTAGCTTATAGACAACAGAAATGTATTTCTTATGGTTTTGGAGGCTGGGAAATCTAAGATCAAGGTACCAGCAGATATCACAAGGCTATCATAACCAAAACAGCATGGTATTGGTATAAAAATCAATACATAGACCAATTTAACAGAAGGGAGAACTCAGAAATAAAGCCATATACTTACAGCCAACTGATCTTTGACAAAACTGACAAAAACTTACATGGGGAAAAGGATGCCCTCTTCAATAAATGGTGCTGGGAAAGTTGGATTAGCCACATGCAAAAGAATGAAATGGAACCCCTATGCCCCTATATCTCACTATACATAAAAAATCAACTCAAGATGGATTAAAAACGTAAATATAAGACCTGAAACTCTAAAAATACTTGAAGAAAACATAGGGAAAACTCTCCTGGACATTGATGTAGGCAAAGAATTTATAACAAAGACCTCAAAAGCACAGGCAACAGAAACAAAAATAGACAAATGGGACTTAATTAAACTAAAATGCTTCTGCAATGCAAAAGAACTAATCAAGAGTGAAGAGACCACCTGTTGAACGGGAGTAAATATTTGACTATTTGCAAACTATTCATCCTACAGGAGACTAATAGCCAGAATATACAAGGAATTCTAATAATTCAACAGTAAAAGAACAAAAAATAAATAATTTCATTTAAAAGTGGGCAAAGGATAAGAATAGACATTTCTCAAAAGAAGACATACAAATGGCCAACAGGGTTAAGATTTCAACATATGAATTTGGGCGGAATACAAGTGTTTAGACCATAGCAATCTCTTCCCACAAACGTATTCCTCCTCTAGTCTTCCCCAGCTGAGTATGTAGATAGAGCTGACACCATCCAGCCAGTTATTCAAGCCAAAACCAGGCAGTCATTTGGAGCATAGATAATGCTGTGTGTTCACAAACCTATTTCACTTTTTTTTTACCTGAACATACAGCCAGATTACATTTCCCAGCACCCCCTAAAGTAACATAGTTATGTTATTGAGCTCTGGCCAGTGGGATTGTAGGTGAAAGTAATGAACTCCACATCTGGCCTGGCTCCTAAAATGTCCTTTATGATCCTCTATGCTTTCTCTTTATATTCTTTAGAGGCCACCTGTTGAAAATGGAGGTGCCACAAGTTGTGGAGCAGATCTCCCTCACTCTCCTGTAGACCCATATTGGACTGTGATATGAGCAAGAAAATAGTGGGTTAAGTCATTGAGATTTGGAAAGGGATGCTTGTTACAGCAGCTCCTGCCCTGCCTAATACATGCTTTTGTTACTTTCATTTTCCTCCCAAGTGCAACCCCTCATCTAAATTCTGAGAATTCTCTCAACACAATATTTCTTCAATTCTTCCTCTCTTCTTCATCTTCATTGCCAACACTCTAGTCAAGGGTCAACCAAGTCTTACTTGGACATCTGCAATAGCCTTTTTATTTTCATTCTTGTAACCCTCACGTTTATTCTCTAAACATCCGGAATGATATTCAATAGTTTCTTGTACACTTATAATTAAATCCTCTACTCTCACATGACCTGTATCTCACCCCTTGCCTACCTCATTCCCCTCTTCATTCACTACACTTCAGCCTTTTTGACTTTTTCTTTACCACCTCAGAGTCCTTACGCATCCTATTGTTCCCTCCCCTGAAGAGTGCTTACAGTGACTTATGGTATGGCCAATCTCCTTTCATCTTTCAGTCTTATCTTAAGCCTCACTTCATCAAGAAGACCAGTTTTGAGTGCTCAGTCTAAAGCAGGTCCCCAGATTATTCTTAGTCTTGACACTCTGCTTTTTCCTTCATATCACTTCACAGTTAGTAATTACATATTTATATTTACCTGCTTAAAGTCCACCGATTATACAGTAAATTCTGAGACTGTCAGGATCTTATCCATTGTGGTCACCTCTGAATATCCAGCACATGCACAGTGCCTGGCACATGGTGGGTGCTCAATAAATATTTGCTGAATAGATGAATGGATTGATGTAAATTGATCACTGACTCTGTCTGGAATTCATCATTTCCTTTTTTTCCCAATACTACATGTTCTTTCAAATATCACCTCATTCATCATTATGGGAGCATCTTTTTTTTTTTAATTTGCAGGCTCATGTCCAATTTTACCTTATTTATGTTTACAACAGAAAAACATTTCTAATAAGAGAAAATGATCAACACAATCCCAATAGCACACTACCAGAACTATTTTCATTATTGTTGTTTGTGTTACAGGGAGGACTATGTAGAAGGAAAGACTGGAAATAGATGTTGAGTATCAGCCATACGAGGGTAAATGAGTCTGTGATTCAAGCAGTCAAAGATAGTTGGATAACATGCTTCAGTAAAAGACTTCCCTAAGAACCTTTCCAGAAGTTTCCAGAATGTCATAATCTAGGGACAAAGCTGAGTTTGGAAAATGGAATTTAGTCAGGAGCAGTTCTTAGTAATACTTAGATTCTACCAAGGGCCTTTCCTGTCATATTTCGGTTTTGTAATTTTTTTTTCTTTTGACCACTTGGGGTCCTTGACCTAAGTCAGTTCTTCCTATTACCTCTCAGTCTTTATCTACACTGTTATATATTTTATATAGTTTAAATAACAAGGTCATGAAATTTATATTTAATTTATATTTTTTATGTTGCTACATAGACTTTCTACCATTGTAAAGGTTGAAAAATGAAGCACCAAGTTGGTATATTATTCCTTTGTGTGCAAGGCAGCCTAGCATAGAGGCTAAAGACCCTGCTTCACAGCCACACTGCCTGGGTTCAAATGCCATCTCTGCCACTTACTAGGACCTTGAAAAATAACATGACCTCTTCGTAAAATAGTTTTCTTCATCAGCAAAATGGGACTAACAATAATACCTGCTTCATAGAGTTACAATGAGGATTCAGTAAGATATCAGATATAAAATATTTAGATCAGTACTATGAAAATATAGCAATTTTTATCGTTGGATATTTATGTTCCTGATTTTTTTAGAAATACCAATAAAACTACAATAAGCAACTTAATGCATAAAGCTATTTTCTTCATTGTTAATCATTTATCTAAAAAGTTCTTTTCCTTTTCATCGTTTATCCAAAAGACTAAACCATATCCCTCTCTTAGTAACTGTATTTCCTTTAAACAACTGACAGTTGGAAGTTAGACTATGAACAAGCTTCCATTGGGCCCATGTTAAGTAGCAGGAAAGCATCCATTTATGCTGGGGCTTAAATTCTGACGTTAGACTCAGAGTAAACAAGCAGGTGAAGAGGTTGGGATGATGAAAGACAATAGACCATTACCCAAGCCTAATGGTGTTGTAAAGGAGATAAATGTCTTTGAAGTAGCACCCTTAAAACCTGTGACCTTTAGATTGACCTTTCCTTTCAGATTATGGTATGCAGGTTGTTGTGGAGTCTGTGCAAAGTCAGCAATTAGAAAGATGGACCTTGAGAGAAACAGGTCTTTGAGGAAGGTGCCTACTCAGAAGTATGACTCTATTTCTTCTACTAGTTACCTATTGGCTTCCAAATTCCCCAATTGCTTTCAAAATGTTGGAGGTCTATGGCTCACTCTCTCACAGGTGCGCTTTCTCCAAGACAGAAAATGCATTGAGTCTCACCCCATTGTTACAGTCCATGCTGTGAGCACAGAAAAAAATCAACACTGGAATTTGGACAAATTGCCCTTTACTTGTGGCGAGTAAAGTAAATGGAACAGATGGTTAATAACACTAAACACTAGTCACCTGCAAAGAAAATGGTATCTAGAAGAATTATTCATTTTGCTAAGGTCATTGAAGAAAATACAGGATTGATGAGCTTGCTAGAAGACACCAGAAACCATACACCTTTGATCAGAATGAATGATTTAGTAGGTAATAAAGCACTATGGAGATTATTTGAAATAACTCATATTTATACAGCATGTTAAAGTTTTCAAAAAACTTTCCCTCGTGACAATAGTTCATCTTCATGCAGAGTTATGAGATGTGAAAGAGGATGATTATTATTCTCCCCGTACCCAGAACCCTTAATATTTATAAGTTAAACCCGTGCCATACTGGGCCATACTGGAGCCTAAGACAAAAGAAAAAATTCAGCAATACTGATCCTATTTTTATTTAAAATTTTGATATTGTATTCATTATGAATGTTTTGCATTTATTTTGCAGATTTTAATTTTAAAATATTGCATTAACATATTATTTACTTTGATTACTGAGTTTTTTGATGCTCCCCACCCTCTCCATTAATTGTCTATTAGAATGTCCCTTTTAAATACTATTTTTAAATGTCATTACCCTTACAACCCAACATTATGAGTTAGTAAACTTTGTTAAATACTATAGAAGTGTGTCAAAATTTTACACCTAGGACATATTCTGCTTTACCTACTACAGCTCAGATGACAGTGAACCATCCCCAAAGAATTGACTATTTTTTCTTATTCTGTTCTTAGTTGAAGTAGAGAGTAATAGGCGACATGACTGATTTCTGTTTAGTTGGTTTCATTTCTTGTTTAAAAATATTTCACCAAAAAAATACTTACACAGAGTTTTATCTTAATCAAAACTAAGCAGAGTTTATAACGAAGAATGTCTTCCCTGTCACTTTTTCCTAATGTAATTTCCAAGAGCAATATTTTTTAACTTTTAAAAACCATTTCTTATATTTCTGCCATTATTTTAAATAAGAATTTACCTCTTGATTTATCAAATAGATGCATTATTTACTGCTGTTATGATAGATATCAAATTCTCTAACCCCAATATACCTTTTCCTTTCCTTCACCTTCCCAATACAGTTATCAGAGTTTTTAGTAAAATCAGTAACTGTTGTTTCCATCATCATAACAACATAAAATATTGTTCTCTGCATAGCAAATGCTACAATATAATTATGCTTCTTGTACTTTTTGATTTTTACTGGTATTACTTAATTACCTCCCTTTTATCATAATCATCTATATCTTTTATGAGATAAAAGATACCATATCTATAAACAATATCCTTAGATGTTTCAAACCTCTCCATCATATGCCTATGTTTAAACATACCGGATGATGTATCAATTTTATGTCGTTCCTGGATACCTTCCTCATGAAATTCTCCCTCCAATTTCCCAATTCTAAACCGGTTGCTCTCTTAAGGATGGCTGTTATTCTGAACTTCGATTTTACAAGATCTTGTCTAGAATTTCCTATATTCTGAAGCTCAAGTTTTTCCCTTCCTTATTTTACTCTCTAATTGTGCTGGAACACATAGTTTTTGCTTCCTCAGTAAAGGTGAGTGAAAGCCAAGTTTTTTAGCATATTATTTAATTCCCATATATTTGAGAATTTTCCAGATTTCCTTATGTCATTGATTTCTAATTAGTTCCATTTCTAAACATATACTTTGTATGACTCGAATTCTTTCAAATTTATTGAAACATATTTTATGGCCTAGAACGTGGTCCATCTTGCTAAACTGTGTGTTGATTTGTTTGATATGTACTTGGTCCTTGATAAACTTCTTCCCTGTGTACTTGAAAAGAATGTGTATTCTGCTGCTGTTGGGAGGAGCAGTCTATAAGTGTCAACTAGGTAAAATTGGTTGATAGCATTGTTCAAGTGTTCTATATCCTTCCTGACTTTCTGTCTTGTTTCATAAATTGAGAAAAGGGCATTAAAATCTGTGACTAAAATTGTGGATTTGTCTATTTCTCCTTGCAGTTCTATTGGTTTTTGCTTCAAATATTTTGAAGCTATATTATTAGGTGCAGAAATACTTAGGATTGCTGTGTCTTCTTGATTTACTGACTCCTTTATCATTAAGAAATGACCTTCTTTATCCCTGGTCATATTTTTTGCTCTGAAGTTCACTTTGTCTGATACTAACATAGCCAGTGCAGATTTCTATTAATTCATACTAGGATAGTGTATGTGCTTCCACCCTTTTAGTTTTAATCTATTTGTGTCTTTATATTTACATGGGGTTTCTTGTGGGCCACATATAATTGGGGTCTTGCTTTTATATCCAATCTGATTATATCTGCATTATAATTAGGGTGTTTAGAACATTTCCATTTAGTATGTTTATTGACATCACCGTCATGATATTTGTTTTCTATTTGTCCTAACTGTTCTTTGTTTACTTTTTCATCCTCTTTTTTGTGCCCTTTTGTTTTGTATTGAGTATTTTTTATTATTCCATTATATGTCCTTTGTAAACTAATTAGCTGCAATTCTTTATTTTATTATTTTAGTGGTTACTTTGTGGTTTACAGTATAATCTTTAAGTTATAACAATCTCCCTTCTAGTAATATTATGCCACTTCTTGTATGGTCTAAGAACCTTACAATAGTTTACTTCTATTTCTCTCTTTCTAGCCTTTGTGCTAATGTTGTAGTTTATTTTACTTCTACATATATTATGTACCCTACACGACATTGTTATTATTTTTGTTTAAGCAGTAAATTATCTTATAAAGAGATGTAAGTAACTTTTTAAGTCATGTACTAACCAATGTGGTTACTTTTTTATTTTGTTTTATTTTATTTTTGGCTGAGTACGGGGACTTTATGATGGTACAGTACATGGCAAGGTGGGGCTCCCTAGGCCCCTCTCATTCTTCAGGGTTTCTGGCATGAAAACTGTGTCAAGGGGAGATTCTCAGTGTGGAGGTGAATGACTGTGGCAGGGACTTCCCTGCCACTGAAGGCCCCTCTCCTCCACACATGCTGTCACTGGGGCTGGTGGTCCAGGGAGTTCTTACTCCTTGAAGGCCATGTGGACTATAAGGTCTAACACCCTGTTGATGTAGCCAAATTCATTGTCATACCAGGAAATGAGCTTGACAAAGTAAGTGATAATTGAGGGCATTTCACCAGCATTGAAGGGAGGAAGAGCAGGTGTCACTGTTAAAGACAGAGGAGACAACCTAGTACTCAGTGTGGCCAGGATGCCCTTCAGGGGAGCTCTCCAAGGCCTACTTTACCACCTTATTGATATCATCATATCTGGTAAGTTTCTCCATATGGCAGATCAAGTCCACGACTGATATATTGGCAGTGAGGATATGGAAAACCATGCCAGTGAGCTTCCCATTCAGCTCAGGCATGGCCTCGCCCACACCCTCGGCAGCACCAGTAGATGCAGGAATGATGTTCTGGAGAGCCCTGCCCTCACACCACAGTTTCCCAGAGGGGACATCCACAGTCTTCTGGGTAGCAATGATGGCATGGACTGTGGTCATAAGTCCTCCTCTACAATGCCAAAGTTGTCATGGATGACCTTGGCCAGGGAGGCTAAGCAGTTGTTGGTTCAGGAGGCATTGCTAGGGATCACGAGTTTTTTTTTTCCACTTCTCATGGTTAATGCCCACCAAAAACATGGGGGCATTAGCAGAGAGGTAAGAGATGATGATCCTTTTGGCTACCCACTCTCAGTGAGCCCCAGCCATCTCCAAGATACTGAAGATACTGGAGGATTCCACAGCATAATCAATGCCAGCATCAACCCATTTGATTTTGGTGGGATCTTGCTCCTGGAAGATGGTGATAGTATTGCCATTGGTGACACACTTCCTGTTCACAGCCTTGACAGTGCCATGGAACTTGCCATGGGTGGAATTATACTGGAACATGTAGACTATGTAGTTGAGATCAATGAAGGAGTCATTGATGGTGACAATATTTACTTTGCCAGAGTTAAAAGCTGGTGCTGCATGAGAAGCTGCAGCTGTATGTCAAACAGGAGGAGCAGAGACTAGTTGCCATTTCTGATGCTCATCATTCCTTTGCATAGGTCCATATTTCTATCTGGTATCATTTCCCTTCTGCCTGAAAGGCTTCCTTTAACATTTCTTATAGTCTGTGGGTGATAGAATCTTTTAAATTTGTATTTCTGAAAATTTATTTAATTCAACTTCAGTTTCTGTTTTGAAAGATAGTTTCTCTGGTTATTGGAGTCTAGTTTGAAATTCTCTCTTTCAATACTATTAAAAATGTTGCTCAACTATCTTCTTGCTTACATTGTCATTGTTTCTAATCAGAAATCTAATACTAATCTTTCTTCCTTGTCTGAAAGGTATCTTTTTTCCTCTGGCTGCTTTTAACATATTTACTTTTTGCTGGTTTTGAACAATTTGATTATGACATACCTGAGTGTAGGTTTTTTCTTTTTTCTTTTTCTTTGCTTGGATTTGGGTTTGTTGAGCTTCTTGGCTCTGTGGGATTATAGTTTTCATCAAATTTGGAAAATTTAGGGCCATTGTTCTTAAAATGTCTTTCCCTCCATCCTGTTTTGGTGCCCCAATTACCCATAATATTAGGCCCCGTGAAATTGTCCCACCACTCACTGCTGTTCTGTTCTTTTCTTTTGAGTCTTATTTCTGTTTCATTTTTATCATTTCTATTGCTACATTATCAAATTCATTAATATTTTCTTCTGGAGGGTGGTTCCAAGATGGCTGAATAGGAACAGGTCCAATCTACAGCTCCCAGCATGAGCGACACAGAAGATGGGCGACTTCTGCATTCCCAACTGAGGTACTGGGTTCATCTCACTGGGACTTGTCAGACAGTGGGTGCAGGACAGTGGGTGCAGCCCACTGAGTGTGAACCGAAGCAAGGCGTGGCATCGCCTTCCCTGGGAAGCTCAAGGGGTCAGGGAATTCCCTTTCCTAGCCAAGGGAAGCTATGACAGACAGCAGCTGGAAAATTGGCTCACTCCCACCCTAATACTGTGCTTTTCCAATGGTCTTAGCAAACTGCACACCAGGAGATTATATCCTGTGCCTGGCTTGGAGGGTCCCATGCCCACGGAGCCTCGCTCATTGCTAGCACAGCAGTCTGAGATCAAACTGCAAGGCTGCAGTGAGGCTGGGGGAGGGGCACCCACCATTGCTGAGGCTTCAGTAGGTAAACAAAGCAGCCAGGAAGCTAGAACTGGGTGGAGCCCACCGCAGCTCAAGGAGGCCTATCTGCCTCTGCAGACTCCACCTCTGGGGGCAGAGCAGAGCCAAACAAAAGGCAGCAGAAACGTCTGCAGACTTAAATGTCCCTGTCTGACAGCTTTGAAGAGAGTAGTGGTTCCCCCAGCACAGAGTTTGAGATCTGAGAACGGACAGACTGCCTCCTCAAGTGGGTCCCTGAACCCCGAGTAGCCTAACTGGGAGGCACCCCCCAGTAGGGGCAGACTGACACCTCACACGGCCGAGCACCCCTCTGAGACAAAGCCTCCAGAGGAACGATCAGGCAGCAACATTTGCCGTTCAGCAATATTCACTGTTCTGCAGCCTCCACTGCTGATACTCAGGCAAACAAGGTCTGGAGTGGACCTCCAGCAAATGCCAACAGACCTGCAGCTGGGGGTCCTGACTGTTAGAAGGAAAACTAACAAACAGAAAGGACATCCACACCAAAAACCCATCTGTATGTCACCATCATCAAAGACCAAAGGTAGATAAAACCACAAAGATGGGGAAAAAACAGAGCAGAAAAGCTGAAAATTCCAAAAATCAGAGCACCTCTCCCCCTCCAAGGGAACGCAGCTCCTCGCCAACAATGGAACAAAGCTGGAAGGAGAATAACCTTGACAAGTTGAGAGAAGAAGGCTTCAGACGATCAAACTTTTCCAAGCTAAAGGAGGAAGTTCGAACCCATCACAAAGAAGCTAAAAACCTTAAAAAAAGATTAGATGAATGGCTAAGTACAATAACCAGTGTAGAGAAGTCCTTAAAGGACCTGATGGAGGTGAAAACCATGGACGAGAACTACGTGATGAATGCACAAGCTTCAGTAGCAGATTCTATCAACTGGAAGAAAGGGTATCAGTGATGGAAGATCAAATGAATGAAATGAAGCAAGAAGAGAAGTTCAGAGAAAAAAGAGTAAAAAGAAATGAACAAAGCCTCCAAGAAATACGGGACTATGTGAAAAGACCAAATCTACATCTCATTGGTGTACCTGAAAGTGACGGGGAGAATGGAACCAAGTTGGAAAACACTCTTCATGATATTATCCAGGAGAATTTCCCCAACCTAGCAAGGCAGGCCAACATTCAAATTCAAGAAATACAGAGAACGGCACAAAGATACTCCTCGAGAAGAGCAACTCCAAGACACATAATTGTCAGATTCACCAAAGCTGAAATGAAGGAAAAAATGTTAAGGGCAGCCAGAGAGAAACGTTGGGTTACCCACAAAGGGAAGCCCATCAAACTAACAGCGCATCTCTCGGCAGAAACCCTACAAGCCAGAAGAGAGTGGGGGCCAATATTCAACATTCTTAAAGAAAAGAATTTTCAACCCAGAATTTCATATCCAGCCAAACTAAGCCTCATAAGTGAAGGAGAAATAAAATCCTTTACAGACAAGCAAATGCTGAGAGATTTTGCCACCACCAGGCCTGCCCTACAAGAGCTCCTGAAGGAAGCAGTAAACATGGAAAGGAAAAACTGGTACCAGCCACTGCAAAAACATGCCAAATTATAAAGACCATCAATGCTAGGAAGAAACTGCATCAATTAATGAGCAAAATAACCAGCTAACATCATAATGACAGGATCAAATTCACACATAACAATATTAACCTTAAGTGTAAATGGGCTGGATGCTCCGATTAACAGACACAGACTGGACAATTGGATAAACAGTCAAGACCCATCAGTGTGCTGTATTCAGGAGACCCATCTCACATGCAGAGACACATATAGGCTCAAAATAAAGGGATGGAGGAAGATCTACCAAGCAAATGGAAAACAAAAAAAGGCACGGGTTGCAATCCTAGTCTCTGATAAAACAGACTTTAAACCAACAAAGATCAAAAGAGACAAAGAAGGCCATTACACATTTAAAGGGATCAATTCAACAAGAAGAGCTAACTATCCTAAATATACATGCACCCAATACAGGAGCACTCAGATTGATAAAGCAAGTCCTTAGAGACCTACAAAGAGACTTAGACTCCCACACAGTAATAATGGGAGACTTTAACACCCACTCTCAACATTAGACAGATCAACAAGACAGAAAGTTAACAAGAATATCCAGGAATTGAACTCAGCTCTGCACCAAGCGGACCTAATAGACATCTACAGAACTCTCCACCCCAAATCAACAGAATATACATTCTTCGCAGCACCACATCACACTTATTCCAAAATTGACCAAATAGTTGGAAGTAAAGCACTCCTCAGCAAATGTAAAAGAACAGAAATTATAACAAACTGTCTCTCAGACCACAGTGCAATCAAACTAGAACTCAGGATTAAGAAACTCACTCAAAACCGCTCAACTACATGGAAACTGAACAACCTGCTCCTGAATGACTACTGGATACATAACGAGAAATGAAGGCAGAAATAAAGATGTTCTTTGAAACCAATGAGAACAAAGACACAACATACCAGAATCTCTGAGACACATTTAAAGCAGTGTGTAGAGGGAAATTTATAGCACTAAATGTCCACAAGAGAAAGCAGGAAACATCTAAAATGGACACCCTAACATCATAATTAAAAGAACTAGAGAAGCAAGAGCAAACACATTCAAAAGCTAGCAGAAGACAAGAAATAACAAAGATCAGAGCAGAACTGAAGGAGATAGAGACACAAAAAACCCTTCAAAAAATCAATGAATCCAGGAGCTGGTTTTATGAAAAGATCAACAAAATTGACAGACCGCTATCAAGACTAATGAAGAAAAGAGAGAAGAATCAAATAGATGCAATAAAAAATGATAAAGGGGATATCACCACCTATCCCACAGAGATACAAACTACCATCAAGGAATACTATAAACAGCTCTATGCGAATAAACTAGAAAATCTAGAAGAAATGGATAAATTCCTGGACACATACACCCTCCCAAGACTAAACCAGGAAGAAGTTGAATCCCTGAATAGACCAAAAACAGGCTCTAAAATTGAGGCAATAATTAATAGCCTACCAATCAAAAAAAGTCCAGGACCAGACAGATTCACAGTCGAATTCTACCAGAGGTACAAGGAGGAGCTGGTACCATTCCTTCTGAAATTATTCCAATCAATAGAAAAAGAGGATACTCTCCCTAACTCATTTTATGAGGCCAGCATCATCCTGATACCAAAGCCTGGAAGAGACACAACAAAAAAAAGAGAATTTTAGACCAATATCCCTAATGAACATCAATGCAAAAATCCTCAATAAAATACTGGCAAACCGAATCCAGCAGCACATCAAAAAGCTTATCCACCATGATCAAGTGGGCTTCATGCCTGGGATACAAGGCTGGTTCAATATACGAAAATCAATAAATGTAATCCAGTATATAAACAGAACCAAAGACAAAAACTGCATGGTTATCTCAATAGATGCAGAAAAGGCCTTTGACAAAATTCAACAGCCCTTCATGCTAAAAACTCTCAGTAAATTAGGTATTGATGGGACGTATCTCAAAATAATAAGAGCTATTATGACAAACCCACAGCCAGTATCATACTGAATGGGCAATAACTGGAAGATTTCCCTTTGAAAACTGGCGCAAGACAGGGATGCCCTCTCTCACCACTCCTATTCAACATAGTGTTGGAAGTTCTGGCCAGGGCAATCAGACAGGAGAAAAAAATAAAGGGTATTCAATCAGGAAAAGAGGAAGTCAAATTGTCCCTGTTTGCAGATGACATGATTGTATATTTAGAAAACCCCATCGTCTCAGCCCAAAATCTCCTTAAGCTGATAAGCAACTTCAGCAAAGTCTCAGGATACAAAATCAGTGTGCAAAAATCACAAGCATTCTTATACACCAATAACAGACAAACAGAGAGCCAAATCACGAGTGAACTCCCATTCACAATTGCTTCAAAGAGAATAAAATACCTAGGAATCCAACTTACAAGGGATGTGAAGGACCTCTTCAAGGAGAACTACAAACCACTGCTCAATGAAATAAAAGAGGACACAAACAAATGGAAGAACATTCCATGTTCATGGATAGGAAGAATCAATATTGTGAAAATGGCCATACTGCCCAAGGTAATTTATGGATTCAATGCCATCCCCATCAAGCTACCAATGACTTTCTTCACAGAATTGGAAACAACTACTTTAAAGTTCATATGAAGCCAAAAAAGAGCCCGCATTGCCAAGACAATCCTAAGCCAAAAGAACAAAGCTGGAGGCATCACACTACCTGACTTCAAACTATACTACAAGGCTACAGTAACCAAAACAGCATGGTACTGGTACCAAAACAGAGAGATAGACCAATGGAACAGAACAGAGCCCTCAGAAATAATACCACACATCTACAACCATCTGATCTTTGACAAATCTGACAAAAACAAGAAATGGGGAAAGAGTCCCTATTTAATAAATGGTGCTGGGAAAACTGGCTAGCCATATGTAGAAAGCTGAAACTGGATCCCTTCCTTACACCTTATACAAAAATTAATTCAAGATGGATTAAAGACTTAAATGTTAGACTTAAAACCATAAAAACCCTAGAAGAAAACCTAAGCAATACCATTCAGGACATAGGCATGGGCAAGGACTTCATGTCTAAAACACCAAAAGCAATGGCAACAGAAGCCAAAATTGACAAATGGGATCTAATTAAACTAAAGAGCTTCTGCACAGCAAAAGAAACTACCATCAGAGTGAACAGACAACCTACAGAATGGGAGAAAATTTTTGCAATCTATTCATCTGACAAAGGGCTAATATCCAGAATCTACAAAGAACTCAAACAAATTTACAAGAAAAAAACAACCACATCAAAAAGCGGGCAAAGGATATGAACAAACACTTCTCAAAAGAAGACATTTATGCAGCCAAGAGACACATGAAAAATTGCTCATCATCACTGGCCATCAGAGAAATACAAATCAAAACCAGTGTGAGATACCATCTCACACCAGTTAGAATGGTGATCATTAAAAAGTCAGGAAACAACAGGTGCTGGAGAGGATGTGGAGAAATAGGAACACTTTTACACTGTTGGTGGGACTGTAAACTAGTTCAACCATTGTGGAAGACAGTGTGGCAATTCCTCAAGGATCTAGAACTAGAAATACCATTTGACCCAGCCATCCCATTACTGGTTATATACCCAAAGGTTATAAATCATGCTGCTATAAAGACACATGCACATGTATATTTATTGCAGCACTATTCACAATAGCAAAGACTTGGAAACAACCCAAATACAGTCCATCAATGATAGACTGGATTAAGAAAATGTGGCACATATACACCATGGAATACTATGCAGCCATAAAAAAGGATGAGTTCACGTCCTTTGTAGGGACATGGATGAAGCTGGAAACCATCATTCTCAGCAAACTATCACAAGGACAAAAAAACCAAACACCACATGTTCTTACTCATAGGTGGGAATTGAACAATGAGAACACTTGCACACAGGAAGGGGAACATCACACACCGGGGCCTGTCGTGGGGTAGGGGGAAGGGGGAGGGAAAGCATTAAGAGACATACCTAATGTAAATGACGAGTTAATGGGTGCAGCACAACAACATGGCACATGTATACATATGTAACAAACCTGCACATTGTGCACATGTACCCTAGAACTTAAAGTATAATTAAAATATATATATATATTTTTTTTCTTCTGCAATGTCTAATATGTTGGTAATCCTACCAAGTGGGATTTTGATCCCAAACATCATGGTTTTGATCTCTAGACTGTGTGGAATACAGTTGTAGCCATTGTTTTAATGTCTTTGCCTGATAATTCTAACTATTGTGTCAGTTCTGCATCAATTTTAATTGATTGTGTTTTTTTCTCCTCAATATGTGTTGCATTTTCCTTCTTTTTTGTATGTCTAGTCATTTTTGCTTAAATGCTAGACATGATCAATTTTACCTTTTTGGATGCTGGAAATTTTTATCTCTCTGTAAATATTCTTAAACTATATTCTAGAAATTACCTAAAAATAGTTTGATTTCTTGGGGTGTTGCTATTAATAGTTGATAAGCAAGATCAGAACAGCATTTGATTTAGGGATAATTATTTTCCACTAATAAGGAGAGACCCTTCTGATACTCTTCATAGTGACATTTGCCAGTCTGGATGGTAGAAATAGAAACTATTCCCAGACATATGTGGGCTCAAGGTACTGTTACCTCTAATTCTTTTATATGTTTCTTTCCCCAGCTTCTGCAGGGATACTGGTCAGTAATTTACTGAATACTTGAGGGGGCCCTTCTGCAGTTCTCTAGAGTTATCTCTCTCTTCTCTCTAGTGTTCTGCCCTGTGAGCTCCAGTTGTTTTGACCTCTCCTGACTGTCAGCTTAATCTCCTTAACCGTTAGTTTAATCTCCCTAAATTCAGTTCTATGGCCAGAAAACTCTCTCAACACAGTAAGCTGAGGCATACTTAATTGTTCCCCATCTCTCAGGGATCATTGATTTTTTGTTGCCTAGTATCTGATGTCTTGAAAGCATTGGTTTTCAGTTGTTTTGGATAAGAGGATAAATTCAATCCCTGTTATGACATCTTATATGGAGGCAGAAGTCCCTCCATTGTCTTTTAGTATTTAATGTTGAGGAATCCAATGCTTTTCTCATTTTTGTTTCTTCATATATAACCAGTTTTAGGGGCTCTTCTTTTTATTACTGGTATTCTGGAAATTCTTGAAATTTCATGTTGTGTGTCTATTTTTTTCATTGTACTTGGTTCTCAGTGAGCCTTCTCAGTTCTAAGATTTGTAGTTTTAATTCTGAGATTTTTGAGGGTTATGTCTTTTTAAGTAATTTTCTTCCTTTGATTTTTTCTATCTTTTCTTCTGATCTTATAATCAGTTGAATGGTGGACCTATGTGTCATTTTTTCATTTGTTTTTGTTTTTACCCTTTTTTCCTCCAGAAATTGTCTTTACTTTATCTCCCATCCGAGTGATCTCCCTGAGGGATTTTTCAAGGTTTATATAATTTCCTACATTATCTTTGTTTTCTTTGGGTTTCTCTTTTGATTTATTTTTTCATGTTAGACACTTTTCTCCAATGACTATGTTTTGAATAAGGAAATGTCTAAGCGAGCCTGAATCATGTGGCAATTCCAAATAGTAAAGAAGCTATCAATGATTACTAATGTCATGTCAGAAGCGTTCAGTAGCCAAACCCACTGACCAAAAGCACAATTTAAGCTTCAATAAATATAATAATACTAATGCCTTGGATAGAACAAAGTAAATATTTTTAAATCTATGGGTTCATGAAAACTGTGAAGCAAAACAAAACCTAATTGGTCATCACTGGAGGATATTAGTGAGCCAATTCATTATTTAGAAAATTGCAAAGAGGAAGAATCAAGTACTAATCATACCTTTCCTATATGTAAGCAAATGTCAAATGAGAGGAATTTCCTTTTTATAGAAACATCCAACTAATAAATGGAAGATGAATAGAATTAGAATATCAATATTTTGCATCACCTAATAATGGGTGAACATCAAGAACTGCAAACATCAGACAAAAAGAGACAGCCAGATATTATATGTCAACAAATAAAAGAACACAGCACCACCTGAAAATATTTCTTCCCCCAAAATTTCAACCTAAATCTGATCTGGCCTTTAGATCTAATTTACAGGAAATGCAGAGAATAAAGATGTTAAACTATTCCACAAAGATGTAACCAGTAAATCTTACTATGCTGTCCTGTAGGGAAACCCTGGTTTCTTTAACAAATTGCAAACAAAAAAGAGAAAAAGATGGAGAGCGCTCCTATAGATGAAAAGAGCTTAAAAGACATTCCAACTAATTTCAAGGGACAAATCTAAGTTGAAGCCTGTTTCAAACAAATTATAAAACAAAATTATGATATTTATAAGACAATTTGGGAAAATTTGAACACTGTGTATTGGATGATATTAACAAATCATTGTTATTTATTTTGGTTCTGATAATAGTAGTGTGGTTATTTTTCTAAAGAGCCAGTCTGTTTTTTTTCTTACTTTAGTAATTGTCTATTTATTTTAAGTAGATTAGGAAACAATAACCTGTAAAATAAACCCTGTTTTTCAAGCAGCATTGCTTTGAGAGATGCCCGTGTTTAAAAAGCAAAGCAATTAGGGGGAGGTCTCAGAGAAATAACAGTAGAACTGGCATGAAGGTATGGCACACATTTGTGTAGATGTCATGATGTCATGCCAATTCCTGACATTTGGAAAGTTCACGGCAGGATTACATTTAGTCATCATGACAACCACAGGAACCACTTATTTTGCACCCACTATAAAATGGAAACTGAGGGTTAGAGATTGAAACGACCTGTCTGGGTCACATGACTGCTAGTGGTCAGTGACAAAGTTGGGATTCTATTCTGGCCAACCACCCTTCCACCCCTACCTCATTTGTCTAATATATAGACCCTGGAGTTACCAGTAAGAATATCTCTGGAGAAGTGAAAAATTCTTCCAGTCCACTTCCTGGTGGCTGTGGTCATTCACCAGATCCCTGTTCCTCTCTGTTGGGGCTGGTCTGTTGCAGACAGCACTCGGGAAATCTGCCAGGCCCTCAGCCTACGCCTCCAACCTAGCCTCCAGCTCTGGTGTGCAGGCAAGAGGGAAGCAGCCGCATTCAGGTTCCACGGCAGAAAGGCAAGATGGGTCGGGCTGGGTCTCTGCTGCTTTTCCTTCCCCAGTCTCTGGCCTGCAGTCTGCATTCCAGGAAAGCAGTACAGAAAAAGCAACGGGGATGGTGCAGGGGGATGGGATGCTGTCTGAGTACAGGCTAAGAGCCAGACTTTTTTAGGAAAACATGAAATAAAACCTAAAATATCTAAGGGTGAAATTATATAATGCCTGGTACTTTCTTCAAAATAATACAGGTGGGAGAAATTGGGTAAAAGTAGAGATGATTTGAGATTGGCCATGAATTGCTAAGCATTGATGCTGAGCAATGGGTGTGTGAGGGTTTATTATACTCTTCTCTCTACTTTTATATGTTTGAAGTTTTCTATAACAAAAGACTTTTAATTAAACTGTTTAGAAATTTTGTGAGTAAGCAAGACTTGTGTACTGGTAGTCTCCACTCTAGTGAAATGGGTCAGCAGCATGCCAGCTAGATTTGGGGAACTCCCAGTTATCAGTAGGTGAAAGTATTTTCTCTGGAGTTTCTCCAAAGAGAAGTTTTCTAGTTTCTTACCTAAGGTTTGCATGCTTGGACTTTTATGTTTTCAGAGATGATAAGAGGGACACATCCTACAGGTCCTACGTTTCATTAGGGTGGTTTTGACTTACTCTTCTGCTTCAGCTCAACACCTTCCCTGCCCCCCTCTCTATCTGATATCCTTGAATGATTCCAAAGAATACATTTTCAGTATTATTCATAGACTAGAATCCCCTGCTCACACAGCATCAGGGAGGACATCCTGGGATCCAATTGTTCCTTTTGCAAAATTTCAGTTCAATAAGTTCCCTGTATTCAGTCCCACATTTCATGCTCACCTTCAGGGTTTGTTGGTGACTCTAAATTCTTAAGTACTACAGAAGGAAGTTTGCAGGAGGGAATGAATTTTCCTGTCATCAATATCATTCTTGGTCCCTCATTAGCATCCCTCTTAATAAGTAATTTATGTTAAAACTTCCTCTATTCTACTATGTCAGGTACAACTCCTGGTTCTGTTTTCAATCTTCCAAAAATTGGTTCAAATCTCTTATCTTTATCCTTCAATATTTCTGTCTTCTTTTTTGGGCCCCAAGAGGTAAAGAGAGAAGAAAAAGAAACACTTGAAATCAACACATCAATTTAACTAGAAGACCAGCTAAGACTGATTTAAAATAAAAGCTGCTTCATGAGAGAGACTGTTTAACTTGTTTACCATCACACCTAACACAGTGTCGTGTGCAGAAGTAATTCTGAATAATGCTTATGACAGTCACAAATTTTTTAAATTTATGATGTGTGGCAGGAGGTCAAAGGCACAAGAGCAGAGGAAAACTCTTCTGCTTTACAAAGAAAACAGGAAAATGTCCAGAGCTCAGAAATTGATCGGTGATGTATGTGCCATTATTCTTTTCAAAGCTACATTTGAAATATTTTTGGCTTTAACTTTCCTTCCCTTATACCAATCATTTTAGTTGTTAAGTTTGTTTAGAAAGTAATTTTTAAAAGATTACACTGATAACCCCAAGCCAGTTTGAGGCAGGCTAAGTCTGCAGATGTGGAACACTTAAAATGTCCATTAGTACTCCTCTTTTGTCACTTACCACCCAGGGGGTCACGCCTTTGGTCTCAAAGTTGTTTATAAACTGGTAGCTTTATTTTAAAAACAGAATGGAAGGGCTGAGATGGAGCTAGGCAGAAGATTGTATGATTAAAGTTTTGAGATCCGTACACATTATGAACCCGCCCTGGGTTTGTGAGTATTTTATAACTCAAACATTAACCACTAATCTGTTGGAACCTGATGCAAAAAGTCTCAATCTCTTTCTAAAACCATAAGGTACTGTTGGGAAGCCAAGTCTTTCTACATAATCCCTCAACAAAAGGAGATAATAATAACTTCTATTTAGATGACATAATTTCATGAAGCTTATGATTATCTATTTCACAATTATTTTGGCATTATAGAAACCTACTGTGATGTTTTCCACGTTTTGGAAATGTGGTTAAAGAGGCTAAATTGGCCTAATTCAACCAGGCTTCAAAAAATCACACCATCTTTTTTTTTTTTTTTTTGAGACTGAGTCATGCCTGTCACCCAGGCTGGAGTGCATGGGCGCGATCTTGGCTCACTTCTGCTTGGCAACTCCTGCTTCCTGAGTTCAAGCAATTCTCCCACCTCAGCCTCCCGAATAGCTGGGACCACAAGTGCATACCACCACACCCGGATAATTTTTGTATTTTTAGCTGAGACGGGGTTTCACCCTGGCTCACTTCTGATCTTGGCAACTTCTGCTTCCTGGATTCAAGCAATTCTCCCACCTCAGCCTCCCGAGTAGCTGGGACCAGAGGTGCGTGCCACCACACCGGGTTAATTTTTGTATTTTTAGTAGAGACGGGGTTTCACCCTGGCTCACTTCTGATCTTGGCAACTTCTGCTTCCTGGATTCAAGTGATTCTCCCACCTCAGCCTCCCGAGTAGCTGGGACCAGAGGTGCGTGCCACCACACCGGGTTAATTTTTGTATTTTTAGTAGAGATGGGGTTTCACCATGTTGGCCAGGCTGGTCTCCCGACCTCAAGTGATCCCAAAGTGCTGGGATTACAGGCATGAGCCACTGCGCCCAGCCTCACACCATCTTTTAGATAATACTTCCCTCATGGCTATAGTGATTTGTTTTCCCTCTAAGATTTTCATTTGTGTCACCTCTTCACTTTTACTTAGGCATTATTATAATGTAGTAACAGGTTCTTCTAGAGGATCAGACATTTTGCTTATGCATAATGGAGGGAGAACATTCAATCTTACCCAAGTTGTCTCTATGATTATATACATTAAAAAACAAAAAAAGAAAAAAGAAAAACCTTCCAGTTCTTCTTGCTGAGTTATGTTCAAGAGCAATGTAGAGGATATTTCAAATGACTTGCCTGGAGTTCAAACAACCTTAAACTTCCTATTACCCTTCCCTGCCTTCCTTCTATTGACTAAATTTTCTACTAGTAAATAGAAAACTCAATTGTAAAAACGTATTGTTGTGGCCTGCATTAGTTGTTTGCTGCTGTAACAAATTACAACAAACTTAGTGGCTTAAAGTAATCCAAATTTATTATCTTAAATCCTGGAAGTCAGAAGTGAAAAATGGGTCTCACTGGGCTAAACCCAAAGTGTTGGCAGGGCTGCATTCTTTCTGGACACTCAAGGGAAAAATCTGTTTCCTTGCCCTTTCCAGCTTCTAGAGGCTGTCCACATTCTGTGCTCTCTGGCCCTATCCTCCATCTTGAAAGCCAGCAACCTTGGGCTGAGTCCTTCTCCTGCGGCCATCTCTCTGGTTCTCATGCTTCTGCTTCTATCTTCCATTTATAAAGACTCTTGTGGCTGGGCGTGGAGGGCGTGGTGGTGGCTCACGCCTGTAATCCCAGCACTTTGGGAGGCCAAGATGGGCGGATCACTTGAGGTCAGGAGTTTGAGACCAGCCTGGCCAACATGGCAAAACCCCATCTCTACTAAAAATACAAAAAAGCTGGGCATGGTGGCAGATGCCTGTAATCCCAGCTACTCGGGAGGCTGAGGCAGGATAATTGCTTGAACTGGGGAAGTGGAGGCTGCAGTGGGCCGAGATCACGCCACTGCATTCCAGCCTGGGAAACAGAGCAAAATTGGTCTCAAAAAAGAAATAACAAGGCAGGTGATTGGCAAGTTCAATGCTCAATTCCGCTTTGTAATGTAACCTAACATTCACAGGTTCTGGGGATTAGGACGTGGATATGATGGTGGGTGGGTAACTGGGGGTATTATTCTGCCTACCATATGGCCCTAGTAGGCTTGTAGTGAATAAAGATGTCATTTCTCCCCTTCCCTTGGAAGTAATTTGCTTGGTTGCTGTGCGAAGTATATCTAAATATTTTACGTGAATTTTTAGAACATCCATGAAGTAGGGGGTTGTATTGAAAGAATGAAGGTTATACATTAGCATACATCAGAAACATTTGTGTATGAGAAAGTGTGAGCATGCATGCATACAGAAAGTCATCAAGAGATCAAGTTCATTTGTGTGACTCACTCCACAACAGTGGGCCATGGCTCAGCCTCTCCACGTCCGTTTTGGAATGTCATTGTACTTGCCCTCACTTTTGCCACACACAAAATAAATTAAATTTAATTTGAATGTTGCCTTTCCAAATGTAGACTTCAAGGGGATTGGTAATATGACTGCAAACACTTTTTGTTGTGACAGAAAAGCTAACCCAAATCTGCTTAAACAATAAGGGGAAATTTTTATCTTAGAAAATGTGCAGAGTAGGTCAGTTTTAAAAAGTAGATTAGTAATCATAGTCCCAGCTCTGTTTTGCCATGATTTTGCTGGTTCTGCTCCCCATCAGGTAGTACCTCAATTCTCAGGTAGAGCTGCCTCATCATGACAAAAATGATTATAAGGCTGGGTACAGTGGCTCAGGCTTGTAATCCCAGCACATTGTAAGGTGGAGGTGGGCGAATCTCCTGAGCCCAGGAGTTCAAGATCAGCCTGGGCAACATGGCAAGACCACATCTCTACAAAAAAATACAAAAATTGGCTGGGCATGGTGGCAGGTGCCCATAGTCCCAGCTACTTGGGAGGCTGAGGTGGGAGGATCACTTGAGCCCAGGGAGGTGGAGGCTGCAGTGAGCTGAGATCATGCCACTAAACTCCAGCCTGGGCAACAGAGTGAGACCCTGTCTCAAAAAATCAAAAATAAAAAGTGACTGTATCACTGCAAACCCTTTTGTGTGTGTGTGTGGTAAGAACACTTAGTCTACCCTCTTCACAATTTTTTAGTGCACATTACACTATTGTTAACTATGGATGCTATACTGTATAGCAGTTCTCTAGAACTTCTCACCTTGCTTAAATGAAACTGTATACCAATTGAACAGCTCCCTTTTTCCCCTCCCCACAGCCTCTGGTAACCATCATTCTATTCTCTGCTTCTATTAGTTTGAATAAGTACATATGCTCCTCAGTTTACTATGGGGAAACATCCTGATAATCCCATCATAAGTTGAAACATCATAAGTCAAAAGTGCATTTAATACATGTAACCTACTGAACACTATACCTTAGCCTAGCCTGCCATAAACATGCTTGGAACACCTGCATTGGCCTACAGTTGGGCAACACCATCTAACACAAAGCCTATTTTATAATAAAATGTCAAATATCTCATGTAAGTTATTGGATACTGTACTGAAAGTGAAAAACAGAATGGTTATATGGGTACTCGAAGTACAGTTTCTACTGAATGCTTATTACTTTCACACCATCATAAAGTCAAGAAATCATTACGTTGAACCATCATAAGTTGGGGACCATCTGTAGTTACCATTGTTATCCACAGTTTACAGATGAGGACACTAAGGCTTAGGCAGTTAAAATGACTTGCCCAATATCTCAAAAACTAATAATACATGGAAGCACTGGGACTTAAACCCAAGTCCCCCTATCTTCAAAATTCAAGTCTTCTATTCTGTGCATACCAAAGAAGTTTGAACCCAACTCTGAACTATATATAATCAAGTTCTGGAAGTTATTTGTGAGTGGTCCTTTCTGAGCTTTATTTGCTTGTTCATTGGGATTTTGTCAGGCATTTTCCTTGTTTGTTTATTTCATTAAGTCCTGATCTTAGTTCGTGCACTGTAAGACTTACCTCTTGATTTGGAAAGTGAACTCCAAATCGTGGTTATTGGAGTTCTGATTAATTGGGATTTAACTGTACAAATCCAGAATAGCACAGCTTTTTGGCATGCAAACAATATCAGCAGCTTGCAAATGGGGCCTTGGGCAGCCTGAGCATTTGAAGCAGAATTAGCCATTTGCTACACCTTCATGAGAACCACAGTTCCTGCAGGAGGTGGAAAGTAAATAAGCTCAACCTAATTCTGTTTTATTGCGTGGTTTTCATGGGTCACCTGACGTGTCTATCAAAGGAGTGGAAGGTAGTTTCCTCAAGAATCTATGAGCCACAATCACCCACAGCCACCTCTCAGTGACTGTCACTTGTGTGAATGAGCTGGGACCCAGGCTCTGGGTCATTCCACTGATATGGCTTGAGAAGCACACAAAATGCTGTCTTTCATTCTTCTGCCAGGACTCCTGGCCCACAGTCAGAATATGGCCTTCTCTGCACTGCAGCCACTGCACTTGCATTGATGATAACAAGGGCTATCCCTCACAGGGTTCCTTTTATTTGCAGGTACTGGCCTAGGTGCTTTGTATAAGTTCTCTTATCCCCACAATAATACCCTGAAAGAGAGGTATTATTGCCCCCATTTTGCAGATGAGCAAGCTGAAGCTCAGAAAATTGAAATAACTTTCACTAATTCAGTCCACGAGTACTTATGACTCTGCTAGGCATTTTGCCAGACTCTCAGGATACAGAGATAAAGCACCACCACCCTCAAGTTGCTTGAGGTCTGGTGAGAGTTCCAGACACAGAAACAGATAAATGTATCACAGGAAATTAAATGATAGAACTACGAACAGGGTATTGTGGGAGCAGAGAGGAAGTGCAAGGAATGCGGGGAGAAGAAAGTTCAGAGGAGGCTTCCTGGAGGAGGTGACACACGAACTGAGTCTTCAAGTCTACATAGGACTCAGGTACAGAGATTGAGGGGAGGAAAAGCAATTCCTGGGAGAGAGCAAGATAAGTAGAGCCAAAAAGACATGAAGCAACTTGATGTGGGAAGGAACCCAGGGGAGTTTAATGAAGCTGCCACCTACAGGGAGAAAAGACAAAGGTGGGAGCTATGGCTGGAGGTGCAAATATAAGTCAGATTTAGGTGGACATCATATCCTGTGGTAGGGATATTTCATCTTCTGCTGGGGTTTTAAAGCATTGTGAACACAGTGTTGACCAGAATACAATGTATCAAATAAATAAACCTTCATCTTCTAGAAGTTAGATCTCATGGCAAATGTTCTCGCCCCAAGGAAAAATAGAGAAATCTAAGGACTATATTCTTTATACTTTCCGACTCCTTCAAATTTGCAGGGAACCTAAGGGAGAACTTGATTTGGGGGTCTGTTCACAAGTCAGCATGTCCCTTTTGTGAAATAGTCTTCATGCTTGATTTTTTGTGTTTGCTGCTGTCAGAAGCTTGAGTAGAGGGTTGTCCTGGCTCTTGCCAGCACTTCTCAGTTTTGCTTTTTCTTGCTACAACATTTGCCTCTTTGTACAGCCCCCAAAGAAACCCTAACAGGCACCCAGGCAACATGAGTCCCAAGAAATATACCCAGTTTGATACCTACATTCTTCAAAGAGAAAATAGCTGGAAATAAAATGAATCAGAAAAGGCAAGGCCCCAGCAAGAAATTTTTCTGAATCACCTTTACGGAACAGTGTCAAAAAGATGTCACTGGGGAAAATAACTGCAGCATAAGAAAGTTGATGTTAAGTATCTATGGCTGCAAAACAGCTCATGATAACATAGTCTAGTTACATGGCTGTGCTTTACGAGACCAGAGCACCACTTATTGAGCATCCATATTTACAGAATGAGTTCTGAAAGGACAAGCCATATATCTTAATTTTTTCCTGGTGTCTAGTACATGTCTGTAAAGTAGAATAAAACAAATAGTAGCAAGTGAATGAATGAATGAACAAATATTGCAAAGAATGTGGATACAAAAAAATAAATAAACACAATTGTGTAAAACCCAAAGGGATCTTAGAGATAAATTCGTGCAGCCCCCTCTTCACCAGCTTAGGAAATAGAGGTCAAAAAAGGGTTTTATTATTCTTATCTATAAAAGTCATCGGCCGGGCGCGGTGGCTCACGCCTGTAATCCTAGCACTTTGGGAGGCTGAGGTGGGCGGATCACTTGAGGTCAGGGTTTAGAGACCAGCCTAGCCAACATGGTGAAACCTCATCTCTACTAAAAATACAAAAATTAGTGGGGTGTGGTGGTGTGCGCCTGTAATCCCAGCTACTTGGGTGGCTGAGGCAGGAGAATCATTTGAACCCATGAGGCAGAGGTTGCAGTGAGCCGAGATTGCGCCACTATACTCCAGCCTAGGCAACAGAGTGAGACTCCATCTCAAAAAAAAAAACAAAAAAAATCATCCCAGGGCCCATAGAAGTCAGCTGAACTACAAAAAGTACACTTGCCAAGCTTCAAAAGAAAAGAGTTCTATAAGCAAAGTGAATCATAACAACCTCTTCTGATTGTGGGAACCTAACGGTGGCAGGTTATAAAAGGAAAATGCAGCATGTTCCCATAAACCACAGGGTAAGTCCTGGAGACAGTGTTAACAGGCTTTAGAGTATTCTCCTCTATCTTATCAATCATGGTACCTATCCATGGGCGTTCATAGTCTAGTTAATAAGAAAAAATATTGGGAGGCTGTGGTGGGAGGATCACCTGAGGTCAGGAGTTCGAGACCAGCCTGGTCAACATGGGGAAACCCCATCTCTACTAAAAATACAAAAATTAGCCAGGCATGTTGGCATGCACCCATAATCCCAGCTACTCAAGAGGCTGAGGCAGAAGAATTGCTTGAACCCAGGAGGCAGAGGTTGCAGTGAGCTGAGATCATGCCACTGCACTCCAACCTGGGTGACAGAGTGAGACTCCATCTCAAAAAAAAATATATATATATATATGTGTGTATCTATATATATGTGTGTGTGTATATATATATGTGTGTGTGTGTATATATATCTATATATATCTATATCTATCTATATCTATATCTATATATCCCTCACAGTGCCTTTAAGTCACTCAGAGAGTCACTTTCAATCAAGAGAAAACTAACAGAATGCAAGCGATGAAAGCGATGAGGGATAAGGCATCCAGGAATAAAAGATAGAGAGACTGTCACTCATGGACAGGCAGGACGCTTTTGCCTGCCTATCAATTGAAGGCTCACTTTGGCTTGTTTTCCCAGTAAAGGTGGTAGGCTACACCAAACAATCATCACTCTCTCATCTCTGTCTTGTGAACACCAGCTCACAAATTTAAAAGAGGCTCCTTGGCCAGTGGTAGAGGTACAGCCCAAAGCCAAGGAAACACTTTTCTTTCTTTGACTCCATTTTTCTTTTTGAGAGATCAAACATAGCCATGGCAAAAATATCACACCCCACCCAACTCACTTCCCAGACTAGATGAGAAGATAACAATAAAGGTCACACCAATGACCATGAACTTTGACTTGCTTTCTCCTTGCCCAAGCCTGTGCCGGAAAGCACTATCAGGGTTCTAGTAACTATCAGAGGTGTCGTTCCAAAGAATCATTTCTTATCTCATTTGTTTATATGCAGAGTCATCTTCTACTTGTCAGAAATAGCTGTACTCATTCATGCACACTGTTTCGTGCTAGATTTTGTTGTTGTTGCACCCTAGGGAACACATCCAGTGTGAATAAGGAAGTCTTGGTCTGAAGACTCACCAGTCTTGCTTTCTAAGAGAATGATCTGTCCTAGGGTGTGGGCAAGGGGGACTCAGCATAAGAAGCATCCTGGGGTCCCCACTTCCCTCTGCCCATAGGATTAGGCTCTTAAAAGAGAAATGCCACAGGCCTGGGATGCTATAATTATCTCAGCCATTTAAGGATTATGCTCCTGGGAGACTATAATTATCCAAATATTGTTGCATTCAGGGATATTTTACTTACAAGGAAGTGCCTTCATTTTTACAGGATCTTTCAAGAGGGCCCAAAGGGTGTGTCCTCTCTAATGTGGTTCCTAAATAAAGCTGGAAGTAAATAACTGCATCTGGCATGAGGGTGGGGTCCAGCTGAATCCACCCAACCAAGGACCGGGCCTGGTGGCTCATGCCTCTAATCCCAGCATTTTGGGAGGCCAAGGCGGGCAGATCACCTGAGGTTAGGAGTTCGAGACCAGCCCGGCCAACATGGTGAAACCCTGTCTCTACTAAAAATACAAAAATTAGCCGAGTATGGTGGTGCATGCCTGTAATCCCTGCTACTTGGGAGACTGAGGCAGGAGAATCGCTTGAACCTGGGAGGCAGAGGTTGCAGTGAGCCAAGATTGTGCCATTGCACTCCAGCCTGGGCAACAAGAGCGAAACTCCATCTCAAAAAAAAAAAAGAAAAAAAGAAAAGAAAAACCTGGGGACTTTCTTCTTTCTTAGTCCCACACTTCTCCTCCTCCCCACTCACTCTCATATACTTCTCCAGTCTAAATTCCATCTATTTCGAGAAATTATTAAAGAAATTTCTTGGCATTTAAGGTATAACTTCTTCCTGAGGTTTGTGTATCATATTATTCATATTATAATACCCCCTACCTTTATTTCTCCCTCTAATTCCAATGCAATAATACTTTCTGTAAAAATTACGTAGTCTAAAGTGGGCGGGAGGATTGCACAGAAAAAGAAGTGCAGTACTATAGTATGAAAAAGAGATGACTGATTCAATTCAGTGAACTGCTTAGATTAAAATAGCTAACATTTATGCAGTCCTTCCTCTGTGACAAGCATTATTCCAAGCATTCTGTGCATCTCATTAATCCTGACAGCATCTTTATGAGATATATACTGTTATGATCCCCACTTCACAGATGATAAATCCAGAAACAGAGAGGTTGGGTAACTTTCTCAGAATCATACAGTTGATAGGTGACAGGATGAAGACCAAAACCCACAGCCTGACTCTAAGCCCATGCTTAGCTACTGTGCCGTGCCACCTTCTAATCTTGGGTGCATGTCCCATGCCACTCATTGTAAGCCATGCAGTGGGAGGAACAGCAGAATGGAAGGACATGGCTGCTACTCTCCAGGGCTTTGTGAGCTATGAGGAAAGAGACACATGTATAAAAATCACCACAGAACAAGGAAAAATGTGACAGATAGAATAGGAGGGACATAGACAACTGCTTTAGGAGCTTAGATTAATTCTGGTGTGGCATTAGGAATGGCTTCATAGAGGAGGTGGCATTTGACAAGCCTATAGACACAGAGAAGACATGGGTGGATGGCATTTCATGCTGAGGAGAACCTGGGAAGTTCAGGACAGGCCAGGACACAGCATGCATGGAAGGCAGCTATAAGAAGCAAGATTACAAAAGTCTACTGGGGTCTGGGTGTGAAGAGAGCAAAGAGATAGCAAAGAGTGGGGTGGGACAGGATCCCCTTTGGCTGGGGTTGGGAGGATGCAAGGAAGAAGACAGGCATTGACTTTAGGGTTTGGCCAAGTTTGGATTCCTGTGATCTGGGAGAAGACCATAAAGAATCTGCTGATTCAGTCAGAAGGCCTTTTTCCTACAGCTTCTGACTGCTTTTCTTAAATTACCTCTGTTCAGGCTTTTTTCCAGTCCAGTTCAACAAACAACTCTTCAGGATCGTCCTTGATTATTGAGTACCAATTACTCCAAAACTTAGTGACTTAAAACAACATGCACTTACTTGCTGACAATTCTGCCATTTGGGCAGGTGTTAGTGGGGACAGCTCATCTCTGCTCCACACAGCATCAGCCGAGGTAGCTCAGCTGGGGTTGGAAGACCCACCTGCAAGATAGCCTCACTCACGTGGCTGGCCAGATGGTGCTGTCCATCAACTGGAAACCTCATTTCTCCTCCAGCTGAACTCTACAGTTGGCTAAGTTAGGCTTCTCACAGCACAGAGATCTAGTTGTCAGAATTCTTAGAGGGGCTGGCTTCTCTGAAAGAGTAAACCTGGAAGCTGCCAAGCCTTCTTAAGGCTTGGTCTTAAGTTCCTGAACATCATGTCTACCGCATTCTATTAGACAAAGCAAGTTGGAGGGCCAGCCCAGATTCAAGGAGAGGAGTCTACCGAAGGGCAGTTACAAAAGCAGTAATCTACCACTATCCCTGGTCAGTTTCAAGACTGGAGACTAAAAGTGTTAAGATACGGTCCTTGCTACACCCATATCATGAAAGTTTGTGTTAGAGTAAAAAAAAAAAAAAAAAAAAAAAAAAAAGCTACACCCATATCGTGAAAGTCTGTCTTAGAGTAAAGAGAATGAAGAGACATAATAACTGAAAGTAATGCCTACAACTTAATTGGACCCTGTTTTTTTGTTTTTGTTTTTTTTTTTGGTTTTTTTGTTTGTTTGTTTGGTTGGTTTTTTGTTTTTGAGACAGAGTCTCACTCTATCACCCAGGCTGGAGTGCCTGAAGTGCAGTGGTGCCATCTTGGTTCACCACAACCTCTGCCTCCCAAATTCAAGCAATTCTTCTGCCTCAGCCTCCTGAGTAGCTGGGATTACAGTTATGTGCCACCACACATGGCTAATTTTTGAATTTTCTTGAATACAGAGGGGGTTTGCCTATGTTGGCCAGGATGGTCTCAAACTCCTGACCTAAAGTGATCCACCTGCCTCGGCCTCCCAAAGTGCTCAGATTACAGCGGTGAGCCACCACATCCGGCCAGGACCCTGTTTTTAAAAAAAATCCAGGTAAGGAGACATTTAAGAGGCAGTAGGGATTTATATGAAATTAGATGAAACAGGAAATCAATGTTAATTTTCTTAGATATAAGAGTAATATTGTGACTATGCAAGAGATTGTCCATATTTTTGAGAGATGAATTATGAAGTATTTTCAAGATGAGATATCATGATATCTGCAACTTACTTTCAAATGCTTCAGGAAAAAAAATATTGATTGACAGATAATGCAACTATTGGCCAAATGTTAACAATTATTGAGTCTAGGTAGCGATAATATGATCAATCATTATCCTGTTCTTTAAAGTTTTGTAAAATGTTTTGCAACAAAAAGTTGGAGATTAAAAGGTAATGGCCTACTTTTGACCTCTCCATGGAAGAAGATTTTGTAAGAGAAAACAACCAGAAATACACATAGAAATCATACTTAAATGTGTAAGTTCCCTCATTGCATACCCTGATTTAGGTCTTCCTGCTTAACACACTCTCTAGAACCCACAGGGTAAAGTCTGGAACAAGACTCTCCTAGAAAGGGGAGGTGGCTGCACCAAGCGTGGCACCACCATGCTGGCTTCTCTGTGCTTCATTTTCTGACTCCAGAGAACAAAATGCTCTTCCTTCATTTCCTTCTACAGCTGAGAGAGACTAGAACTATCAGAAGGGACTTTATGACAAACACACAGAACTCATAAGCAATATACACTACCAGAGGTACAGCACAGGGCACTAAGCCTATCATAGCTTTTCACCAAGCTTGGTTTCATATGCGTTGTCCATGTGAAAGCACTATCTTGCTGCCTTGAGTTCAGGAATATCAGGGGAGGCTGAATGCTCTCCTGTACTTACCTAGGGTATTGCTTCTGGGTTCTGGTTTTGGGTACAAGGACTCCTCTTTCCCAGACAATGGTACACCAAATGATCACATCTTTCCAGTGAGACTCCATGCCCGAGCCAAAAATTATGATTTAATATAATTCAAGAGCCATTGCAATCCTGTAAGAACAATACACATGCACATGGAGCCTTCTTTACACAGAAACTCCTTGCCACCATTCCTCCAGTAGCAATCATATCAGTGTTGCTCTTCCCTTCCTCCAAATGCCTCCCTCCTCACGTTGGTTATAAGTTCACCTTATCCTCCATGCACCTTCTAAATGGACACACACACACATGCACAATATTATTCCCCTGGCTTCCATGATATGATCCTCTTTTGAGTCACCTTCTGTTTTGCTGATACCCTCCTGCTCTGTGTCTTTCTCTAGCTCTTCTTCTTTCACAAATGAGCTGTTTTCATGTGTTTTTTCACCCACTGGTAGTTTTCAATTCTGGCTGAATGTCAAATTACCCGTAGAGCTTTGAAAAGATGTATGCGTCCAGGCCCTACTCTTGGAGTTTCTGATTCATTCTGTCCAGGGTAAAGAGCAGACATTCCATTTTTTGCAAGCTCCCCAGGTGATTTCTGCCCTCTATGTTCCTGAGAAATCTCAAGTAAATGAATGAATAAGTTAACAAATGAGGGAACAAATGAAAATCAGGGCTTCAGTATCATGCCTATCCTGATGACACTCATGTCAAATAAACTGCAAGTTTTTCCTGAATGCAAATTTAGCATCTTAAGAGGGCATCTAGTAATTTTCTTGTGACACAGAGCTGAGACCTAGCTTCAGCTCTAAGAACATCAGGAATCTCCAGTAAATAATTATTGAATGACTAGTGAAGTCATGTTATTTCTAGTCCTGATATATCTTACAAGTTCTAGCCCTACATGTCCAACTGTTTGCTAGACTATTTACATGCATCTCAAACTATGTATGCATCTCAAACAAAATTTGTCTAAAACTTAACTCCTCATGTTTTGTGCAAAAGTTGAGTTCCTAGCATCACCATCATCTCAATGTCTCAGACCTGAAACCTCAGCATCATCTTTGTCTCCCTTATTTGTACAAATAGAGGTCTGACCCATTGCCAAGTCCTTTCAACCCTATTCCCTAATGTCCTTTGCATCTTGGGAGTAAAATACCCAGGTGTGAAATATTCTTCCTCCCAGTGCTAGATGCAGAAAGGCATCCTCTCTTTATGCAGCATAAAGCATCCTCTATTTTGGAGAGGATGTCTTGACACATTCTAGACCATTAGACTTCTAAATGTTTTACTAATAGGACAGACCTGAGAACCATCCAGAGTTTATCTCTTGCCCTCTGGAGCCCACATATCTTATCAGGCTCTAATATACTTGCCACTTCTTAGTCATTTAGTCTGTTAGAATGTTGTCATCCATAGACTGGATGTTCAGTGTTATGTTCTGATTGTCCAGATGGCCCAGGTGTCTTTTAACTATACAATGACAGAGGATTGGAGAGTTAACACAGTCCTGGGTCAAGACTCTACCTGACTTTTATTGTCTACTCCAAGTGAATACCAACTGCTTCTGATCCTTCTTTCTGATATTGGTGCAGGGTAACACATTTCCTAGATCAGTGGCTGCATACCATATACCTGAGGCCATGTCAATCTGTTTTAGCAAAGATGCCGCATCGGGAAGAGCAGCCTTGCAAAGAACTATTACTTGTTTGAGTTTGTGATGATTTACTGTCATCTTCCATGATCAACTAATTTTCATAAGTGTCAGAATGACAAATTAAATATAAACTTAATAGAGACCACCACTCTTTATACTTTGTACCTTTAAAGGTTGTGGTAAACTTCTCCTTCCTCTGGGAGGCAATGTCATTTTTTATTTACTATCTTGGCCCGAATATGTGGGCAGTTTCAGAGGCTTCCACCTGGTTTTCTTCACTACAAGAGCTCTTAACCCAGAAGCCAAAGAATGAATGTACAGGCTGTGCCAACTACTAAGTATGTCCAGGTGTGGCCGTGGTCTCAGTGGATCCACCGTAAACCAGATCTGGGGTAGGTTAAGTGGAGGCTGTGATGATTCTTTGCGTCCCCAGATATAAAGTCAATCAGACCTTGAAGTGTTTGCCTATTTCCCTTTTTCCAGTCTATAGCTTCAACATCAATGACAGAAGGAACATTCTTTATGGAAAATTTCCAGCTAACCATCAAGGAGAAATAAAGCATTTTGCAGCGCCTAATAAAAGAATGGATGCAGGTAACAATAGTCAATGAATACTAAAACAACTAAGTAGGTGAGGGTGAACTTTTTATAATAAATAAATGAGGCAGAGAGCAGCCACATCCATTGCTCAATCGTAGCACCAATAATAGAGGAAGAACGACAGGTTATGTGTCTCCTGATGTAACAGACTAGGAAGCATATTACCTTGCAAATATTTTTGTCTAAATAAAATAAATATGAATTTCATTAATCCTAGACCTAATGATCAGCTTACAGAAAAATAAAAGGAATAAAATAATAAGTTAAAGGGCACCAAAAGGAAGCAATCAGCCAAACCTAGACTGTGAGACATTCTACAGAACAAGCTGTCCATTCCTTCAACAAATAGACAGCATTAGGTAGGGGATACAAGAGGGTGGACTGATACAGGAGGATAAAGAAAGAGACACAGCAACTAAATGCAATGTATGGACTTTGTTTATATCCTTGTTTGAATAAACCAACTGTAAAAAGACATTTTGAGACAAACAGAAATTTTGAAAAAGACTGTGTATCACATAATAATTAGGGAATATTGTTAATTGTGTTAGGTATGATGCTGATATTATGAATTAAGTCAAAAAATAATTTAGAATTTGCTTTAAAATATCCAAGCATACTAATGCTAATGTATATTCTGTTTTATTCATCTTCTACATTGTCCTGTACCCTGCTTCCTCACTTTATGAAGTATCAGCTAATGTGGCAAAATGTAATGCCATGTGACAAATGTAACTCGGAAAAAAAAATCCTATAGAATGTAATAGGAAGCACCAGTGAACACTGCAGGAGGAACTAAGTTATTTTTGGATCAGATATTGGCAATTGATTTAAGTAACAGGTATCCAATATGAATTCATGGTTCAGTCCAGCCAGCTGAGAATGCACCAAAAGCAAATCAGTTCCGCTGCAGTATCAGTGAACCAGACATGAACTCAAATACCTATCGAGCTTTGAATAATGGTCATGTGAGTAGATCTCCTTGCCTGTCATTTTGGATTTCTTTAAAAATTAGTGATGGTGAGCCATTTTTGTGCAGTATGGTTGGCCTTCCCTGAAGAGGGTTTTATGCACATATCTTGCAAACAAACACAGGATATATAATACGAATTTCCCAGAAACAGAGAATATCTTTGGATATCACTTCATTGCAGAATATCTGAATTTCCTCCAAATGATAATATGAAACTTTCATATGATATGGTCTATTAAAAATCAAGACCTCAAGAGTCAAACGGATGCACAAACATTTGAAACCACTGCTAACACAGTATCTCCCTGCATACCTATATAACTAATCTAAGCTTTGTGACCCACAAAATGTCCACAGATTGGAGGCCTTCCCAGGTTAAACCACTGTACAGAAAGGACCTTCTAAAGATCCAAACAAAAACAGACTAAATAAAACTGCAAGTCATAGTCACCCATTTTATATATTTCTGTTTACACACGCATTTATCTGAGTCATATTGCTGTGCTTTAAACTTTTGCCCATCAATAAATATTTGTGGAATAAATGAATGAATGAATGTTTAGGAATGTTCAAACTTCCTCAGTATCTAGTGATTTTAAAAAAACTCAAACTCGCTTATTAAAAACAATAAAAATAAAAAGGATAAAGGTGAGGATTTATTTCCTTAGATAACTAATAACTTTCAGGGCTAGTCTGATTTCAGGCCCCAGTGAATGAGGTAACACAAACAATACAATCAGGACATGGTTCCTCTGAATGTTTCTGTTTTCAAGCATGCTCTGCCCATGGTTAAAGGCAGTCCAGGAATGTGTGCTTCTCTCTGCAATCTCAGAAGAAGAAATTACTACACTAAAGCATTGGAATCCACTCTAATTAAGTAGACTTACAACCTATTTTCATCCCTCCACCAATCACAGGGACCAAGAGAATTTTGTTCACCACATGGCCACATCACCACTTTTTACCAATTGTGCAAACTGAGAGCATTAGTCCCCTGATTGGTTAGCTTGGATCTCATGTCTATTCCTGAGTTGGAGAGTGGACTCCTACCAGAATCACATAACAGTAGAGGGGGATGGGGTCCCCCAAAAGAAATTGGAGTGCCGTTACCTAAAGCAGGGGGGAAAATGGCAGGGTAGCTAATTTAATTCTTGCTGCATGCATAATTTCATGGTTTTTCTCTGGAGGAGAAAGCTGCTGCTAATGTTATTTTGTCTATCCAGCATCTCAGATGATTCCATATATTGAAAAGTGTGGACACAATGACAGCCCATTTCAGAAAGGTGACCCCTGGAAGTACATTGTACATCATTATGACCACCTGAGGCACAAAGAGATTTTCCCCAGAACAAAGGTAAACCCAGTTCTACTACCTCCTATTACTGCTTGGAACTACAAATCTATGACCATCTAATACAGGGAAGAAGCCACAACAGTAGAGTTGACTGAAGAGTAACAAACTTTTAGGAACTTAAGCCCCTAAATATGTGCTCTTTAATGTTGAGTGGCACCCTTACCTCAGTAGGCCTGCCAGAAGTGACTCCTTTTGAAATTGCCTTCACTGCCCATTTGTCAAAACTTGCTGGAGGGCAGGGATCTTGTCTATCTTATTGGTTGTGGAAGCCCCAAAATTGAGCACAATGCCTGGGACATATCAGGTGCTCAATAAATGTTTTTGAGTGAATAAATAAGAAACAGTCAAACCTTTCAAATTTTACCTTCTCTTCCAAAGTGGACTTTCAAGTGGACTTAGTTTTGTCTGTTTGCATCATAGCAAAGAAGAGAAAAGATCCTGAATTTTAATAAAGATATTTCACATTGGTATATTATATGAGTTTCCAGCATGCTTTTACATGTATTCTTATTCAAAATGACTCTCAGCTGGGGACAGGACATTAACATTATTATGATGTAGAAATGGAAGCTCCTAGAAGTTAGTTGCTAAGGTCACATGGCTAGTAAGTGGCCCAGCCATGAAAGATGGTTCCATGGGACCTCAAAGAAGAGGTCCTTAATTCTGGTGGGAGAGGCCCTTTCATAGGAATAAACTTCTAAAAGGACTATTGAGCAGGAATTTACCTGATGTGCAGAGATGAAGAATATTTCAGGCTCAACGAAGGAATCGCATGTACAAAGCCATTCAGGCTTGAAAAAGCAGAGTATTTATGAGCAACTAAGAGAAATGTGAAGGACAGAGAGCAGATTCTGGAGGAACTCTATGCTTTTTAAAGAGTTAGGACTTTACCATATAAGTAATGGATGGTTCAGAAAGTATAATAATCTGTTTTGCTTTTTTTATAAGTATGCAGAATGGATTGGAATGAGTAAGACCAGAGCCAGAGAGAGTAGTTTGAGTTGGTTTAGCCACATAGTAGACACTAATTAGGGTCACCCACATACAATTTCCTCTTCTTCCTGAGCCCGTGTGTCAGCTATACTTCTCAGCCATCTTGCAGCTGAAATGAGAAGTAATGTACATCACTTTGAGGCTGAGACATTTATAAGCTGGAAGCTACCTCCACACTCTCCCTTGTTGCAGTGATCTTAGAAGGTCGCTACTGAGAAAATGCTGTCACAAGACGAAGGAAACCTAAGTCGTGAGAAAAGCTCTCCAACATACTCCAACCTGCCCCTGCAAACAGCATCAGGGCCTGCATGAATAAGAAATAAACTTTTGTTGTGCTAAGACATTAAATAAAAGACTTCATTCCTACCACCAAGGGCCTTGTCTATTGGGAAGCTGGAAGAAAACACTGATGAATCAATCAGTGGATAGTACATGCCAATGCACAGCGGAGTGTGAAATTAGATGGACAGATTGTCATGGTGGAGTAGTCTGGAAGGCTTCATGGAATAGGCAGCCTCTGTAAGAGCCTTGAAGAATGTCAAGTAGAACTTGAAGAGGTCATGGAGGTCATTAGGGAAGTGGTTGAAAAGAACATCACAAATATGCCTGCTTTAATTGGGAAATGCTTGACTTCTCATGGTGCAGGAATCTATAAAAGGGTGGTGATAGCTCAAGTTCCATCTGATTGTTTTTCCAAGTGAGGAAGATCGAGCCTGGTTTGTTTTCTTAACAAACCATATTTTTAGTGGAGTCCATTATGAATCTTACATTTTTCAAGCTGTCTCAAAGCTTATTTTATGTTGACATATTTCAAAGCTTGCAAAATTCTTGCTCAGGCCGAGATGGAGAGTTCAAAATGAAAGGAAAGTGCATAGACAAGAGCATTACTTCATAACCCATTTAACTAGAGAGAAATGATCATTTGTGGAATCCCTCACGTTATCATCCTGCTATTTTAAAACACTCCTGTTTATAGTAGGCCTGGCTTGGTGAGAATTCATTGCAGACCAGGTGGCCACCTCCTGCTCAGTCCCCTCTTCAGAACCTATTTCAAAACAAGTCATCCACTGTGACTGCCGCTTGGCAGATCCCAAATCACAGTACACAGGGAGCCCTAAGGATTGATTCATTTATCTCAGCATCCTGGGGCCTCACATAACACAGGGCAAAAATATATACTCCTAGATTTGGCATGAGACTTGGCTCTATTAATACATTTTAGCTTCTATTATCTACTCCTAACTTATTTGTTTGATCATTTTTTCCACAAATGTTCAATAAGGAACTACCATGTTCAAAACAGTGCTGGCCAGGCACAGGAGCTCACGCCTGTAATCCCAGCACTTTGGGAGGCCAAGGTGGGATCACTTGAGCCCAGAAATTTGAGACCAGCCTGGGCAACATGGCCAAATTCTGCCTCTACAAAAAAAAAAAAAAAAAAAAAAAAAAGCCAGGCATAGTGGTGCACACCTTTGGTCTCAGCTACTCAGGAGGCTGAGGTGGGAGGATCGCTTGACCCTGGGAGGTCAAGGCTGCAGTGAGCTGTGATCTCACCACTGCACTCCAGCCTGGGTGATAGACAGGAGACAAACCCTGTCTCAAAAATAAAATGAAATATAATAAAATAAATAACATAGTGCTAAGTGCCAAGGGAGACATGAAGATGAAGATGTAGATCTTATCTTCTAAGAGGCCAGGCTTTTCTCTTCTACTAACTTTGTGGCTGGGCCTAGGACTTGCTTCAGATAGTTGTTCAGGTAAATCAGAGTTTTCACTGGTGCTGCAGGAAATTAAACTACATCCTCTGATTTTGGAACTATGCCTCTCAACTAGCTATTTCCTGGTCAAAAACCAAACTGAAGTTTTGGTGCTGGTTAAACTTACCACTCTCTCTTCTTCCAGTCAGACTTAGGGTGCTAATGTGGGACCTTCAAGAGACCCAGAGACTGCTCTGAAGATCAGACTGGCTCACTGGGCTGCTAAATTCATCTGGTCACTCCAGATTTTCACACAAAACTGACACAAAAGAGAAGGAGTTCTTCCCTTGCTAGCTAGTAAGTGGGATTTTATTCAACCACCAACCAAGTTGGTTAATAAAATTCATAACCAGACTTGGTGACCTGAACAGAATGTACACAAAAGGAGCTCTCTGACAACTGGTGTGAAGAAAGCATTCCTCTTAAACTCTGATCACTGACAGGCTTAATTTCATAATCAGAAACAGCAGGAGCAATAATTTATTTCTTTTTCTCCTCTCAGCTTCCAAATACACCTGGCTGTCATAGTAACAGGAGGCGTGAGGTTGGATTCAGTAGTAGAAACATGCTGCTCTTTAAAGGCATCAGCCAAGCAAATAAAAATACTGGCTTATTACATAAAAGAACATTGACTTTTATTTTAGCTATTATTGTTTTCATGAGTTCAGTAAATCCAGATGTAATTTTTACCATAACAGTAAAATACATTAGTTTTACAGTAGGCAGTTACAGCTGACTGATGGATTGATGGGTGATCATTGGTGCCCTCAGGTAGAGCCCTCTCTCTTAGTTTTTCTAATACATTTTATTTTGTGGCTGGTTTGTTCTATGTAGAATCTGATTTATTTGTAGGCACTGTTTTCAAAAGTAGGAAACATTTATTTTGTTTTGTTTTTCAAAGAATGGCCTTGCACGCTGTTGTTTTGGGACATTTAGCTGAACTGGCACCATCCTGTTTTAAAACATCACAGCGTTAAGGAAACTTGACCTACGTCACCAAAGTGCTCAATCTTCTCCAGCGAGCCGTGCCAACAGAATGCATCTGTACATATGTCATACCATAACTTCTCCAGCTGAGCTCCAAGAGTAAACCTCCTTCTGAAAAATAATCAGGACCCTCCCCTCACCCGCCAAACCTTCAGAATCTTACCTCTTTTTGAAGGCAAATCTCTTACACAAAAATGGAGCATTTTTATTTACTACTCCCTGGGCAACGTATTTTCTCTGGAATTAGCCAGTGAGTGATGGACACTCACTCTGGAAGTGAGTGTCCATCAATAGAACTAGACTTCCCTAATGTCTTGTGGGGTTGTGTTTAAAATCAGGCAAAATCTCCAAGAATTTTGACAATGAGACACAGATTTATGCACAAGTATGTTAATGACCATATTTTTCATAACTGCAAAGGAAAAGAAAAACAAGATACTCAATACTGGGAGATGGTTGAGTAAATTATAGTACAACTATCATGGCATGTTATGTTTTTTTTTAATTGTGTTAATAGAGAATTTAAATGGCATGTGGAAATAAGCATTATATAACAAATAAAAAATAAGAATGCAAAAATCTTATGTAAAGAATGCTCTCCACTATGTGAAAAATAGAGAAAAACAACTACCTTAAGGTAATAGGCTAAATTATGTATCGTTGTGATGGGACAGAGGTGGAAATGGAGACTGGGAATTGGGAATAATTATCCTGTTTTTATCCTCTTTGTATTTTCTGAATTTTCCACAGTTGGCAGGCACGATCTTCATATTTTGTTGTTGATGTTTTTGTTATTGTTTAGTAGATTTTAAGGCGAAGCAAAAAGCAGAATCTGCCATCCTGGAACTCAGCCCAATTTCATAGTTTATTTTTAGATGGTTTTGTGATCGTGAGATTGCATAGTAACTTATGCACTAGGGAGAAGATTGAATTTGTAGGGAATTTAGAGACACAAAGCACTTTAACTTCTTTTAAGCCTCTGTTTTAAAATACATGGGGGGATGGGGAAAGAAAGATCCAAACAGGCAATGTCACAGAGTGGAAACAGGCAGGGAAGTTTAATGACCCCACAGCATAGCCTTGTGTGAGGTCAGGACAAAAATGGCAGGTTTGTTTGTTGTTGTTGTTGTTTTTGTTGTTTTAGGGGTCTCATGATCCGGGTGTTTTTTTTCCACTTTTTTTTATTATACTGTAAGTTCTAGGGTACATGTGCACAACGTGCAGGTTTGTTACATACGTATACATGTGCCATGTTGATGTGCTGCACCCATTAACTCGTCATTTACATTAGGTATATCTCCTAATGCTATCCCTCCCCCGTCCCCCCACCCCACGACAGGCCCCGGTGTGTGATGTTCCCCTTCCTGTGTCCAAGTTTTCTCATTGTTCAATTCCCACCTATGAGTGAGAACAGGCAGTGTTTGGTTTTTTGTCCTTGAGATAGTTTGCTGAGAATGATGGTTTCCAGCTTCATCCATGTCCCTACAAAGGACATGAACTCATCCTTTTTTATGGCTGCATAGTACTCCATGGTGAATATGTGCCACATTTTCTTAATCCAGTCTATCATTGATGGGCATCTGGGTTGGTTCCAAGTCTTTGCTATTGTGAATAGTGCCACAGTAAACATACGTGTGCATGTGTCTTTATAGCAGCATGATTTATAATCCTTTGGATATATACCCGGTAATGGGATGGCTGGGTCAAATGGTATTTCTAGTTCTAGATCCTCGAGGAATTGCCACACTGTCTTCCACAATGGTTGAACTAGTTTACAGTCCCACCAACAGTGTAAAAGTGTTCCTATTTCTTCACATCCTCTCCAGCACCTGTTGTTTCCTGACTTTTTAATGATTGAAATGGCAGGTTTTGAATTCAAGATTAACACCTATACGTCTGAGAAAAAACTACATAAATTGCACAGACTTGGCTCACACTTACCCAATTGTAAAGACATTTTCTTCCTCTTTTAGGGCACCTGACTCCAAGATTTCCAAAGCTGGCCCTCCTTACTCAATGCTTATAGCAATCAAATAAAGCTTAACAAGTTCACCTACAATAAATAACCCTTCTTGTCCTTTCCCTATTGAGATAGGCAAATAGCACCTGGCAGAGAATATGAGCTTTGCTCGGCCTCCTTACGGCAACAAGAGAGCTGGGAATGGTGCAACTGAGTCCCAAGCCTTGTTCAAAATACTCCAGGATATGTGAGAATTTCCTAAGAGCAAAGAGAATGAATGAGGTGGAAAAGATAACAGTTTAAAGAAAATACTCTGTCCTTAAATTTGGTGCACCTCTGGGTTGTTAGGTTATTTTTCTAAAAAAAAAAAAAAAAAAGAATATGAAGAAGAAAGGAAAAAAAAAGAAGGAAAGAAGGAAGAAAAGGAAGGAAGGAAGCAGAGAAAGAAAGAAAGAAAGAAAGAAAGAAAGAAAGAAAGAAAGAAAGAAAGACAAACACCAAAAAGAGCCCCTTGTGGTTACAAAAATCACATAGCTATGTTATGAGGACCAATAAAACTATTAGCTATTGGCCCAAAGCCAAGAATCCATTAATGACAGACTGGTATCTATCCAGGAATGTAAAATGTTTTACTAAATAAACACTAGTGCAGGAAACATTCAACTTCTGTCATTATGTAAAAGTCAAGTGTGATTCTATGCTGAAGTGGAACAGCAAACAGGCCAGTTCAAAAAGAAAGAAAAGAAGAAGCAGCAGATCTCTGGTACCAGTAGGAACCAACAAGACTTAAAATATTCTACAGCGTAACTTACAGCACCTGGCTATAAGGCATAATACCATTGTTAGAGAATGCCAATCGTAGCATTTAAAAACTAAATGAAAGAAGGAACTTGTTTAGAAGGAAGTGCAGTTAACCACCTGGGATAGTGCTTAGTAATTAAACTATAATGACTGATTTTTACAGCTTTTCAAGGCTATACAAACAAAAGATTAAGGTTAATTGAAATATGAGATTGAAATAACGATTACTATTTTTTTCTTGAGGCTAAATACAGCTTTCTCACATGTATTTACATATTTCTTCAGTGTAATAAAATCTTGTGAAAATTACAAATAAATATATAACAAATTCCTTGAAAGCATATAGTATCCAATAATAAAGCAGCAGCACAGTGCCTCACTACTTCTAAAACTCAGGATTTTGTGTGTGTCCCATAACATTTAGGATTCTTCATGTGAAGTTTATCTGCCTTCATGTAGACCACAGGGAAGAATTTTCAATCTGATTATGCTTAAATCAGCATTAACTTTCACTAGTACGTAAAACTTTATCTAACTGAAGAATCAGTTAAGGAGATCTATGGGAGTTATACAAAATTAAGTGCCATTCAAATACTTTAAGACACATGAAGATAGCCCCAAACAAGTCATTTTGACTAAAACAATCACATTTAACTAAAGAATCCACAGCTTGATATTTCCCCCTAACAATCACTTCCCATCTTCTGACATGACTCTTGTGTAACTTCTATACCTTCTGGATGTCTTTCATCCACGGGGAACCAAAATAAATGTTTTTTTAAAAATGGCAAGACCTCAATTATCCTGTTAAAAGCAACACAGATTGAGAGTCAGTGATGAACTGGCTCAGACTTCTCCATTTGCAAGACAAGACCATTTTCGGGATATAGTTTTTCATCCCCAGCTGTCAGATGAAAGTTCAGTCATATATTGTATGACTCAAGAAAAAAAATGTGAAGTTAGGTAGAGGCTTCAAACTTGAGAATATGAACAAGAATTAGAAAGCAATCTGGGCAGCAGCTATTGCTACAAGGCCATTAAGGAGCTAGGAATTTAAGGGGTAGCTCTTCAGAATGCCTGGGTCAAGTCAGTAAAGTAAGACCCTTGATCTTTCCAATATTGCTACCACCTGTAGATAACACAGAGGTGGGACAGTCTATGCAGGAGGATACCAACAAAGGTCTCCATAGCAACAGCGCTCACCCAAACCCTCTCCTAACACTACTGTGTTTCCAGTATAAAGTCTAGCTTTTGTAATTTTTTTACAACCCACAAAAGAAGTGAGGCAGAAAAAGCCCACTTTTGAAATCTACTTGCTAAAAATGTTTTTCTAGTAGAGTAATAATTCAGGATTGCCCTTTAATCCTGAAGGCCTAGAAGGTTAGAAGGCAGAAGAAATTCTGAATTAACAAAAAGTCTGAATGATAAAATTTTTGAAATAAAAGATATCTTCTTATTTCAAATACACAAACTGCTGATTAAATAAATTATTTGAAATTGGAGGATCTCTGTAAATGTAAAGAACCATAATCAAAACCTCCATTACCCTGGATCCTGCTCATGTTTTTGCTGCAATCTACCTTTAGAAGGATGAATCAACTCACAAGACCATAACTCTGCATCAACAAATATCATTTAAAACTTCCAGAGACTTGATACTCCAATTAATTCACATCTACTGACCTATGTTGAGCGGTCATTGTTGTCCAGAATGATATCCCTGAGGAATTAAAATATTCAGAAATCAAATTTAATTACCTTATTAGCTGAAACAGAAAAAAAGAACATGTTTCTAAGGTGTTTAACCAAAAACAAAAACAACAAAAAACTTCATGGTACCAAAAAATTAAGTAACCCTGTCAAGATTTTACCATACAGTACTAACATTCTCAAAAGCAATTGTTCTCTCTAATCTGATTTACACTATTATTTACTTAGCAAACCCTCATTCTACAGCAAGGGCACATTTAAACCCAGTCCAGGATGAATCATCACAAAGACTAAATGAGGGAATGCTTCATTAATGGGTTTATGCCATATTTGGAAAACCCCACATATTTGGAAAACTCCACAATCAGTTTTATGAAAAACTCTGCTACTTATTGCTGGTAACAATCATACCTGATTTTACCCCAAAGTCAAGAGAAACGTTTTACCAAGTCCTGTAACATCAGTGTGACAAGAATTAAAGAAAAGATATCTCCACAGTTGAATCTGTAAGAATTATTCTTCAAAAAAATAAACTCAGGAGGGGAGGAGATTTTTTTGACATGCTACAACAGTACAGAATTGACACTAATTAGCAAAAGAGGAAAGATTAGACTAAATCTGGAAAACCTCAGGACAAAAGTGTCCAAGACTAGGAGTGGAAGCAGCTTTGCTATTTGAAACAACAAAAAGAAATAAAATAATGGCCTGCATATTGTAGATAAGGGTTGGTAACCCAAATGCGTAGAATTTTTTATATTTTCTAAAACCGTGATTTAATTATTGGATAAAAACAAAATGTGAGCTATTTAAAGAATTATTTAAAATATATACCAAGAAGCCACTAAAATAACATTATGTGAATGGATTGCAATATACAGGTTTTTTTTAATTATACAAATTAAAATATACATGAAAGATGTGTGCCAGTGCCATAAGAAAGCAACGTTTCAGGTCTTGGTATTGGTATGAATATGATGGGTGTGCATAAACACAGTAGCTACTGGCAACAGTATTCCACAAGCAGATAAATGCTAGAAGTAGGAAATGTGAAGGTGGAAAAGTGATAAAGTCCTTATGACTCTCTTAAATGGAGTTAAGACCTATTAGGTCAAACCCTGCTGGGTAAATAAACTGCTCCCTGGTGTAAATTAGAAACTTTTGGAGGTGCATTAACATTTTCAGGCCCCTAAGGTACAGTTTAGTAAATTACTATTCCAGTGAACTAAATGATACCCTAGGGGCCTGAAAGAGTTAATGCACCTTCAAAAATGAGCAATTTACTCTCTTCTCACCAGTAGGATATCATGCACCTGCACACCCTTGCCTACCCAGCTGATAAAATATATTTGTCCATTCATTCATTCATTCATTCATTCACTCAACTACTGTTTCTTGAGCTCCAGCTCTGTGCTAGGCAATGTTCAAGGCATGGGAGTATAACTGTGAAAAGGACAGGCAAGAGAAGGACAGACAGAACTCCACAGAGTTGACATTCTGGCGGGGAAAGCAAACACTATGGAAGTAAAGAAAGAAGATGCATCAGAAGTGATACATGCATTGAAGAAAATAAAACAAAGGGATGTGCTAGAATGAGACTGGAGAGCCTACTCTGAAGTGGGTGTTAGAAGGTCTATCAGAAGCAGATGTGTAAGCCAAGGCCTGAGTGTGGAGAAGGAAACAGACGGGAACCTTTTTGGGGAGAAATTGTTACAAGCACCGCGAACCTCAAATGCTAAGCGCGGGAGGAGACTTGAAGGAAGAAGAAGGTCTGGCTGCCTGGAGTGAGGGAGAGAGCGGGGTGAGACTCCCCCCAGGGGGCCAGGAACTTCCAGCACTGTCAAGTTCACTCTTAGAAAAAAAATTGGTGAGAAAAAATGAAGAACGGGAGTAACTGTAATTTTTAAAATTGGAAAAAAGAAAAAACAAACACCTTTAAGATGCTCAGTGGTGGTTGTGTGGCGGGACATAGCAAGCTATGGGGGATCCTAGAGGAAAAGTGAGACGATCACTAACAGTTTGAACAGGTTCTGTAGGAATCAGCAATCTCCAGAGAGACAGAATCAAGAAGTTGTATGCAGAGACAGAGAGAGAGAGAGAGATTTAAGGGATTGGCTCATGAGATTATAGTGGCCGTGTGGGTCCCACATTTAATGGGGCAGGTGGGCAGACTGGAGACCCAGGGAAGAGCTGGTGTTGCAGTTCAGAGTTTGAAGGCTGCCTGCTGGCACAGTTCTTTCTTGCTGGTTGGGGGCAGGGTAAGAGGAGGTCAACCTTTGTGCTATTAAGGCCTTCAACTGATTGGATGAGGCCCACTACTTTACCATTTGCTTAACTTGATGGCTACCAATTTACATCCTAATCTCATCTGAAAAAACACCCTCACAGAAACACCCAGCATAACATTTGACAAACTATCTGGGCATCGTGGCCCAGTCAAGCAGACACATAAAATTAACCATAACAAGTTCACACGAGGAAATGAGAACAGATGGTCCATGTCAGGGGCATGGACCCACTCAGCATTTCCAGGGCCTAGAGCGCCCGCTTCTTGTCCTCACAGAACCCACACTAGGTTAGAGACTGAGGGTCCCAAGGCAATTCTGCAACCCTTCCAAGTCAGGGCTCCATGAAGCCTCCAGCCCACAGCTTCACGGCCTCCGCCATTCTCACGTGCATCTGACTTTGGAGTCGACCAGGCCTGGATGTGATTTTGGCTCCCTCTCAGAACAGCTATGTGGGCTTGAACAAGCAATTTAAACTCTTTGAGCCTTAGTGTTCTCATGTAAAAGGGGGTGATAAGAGCACTGCCCTCATGTGAGAGTTTTTTTAGTGACTATAAAATAACACAAATGGGGTGCTTGCACTGTGCCCAGATCATAGTAAGCATCCAATAAATGCTACTTCTAACTGTTGGCTGAAGAGTCTTTCTAATCATATCTGCTCTTTTTTTCTTTTTAAAGGGTCTTACTCTGTCACCCAGGCTGGAGTGCAGTGGTGTGATCACAGTTCACTGCAGCCTCAACCTCTTAGGCTCAAGCAATCCTCTTGCCTCAGCCTCTCAAGGAGCTAGGACTGCAGGCGCACACCACCATGCCCAGCTAATTTTGTATTTTTAAATTATTTTTGGAGGGACAGGGTCTCCCTGTGCTACCCAGGCTGGTCTCGAACTCCTGGGCCCAAGCAGTCCTCCTGTCTTGGCCCCTCAAAGTGTTGGGATTACAGGTGTAAGCCACTGCACCTGGCCATATCTGTTCTACTCCAACACCCCTGCATAATTGTTTGTGTGTGTGTCTGTGTGTGCACATGTGAGTGTGTGTGTTTACACACACATGCAGTCAGGGATATGTCCACAATAATATTCCCCTGAGCAAGAAAGGAAACCACAATTTTCTCATTGAGACAAAATATTTCAACAACCAAGGAGAGAAGAAATTTATTTAGGGAACATATCCCAAGCCTCAGGGAGCAAAATGACTTTTATCACTTCCTCCTTCCCTGCCCTTCACCCCTCCTCCTCTGAATATTCTCAAAGGCCCCTTCTCTCTAAAGGTTTCAGGAAATTCTCAAGTCCCAAACATTTGTTTTTACATCCAGGAAACTAGAGTTAAGCATAGCTAAACTGATTTTCTCAAGGGTACTAAGGAAATTGGCTGCAGAGAGTCTTTCTGATTCATCTATAGAAAGATTGGGAGGTAAAATCATAACATTTTCTAAATATTTCTAAGTAATTAAAAAGAAATACTAAAAAACAATTCAGTCTTGCTGTTAAATATCCACATGAATCAGGTATTTTATAGGTAGCTTAATAATAAAACCCAATAATAACATACTTGTAAAATCAACATCTTGCTGCTAAAATACCACCAATAAACATGATGGGTTAACCGTCTCGGGGTTAACCTGAGATATGTCTGAATAAAGATGAGGCCCTGGGTCTCTTCCCTCAGGTCACTTGCATATTTTTCAGTAGCCAGTGCCTTAAAAGAGAGAATCTCTTTGAATGAAGAAAGTAAATGCACCATGCAAGTTGTGTCAAGTTGGGTCCGACAGAACACATTACATGGTGCAGCCTCACAGCTGAAAGTGCCCGCACACTGCAAGGCAAATCCCAGGCAGGTTTGGTCATAATTGCTTTGCGGAATATAAGGCAGCCTAGTTAGCTGTTCCACTTAATGGGATGGCTTTTTAAACAGGCCACCCCTATATAAAAGTGAGGGGAAGAACAATTACTCCCAAGAATTGGGTATTTAGCAATTGCCTATAGGTAGGGTCAATTGAAGAAAGCCAGTGGACAGCCAACTCATTACTGAGCATAGATAACCTGATAAGCTAAAAATGTGATTCTGGTCCAGTTCTTAAAAAAATAAAAGATTGATAACTAGAGTCCCCCTATACTAGTAGTCTTACAACTCACAAGCACTTTGTTACGGTTGCTAGATAGGGAGAAAGAGGTTCTGAGATGCCAAACCAGAAATGATTCTTTGGGCTCCAGGTCTCAACTAATTCATTGGATTTGGTGTGATTGAATACTAAAGTCCAGTGGAGATACAATACATGGACCAAAGATGTCAGACATGACATTTTCCAATTCTTTCCCATTCACGCTCACAATAAACCCCTAAAATAAAGATATGCAAAGGAGAGTGATACTCATTAGTTTACCCAAAGCCTCATGACTGCCAAATAATGGAATCAAACTCAAACCCCTTATTTTCCAACTTCAAAGTCAATACCCTTTACACTAAACTACAGTAAGTCCTCCAGGTTGTCAATAGGTTCTTGGAAATTACAACTTTAAGCTCCTACATCATGCAGTAAATCATTTCGCTTAAAACCAAGGTTTCCAAGAACCTATTGGTGACATTAAGTGAGGGCTTACTGTACACTGCAAATTGCCATACTTTTTTTTTTTTGAGACAGAGTCTTTCCCTGTCACCCAGGCTGGAGGGCAGTGGTGCAATCACAGCTCACTGCAGCCTCAACGATCCACTAACCTCAGCCTCCCAAGTAGCTGGGACCACAGGTGCGTGCCACTACATCCAGCTAATTTGTTTATTTTTTCTATAGGTAGGGTCTTCCTATGTTGCCCAGGCTGGTCTCAAACTCCTGGGTTCAAGCGATCCTCCTGCCTTTGCGTCCCAAAGTACTGGGATTACAGGTATGAGCCACCGCACCCAGCCTTATCATACATTTTGAAGGCCAGAATCATGTGCCAATATCTATGTGAAATAGATGTTTGTGTAAGTGCATCTTTATGTGTGTATTACCAAGACCAGTCCAAGAGAAGTAGAGGTAAGCAACTACTCATGAAACGTAAGGGGTGTTCATATTTAATCGAAATTGTTTGGGAAATCTGCTTGGCCTTGATTTGCCTGGTCTCTGTTAATACCCCCATCTGCACCCCCAACATTTCTTCTCTGGGCTCTCTGTGCTGCTTGATTGTTTTTTAATGAACACAAATTATTTTTATGGAAGAATAAAAGTATATAAACCACCACAACAAAATGTAATGCTTAAATTAGCCAATCAAAAAATCTATAAATGAGAATAATTATGATGAAAAGGGAAAAAAAGGAAATACCTAAACTCAGCACTTAGATATATCATAATCTAATGGTTCTCACCCTTTTCAATAACAGGGATTTGTATTATTCCCTGGCAACCGCCAAGCAAAGCAGTATTTTGCAACACTTTTTTTCACCAATCTATCATTTCAAACCACTAATCTGAGATTTCAATCAGTACAACGTAACAATGATGTAAAATTCCGAGCCAATGCAAAAAAAAAGATATTTTAGTAAGCTGTCCAATCTTATTGTATATGTGTACAAATTTTTACTAAGCTTTTTGAAACACTAAAAAAAGAAAACCGAAGAACGCTATTATTGTTTTAATGGATCCCCCCCAGAGAACCTCAGAATAGAAGTAGTCAAACCGAAAGAATTGGCATTCATATGCATCTCGAAGTAATCAACGAGTGTTTATTAAATACTACTCAGTATATTTGCTCTCAAGGTCATGGAATTCACCTGAAGAAGACATTAAAAAGAATATTTACAAACGGTGAGATATAATAATTAGCATACTTGGGGAACTGGTCAATATCACTATTAACCAAAATTTTTTAAACCACAAGATGTTGTTTTTTGCAAATGAAATGGCAGAGATATTTAAATATTATAATGCCCAGTTCTGGCATAGGTGCAAGTAAATAGATATTCTCATACAATTACTACTAATGAGTGTTGAAAATGGTATAAACTTCCTAGAAGGCAATTTGGTAACAACAAGAAGCCTTAACACATGCATAATTTTTTATTCAAACATCTTGACATTTAACGATTTATCTGAAGAAAATAATTGGAGCTAGATATGTGCACAAAGATGTATACAGGGATGATCCTCTTGGAATTATTACAATGGTGAAAAATAGGAAATAATCTAAATCTCCAATAACTGGGGAGATGATTTAAAAAATTGCGGTATATAACAAAACATTATAATACATTATATAGAGTCATTTAAAGTCATGTTTTAATGCTCCAGCCCATCCTCCCACTGTTGGTTTCTTTTTGTAGACATGGGGTCTTGCTATGTTGCCCAGGCTTGTCTCAAACTCCTGGCGTCAAGCAATTCTTCCGCCTCAGCCTCCACTTAATGGTTTTACTATCCCCATTACATCACAGCAACAGCAAGCTATTATTGAGTGTTTTGTGTCTAAGGCAGGTTTCAAACATTAATAATTGTGCAAATTAATGTTTTAGGAGAATATTTTATGATATTGGAAAACTTTCATATCATTCTTAAATCAAAAATGTGCATAATGATATATATTATATGATTCCAATTTTGTAAGAAGCAAAATATAGGTGCATGTGATTCTGTATGTGAGTAGATATGCACACTCAGAGAAAGAAAGACTGGGAAAAGTACATTAGCATGTAAACAGTAGCTATCCTCAAGTAATGGGATTATTGGTGATTTTCACACTTTCCTGTACATTTTAAATTTTCTAAAATGAATATATGTTGCCCTTTTAACCACAGAAAAAAGAAATATACGTGATTTATAGACCAGTGAAATCCCTTCTTCAACTATAAAATGGTAAAGTCATTTGATGCTGATATCATGTCTAACAATGAATTCCTATAGATGACTCATGATTACATTTCTACAAAACTTTTGGAAAGCAATTTGGTAATAATGTACCATTGGAAAGAAAATTGTTCTGGCCTTTTAACCAATAGCTCCGCTTCAGGAATTTTTTTAAACACTCATCCTAGATGCTCATGCTTTAAAATACATAGCAGTAATTATAATGGCAAAAAATAGAAATAATAAAAATGTTTAAAAATAAGGGATTGGTTAGGAAAATTATGGCATCAAATCAACGACATATTAAGCCAGTATTAAAAATGATTTTCATTAGGAAATCTTGAAGATAGCAAAAAAATCAGGATATAAAACATATCTGTAAGAGTTCAGTTCACAAACCCAAGGGTAAAAAAAAAAAATTGTATAACAAGTTAATTTCCCTTTTGAGCTATGTTCCTTGGAGTGCTAGAAACTTTACTACAGAATCCAGAGTTTTTCCTTTCTCCTAGGTGCTCCTCAGTATCAGCAGGGCACTTGGGCTCCTGTGGAAAAGTCTACCCTCCAATCTGCCGTAGCCCTCATTTTCAGCCAAGATCAACCTTCCATCTTGGATCATCTTGCTGCTTCTAAACCACAGTATAAGACCCTCTGTGAGACTGGTTTAGGCTTCCTTTTCTGAACAAACCCAGGGCCATTTTTTCTTTAATATCTTACCACTTCCCCAGGTCCCACCTGAAAGATGAGAACAGACTCCTTTGGTCTCAAATCTGATATTCTGTCTTCAGTTGTTGCCATTTTCCTGGTGATTAACCTGAAGAATAGAGCCTAATGTCTTCCTCTGGAAGCTTCCAAATTTGCCCTGGGTCATCTTTTTCTTTTTCCCAGCCGAGAGAGAGAGAGAGAGAGAGAGAGAGAGAGAGAGAGAGAGAGAGAGAGAGTGTTTATTGAGGAGTGAGTAAGAGCAAGTTCCTATACTTCGGAAATCCTGTCCTCACAATGCTGATCTATAATCTTCCTATGCTTAAACACATTGGCTTTCAAACCCCAAAGCCAAGGAATGGGTTTTGTTTTCTCTGCTCTCTGCTCAGTCACATTTCTCCAGAAGCAGAGAGTCCGGAATAGTCCAGCTGTTTGGGAAGTACTAGTAACCTAAGATACTAGGACTGTAAAATTACTGATAATTAAAAAGGAGTTAAGCATAGAGGGAAAAATCCACTACAAATAAACTTGCTAAAATGTTAGTAATGGCTATGGTTTCTGGATAATGATTTTATGGGTGACTTTACTTTTTTTTTCTTCCCTCTTCCAAGTTTTTCTGAAAGCCTGAAACTATGAGAGGTGAGATATGGAGCAGCTTCAGGGAAAAAAAGGGAAACAAAATAAAGGTACATGGAAAAAATACAATTGGGATGTTATTGAAAATATTCAAAATATCAATGTGTAAATATTTTTGAAGTAGACTAGGTCAAGGTAAAACATGCCATGCATTAAGAATGCCACTGAAATGACAATGTAAGAAAAACTTGTGGCTCAAAATACACAATTTGCATCTCTTAGGGCTTCATTTTACAAATAACACTGAGTTGCACAACACTGTTTCTTATGTCTGGTGGGCTTTGATAATTTCTTCAACATGAGTATTCAAAACACTTCTAGGCATTATTATAGGTCTGGTGATTAAAAAAGAATTTTGAGAAAATGACAAGCTTTGAATAGGGCTGAACAGAGAATTTCTATGAAGAAGCAGATTTGAAAGTTAAGTTCATAATTGTGCTAGCACTGCTAGCCTATTAACTGTTCAAGCTCATGAAGTCACCAGGATGTACAGTTAACTTTTCTTTTCCTTGGCTTTGCTTATTGTATTGTCAGTTTTACAGCATTTGTAACATACTGTCTAATTACATGCTAGTCTAGATGAACTTCAAAGAAAGAATTTTTGTACTTTACTGAAGGTTTGGTCCCCACCTCCATTAAAATTAGGTATTCTGTTTCTGCTTGCTGAATAGGCACGTTCCTATGAGAAGTACTTACTTTCAGTTTGCCACTGACTAGCTATGTGACTTTAGTAAATCCCATCTTCCTTCTGGGACTCAGTTTTTCCTTACCTTGAGAAGGTAGCCTCTCCTGCTCCATCTTGGAGTTTCTCTGTAGCCACTATGGACTCTGAATGGTACCTGCCTCAGTCTCCTGTTCTGATGCCTCCTTTTCTCTGGGCCTATTAATATTAGGTCATCCTAGGTGCGTTTTATAGCCCCCTCCCTTCTCTCTCTACTCACTTTGAAGGTGACCGTCTTCAGATCCGTGGCTTTTAATCTATATCATTTGTGTACTAATAATTCCCCAAGTGACTTATGTATACTAATAATTCCCCAACCTCCCCCATGAATTCTAGACCCATATATCCACTGAAGTCCCTCTTGAATACGTGATTATCATCTCTGACTTAATATGCCTAAATCAAACACCTGCTCTTCTCCCCAAAACCTCTGGACTTGCTGCTCTGCACATTTCAGTTAACAGTAACTCCATTCTTTCCATTGCGCATGACAAAAGTCTTAGGGTCATTCTTGCTTTTTTCTTTCACACTTTACTTCCAATTCACCAAGAAATCCAATGGACTTTCTCTTCTAATTTTATCCAGAATCTGTCCAATTCTCAAGACTTCTACTCTTCTCACCTGGGTCCAAGTGATCATAATTTCTTTCATTTGGATTGAAGCAGCAGCCTCCGCTGGTCTTCCAACTTCCTTTCTTGCCCCCTACAGTCCTTTCTCAGCACAGCAAGTGGAGCGATCCCAAAGAAACATAAGTCAGTTAAAATATTGCTCTTTTCTACTCAAAGTCCTCCAGTGGTTTGGCCCTCACTCAGTATAAAAGCCAGATCCTTACAGTGGCATCCAAGGCCTAACACGATCTGCTGCTTCTCTAACCCTGGCTCACCTGGCTGGATCCTCCCTGGCCTCCTGTCCCTCAAACACGCCAGGTCACTTTAAGACCTTTGCCCTAGTTTTGCCCTCTTCCTAGAAAGCTCTTACTCCACATCTACATGGCTCAATCCTTCATCAATGTCAAGTCTTCGTTCAAATTTCACTGTCTGAAAGTGGCTTACCCTGCACAGCCACTCCCTGCCCCTCAGCTACACTTTGTCTCCAGGGCACTCATCACCTTCTAACAAACTATTCTTATTTACTTATTTTTTAAGTTTCGATTGGAATAAATTACATAAAACATGATAAAATTATCATCATAACAATTTCTAAGTGTATAGTTCACTACTGTTAGGTGTATTCACATTGTTGTACAACCAATCTCCAGAACCCTTTTTATATTTCAAACCTGACATTTTACTCGTGAAACAAACACTCCCCTTTCCCTCTGCTCCATCCGCTGACACACACCTTTTTTTTTTTTTTTTTTTTTTTGAGACAGAGTCTGGCTCTGTCCCCCAGGCTGGAGGGCAGTGGCGCGATCTCCGCGATCTCCGCTCACTGCAACCTCCGCCTCCTGGGTTGAAGTGCTTCTCCTGCCTTAGCCTCTGGAGTAGCTGGTACTACAGGCAGGGACAACCACCATTTTACATTCTGTGTCTAAGAATTTGACTACTCTAGATACCTCATAAAAGTCGAATTGTCGATGTTGAGCCAAGATGGCCGAATAGGAACAGCTCCGGTCTACAGCTCCCAGCGTGAGCGACGCAGAAGACGGTGATTTCTGCATTTCCATCTGAGGTACCGGGTTCATCTCACTAGGGAGTGCCAGACAGTGACCACAGGTCAGTGGGTGCGCGCACCGTGCGCGAGCTGAGGCAGGGCAAGGCATTGCCTCACTCGGGAAGCGCAAGGGGTCAGGGAGTTCCCTTTCCCAGTCAAAGAAAGGGGTGAAGGACGCACCTGGAAAATCGGGTCACTCCCACCCGAATACGGCGCTTTTCCGACGGGCTTAAAAAACGGCGCACCACGAGATTATATCTCGCACCTGGCTCCGAGGGTCCTACACCCACGGAGTCTCGCTGATTGCTAGCACAGCAGTCTGAGATCAAACTGCAAGGCGGCAGCGAGGCTGGGGGAGGGGCGCCCGCCATTGCCCAGGCTTGATTAGGTAAACAAAGCAGCCTGGAAGCTGGAACTGGGTGGAGCCCACCACAGCTCAAGGAGGCCTGCCTGCCGCTGTAGGCTCCACCTCTGGGGGCAGGGCACAGACAAACAAAAAGACAGCAGTAACCTCTGCAGACTTAAATGTCCCTGTCTGACAGCTTTGAAGAGAGCAGTGGTTCTCCCAGCACGCAGCTGGAGATCTGAGAATGGGCAGACTGCCTCCTCAAGTGGGTCCCTGACCCCTGACCCCTGAGCAGCCTAACTGGGAGGCACCCCCCAGCAGGGGCACACTGACACCTCACACGGCAGGGTATTCCAACAGACCTGCAGCTGAGGGTCCTGTCCGTTAGAAAGAAAACTAAGAAACAGAAAGGACATCCACACCAAAAACCCATCTGTACATCACCATCATCAAAGACAAAAAGTAGATAAAACCACAAAGATGGGGAAAAAACAGAACAGAAAAACTGGAAACTCTAAAAAGCAGAGCGCCTCTCCTCCTCCAAAGGAACACAGTTCCTCACCAGCAACGGAACAAAGCAGGATGGAGAATGACTTTGACGAGCTGAGAGAAGAAGGATTCAGACGATCAAATTACTCTGAGCTACGGGAGGATATTCAAACCAAAGGCAAAGAAGTTGAAAACTTTGAAAAAAATTTAGAAGAATGTATAACTAGAATAACCAATACAGAGAAGTGCTTAAAGGAGCTGATGGAGCTGAAAACCAAGGCTCAAGAACTAGTGAAGAATGCAGAAGCCTCAGAAGCTGATGCGATCAACTGGAAGAAAGGGTATCAGTGATGGAAGATCAAATGAATGAAATGAAGCGAGAAGGGAAGTTTAGAGAAAAAAGAATAAAAAGAAATGAGCAGAGCCTCCAAGAAATATGGGACTATGTGAAAAGACCAAATCTACGTCTGATTGGTGAACCTGAAAGTGATGCGGAGAATGGAACCAAGTTGGAAAACACCCTACAGGATGTTATCCAGGAGAACTTCCCCAATCTAGCAAGGCAGGCCAACGTTCAGATTCAGGAAATATAGAGAACGCCACAAAGATACTCCTCGAGAAGAGCAACTCCAAGACACATAATTGTCAGATTCACCAAAGTTGAAATGAAGGAAAAAATGTTAAGGGCAGCCAGAGAGAAAGGTCGGGTTACCCACAAAGGGAAGCCCATCAGACTAACAGCAGATCTCTCAGCAGAAACCCTACAAGCCAGAAGAGAGTGGGGGCCAATATTCAACATTTTTAAAGAAAAGAATTTTCAACCCAGAATTTCATATCCAGCCAAACTAAGCTTCATAAGCGAAGGAGAAATAAAATACTTTACAGACAAGCAAATGCTGAGAGATTTTGTCACCACCAGGCCTGCCCTAAAAGAGCTCCTGAAGGAAGCAGTAAACATGGAAAGGAACAACCGGTACCAGCCGCTGCAAAATCATGCCAAAATGTAAAGACCATCAAGACTAGGAAGAAACTGCATCAACTAACGAGCAAAATAACCAGCTAACATCATAATGACAGGATCAAATTCACACATAACAATATTAACTTTAAATGTAAATGGACTAAATGCTCCAATTAAAAGACACAGACTGGCAAATTGGATAAAGAGTCAAGACCCATCAGTGGGCTGTATTCAGGAAACCCATCTCACGTGCAGAGACACACATAGGCTTAAAAGAAAAGGATGGAGGAAGATCTACCAAGCAAATGGAAAACAAAAAAAGGCAGGGGTTGCAATCCTAGTCTCTGATAAAACAGACTTTAAACCAACAAAGATAAAAAGAGACAAAGAAGGCCATTACATAATGGTAAAGGGATCAATTCAACAAGAAGAGCTAACTATCCTAAATATATATGCACCCAATACAGGAGCACCCAGATTCATAAAGCAAGTCCTGAGTGACCTACAAAGAGACTTAGACTCCCACACATTAATAATGGGAGACTTTAACACCCCACTGTCAACATTAGACAGATCAACGAGACAGAAAGTCAACAAGGATACCCAGGAATTGAACTCAGTTCTGCACCAAGCGGACCTAATAGACATCTACAGAACTCTCCACCCCAAATCAACAGAATATACATTTTTTTCAGCACCACACCACACCTATTCCAAAATTGACCACATACTTGGAAGTAAAGCTCTCCTCAGCAAATGTAAAAGAACAGAAATTATAACAAACTATCTCTCAGACCACAGTGCAATCAAACTAGAAATCAGGATTAAGAATCTCACTCAAAGCCGCTCAACTACATGGAAACTGAACAACCTGCTCCTGAATGACTACTGGGTACATAATGAAATGAAGGCAGAAATAAAGATGTTCTTTGAAACCGACGAGAACAAACACACAACATACCAGAATCTCTGGGACACATTCAAAGCAGTGTGTAGAGGGAAATTTATAGCACTAAATGCCCACAAGAGAAAGCAGGAAAGATCCAAAATTGACACCCTAACATCACAATTAAAAGAACTAGAAAAGCAAGAGCAAACACATTCAAAAGCGAGCAGAAGGCAAGAAATAACTAAAATCAGAGCAGAACTGAAGGAAATAGAGACACAAAAAACCCTTCAAAAAATTAACGAATCCAGGAGCTGGTTTTTTGAAAGGATCAACAAAATTGATAGACCGCTAGCAAGACTAATAAAGAAAAAAAGAGAGAAGAATCAAATAGACGCACTAAAAAATGATAAAGGGGATATCACCACCGATCCCACAGAAATACAAACTACCATCAGAGAATACTACAAACACCTCTACGCAAATAAACTAGAAAATCTAGAAGAAATGGATAAATTCCTCGACACATACACTCTCCCAAGACTAAACCAGGAAGAAGTTGAATCTCTGAATAGACCAATAACAGGATCTGAAATTGTGGCAATAATCAATAGTTTACCAACTAAAAAGAGTCCAGGACCAGATGGATTCACAGCCGAATTCTACCAGAGGTACAAGGAGGAACTGGTACCATTCCTTCTGAAACTATTCCAATCAATAGAAAAAGAGAGAATCCTCCCTGACTCTTTTTATGAGGCCAGCATCATTCTGATACCAAAGCCAGGCAGAGACACAACAAAAAAAGAGAATTTTAGACCAGTATCCTTGATGAACATTGATGCAAAAATCCTCAATAAAATACTGGCAAAATGAATCCAGCAGCACATCAAAAAGCTTATTCACCATGATCAAGTGGGCTTCATCCCTGGGATGCAAGGCTGGTTCAATATACGCAAATCAATAAATGTAATCCAGCATATAAACAGAGCCAAAGACAAAAACCACATGATTATCTCAATAGATGCAGAAAAAGCCTTTGACAAAATTCAACAACCCTTCATGCTAAAAACTCTCAATAAATTAGGTATTGATGGGACGTATTTCAAAATAATAAGAGCTATCTATGACAAACCCACAGCCAATATCATATTGAATGGGCAAAAACTGGAAGCATTCCCTTTGAAAACTGGCACAAGACAGGGATGCCCTCTCTTACCACTCCTATTCAACATAGTGTTGGAAGTTCTGGCCAGGGCAATTAGGCAGGAGAAGGAAATAAAGGGTATGCAATTAGGAAAAGAGGAAGTCAAATTGTCCCTGTTTGCACATGACATGATTGTATATCTAGAAAACCCCATTGTCTCAGCCCAAAATCTCCTTAAGCTGATAAGCAACTTCAGCAAAGTCTCAGGATACAAAATCAATGTGCAAAAATCACAAGCATTCTTATACACCAACAACAGACAAACAGAGAGCCAAATCATGAGTGAACTCCCATTCACAATTGCTTCAAAGAGAATAAAATACCTAGGAATCCAACTTACAAGGGATGTGAAGGACCTCTTCAAGGAGAACTACAAACCACTGCTCAAGGAAATAAAAGAGGATACAAACAAATGGAAGAACATTCCATGCTCATGGGTAGGAAGAATCAATATCGTGAAAATGGCCATACTGCCCAAGGTAATTTACATATTCAATGTCATCCCCATCAAGCTACCAATGACTTTCTTCACAGAATTGGAAAAAACTACTTTAAAGTTCATATGGAACCAAAAAAGAGCCCGCATCGCTAAGTCAATCCTAAGCCAAAAGAACAAAGCGGGAGGCATCACACTACCTGACTTCAAACTATACTATAAGGCTACAGTAACCAAAACAGCATGGTACTGGTACCAAAACAGAGATATAGATCAATGGAACAGAACAGAGCCCTCAGAAATAACGCCACATATCTGCAACTATCTGATCTTTGACAAACCTGAGAAAAACAAGCAATGGGGGAAGCATTCCCTATTTAATAAATGGTGCTGGGAAAACTGGCTAGCCATATGTAGAAAGCTGAAACTGGATCCCTTCCTTACACCTTGTACAAAAATCAATTCAAGATGGATTAAAGACTTAAACATTAGACCTAAAACCATAAAAACCCTAGAAGAAAACCTAGGCATTACCATTCAGGACATAGGCATGGGCAAGGACTTCATGTCTAAAACACCAAAAGCAATGGCAACAAAAGCCAAAATTGACAAATGGGATCTAATTAAACTAAAGAGCTTCTGCACAGCAAAAGAAACTAACATCAGAGTGAACAGGCAACCTACAAAATGGGAGAAAATTTTCGGAACTTACTCATCTGACAAAGGGCTAATATCCAGAATCTACAATGAACTCAAACAAATTTACAAGAAAAAAACAAACAACCCCATCAAAAAGTGGGCAAAGGACATGAACAGACACTTCTCAAAAGAAGACATTTATGCAGCCAAAAAACACATGAAAAAATGCTCATCATCACTGGCCATCAGAGAAATGCAAATCAAAACCACAATGAGATACCATCTCACACCAGTTAGAATGGCAATCATTAAAAAGTCAGGAAACAACAGGTGCTGGAGAGGATGTGGAGAAATAGGAATATTTTTACACTGTTGGTGGGACTGTAAACTAGTTCAACCATTGTGGAAGTCAATGTGGTGATTCCTCAGGGATCTAGAACTGGAAATACCATTTGACCCAGCCATCCCATTACTGGGTATATACCCAAAGGACTATAAATCATGCTGCTATAAAGACACTTGCACACGTATGTTTATTGTGGCACTATTCACAATAGCAAAGACTTGGAACCAACCCAAATGTCCAACAATGATAGACTGGATTAAGAAAATGTGGCACATATACACCATGGAATACTATGCAGCCATAAAAAATGATGAGTTTGCCCTCTCCCCTCCCCCCTCCCCCCTCTCCCCTCTCCCCTCTCCCCTCTTTCCACGGTCTCCCTCTGATGCCGAGCCGAAGCTGGACGGTACTGCTGCCATCTCAGCTCACTGCAACCTCCCTGCGCGATTCTCCTGCCTCAGCCTGCCGAGTGCCTGCGATTGCAGGCGTGCGCCGCCACGCCTGACTGGTTTTCGTATTTTTTTGGTGGAGACGGGGTTTCGATGTGTCGGCTGGGCTGGTCTCCAGCTCCTAACCGCGAGTGATCCGCCAGCCTCGGCCTCCCGAGGTGCCGGGATTGCAGACGGAGTCTCGTTAACTCAGTGCTCAATGGCGCCCAGGCTGGAGTGCAGTGGCGTGATCTCGGCTCGCTACAACCACCTCCCAGCCGCCTGCCTTGGCCTCCCTATGTGCCGAGATTGCAGCCTCTGCCTGGCAGCCACCCCGTCTGGGAAGTGAGGAGCATCTCCGCCTGACTGCCCATCGTCTGGGATGTGAGGAGCCCCTCTGCCTGGCTGCCCAGTCTGGAAAGTGAGGAGCGTCTCTGCCCGGCCGCCATCCCATCTAGGAAGTGAGGAGCGCCTCTTCCCGGCCGCCATCACATCTGGGAAGTGAGGAGCGTCTCTGCCCGGCCGCCCATCGTCTGAGATGTGGGGAGCACCTCTGCCCTGCCGCCCCGTCCGGGATGTGAGGAGTGTCTCTGCCCGGCCGCCCTGTCTGAGAAGTGAGGAGACCCTCTGCCTGGCAACCGCCCCGTCTGAGAAGTGAGGAGCCCCTCCGCCCGGCAGCCACCCCGTCTGAGAAGTGAGGAGCGCCCTCCCTCCTCGTCCGGGAGGGAGGTGGGGGGGTCAGCCCCCCGCCCGGCCAGCCACCCCGTCCGGGAGGTGAGGGGCACCTCTGCCCGGCCGCCCCTACCAGGAAGTGAGGAGCCCCTCTGCCCGGCCAGCCGCCTCGTCCGGGAGGGAGGTGGGGGGGTCAGCCCCCCGCCTGGCCAGCCGCCCCGTCCGGGAGGCGAGGGGTGCCTCTGCCCGGCTGCCCCTACTGGGAAGTGAGGAGCCCCTCTGCCCGGCCAGCCGCCCCGTCCGGGAGGGAGGTGGGGGGGTCAGCCCCCCGCCCGGCCAGCCGCCCCATCCGGGAGGGAGGTGGGGGGATCAGCCCCCCGCCTGGCCAGCCGCCCCGTCCGGGAGGGAGGTGGGGGGATCAGCCCCCTGCCCGGCCAGCCGCCCTGTCCAGGAGGTGGGGGGGGCGCCTCTGCCCGGCCGCCCCTACTGGGAAGTGAGGAGCCCCTCTGCCCGGCCAGCCGCTCTGTCTGGGAGGGAGGTGGGGGGGTCAGCCCCCGGCCCAGCCAGCCGCCCCGTCCGGGAGGGAGGTGGGGGGGTTAGCCCCCCGCCTGGCCAGCCGCCCCATCCGGGAGGTGAGGGGCGCCTCTGCCCGGCCGCCCCTTCTGGGAAGTGAGGAGCCCCTCTGCCCGGCCAGCCGCCCCGTCCGGGAGGGAGGTGGGGGGGTCAGCCCCCCGCCCGGCCAGCCGCCCCGTCCGGGAGGGAGGTGGGGGGGGGTCAGCCCCCCGCCCGGCCAGCCGCCCCATCCGGGAGGGAGGTGGGGGGTCAGCCCCCCGCCCGGCCAGCCGCCCCGTCCGGGAGGGAGGTGGGGGGGTCAGCCCCCCGCCCGGCCAGCCGCCCCGTCCGGGAGGGAGGTGGGGGGTCAGCCCCCCGCCCGGCCAGCCGCCCCGTCTGGGAGGGAGGTGGGGGGGTCAGCCCCCCGCCCGGCCAGCCGCCCCGTCCGGGAGGGAGGTGGGGGGATCAGCCCCCCGCCCGGCCAGCCACCCTGTCCGGGAGGTGAGGGGCGCCTCTGCCCGGCCGCCCCTACTGGGAAGTGAGGAGCCCCTCTGCCCGGCCAGCCGCCCTGTCCGGGAGGGAGGTGGGGGGTCAGCCCCCCGCCCGGCCAGCCGCCCCGTCCGGGAGGGAGGTGGGGGGGGGTCAGCCCCCCGCCCAGCCAGCCGCCCCGTCCGGGAGGTGAGGGGCGCTTCTGCCTGGCCGCCCCTACTGGGAAGTGAGGAGCTCCTCTGCCCGGCCACCACCCCATCTGGGAGGTGTACTCAACAGCTCATTGAGAACGGGCCATGAAGACAATGGCGGTTTTGTGGAATAGAAAGGGGGGAAAGGTGGGGAAAAGATTGAGAAATCGGATGGTTGCTGTGTCTGTGTAGAAAGAGGTAGACATGGGAGACTTTTCATTTTGTTCTGTACTAAGAAAAATTCTTCTGCCTTGGGATCCTGTTGATCTGTGACCTTACCCCCAACCCTGTGCTCTCTGAAACATGTGCTGTATCCACTCAGGGTTGAATGGATTAAGGGCGGTGCAAGATGTGCTTTGTTAAACAGATGCTTGAAGGCAGCATGTTCGTTAAGAGTCATCACCACTCCTTAATCTCAAGTACCCAGGGACACAAACACTGCGGAAGGCCGCAGGGTCCTCTGCCTAGGAAAACCAGAGAACTTTGTTCACTTGTTTATCTGCTGACCTTCCCTCCACTATTGTCCTGTGACCCTGCCAAATCCCCCTCTGCGAGAAACACCCAAGAATGATCAATAAAAAAGAAAAAAAAAAAAAAATGATGAGTTCATGTCCTTTATAGGGACATGGATGAAATTGGAAATCATCATTGTCAGTAAACTATCGCAAGAACAAAAAACCAAACACCACATATTCTCACTCATAGGTGGGAACTGAACAATGAGATCACATGGACACAGGAAGGGGAATATCACACTCTGGGGACTGTTGTGGGGTGGGGGGAGGGGGGAGGGATAGTATTGGGAGATATACCTAATGCTAGATGACGAGTTAGTGGGTGCGGCGCACCAGCATGGCACATGTATACGTATGTAACTAACCTGCACAATATGCACATGTACCCTAGAACTTAAAGTATAATAAAAAAAAAGAAAAGAAAAAGACATTATAATAAAAAAAATAAAGTCGAATTGTCTTTTTGTGGCTGTCTTCCTTCACTCAGCATAAATGTCCTCAAGGGTCATCGTGTTGTAGCATATATCAGAATTCCCTTTATCTTTAAGGCTGAAGAAAATTTCATCGTACGTATATATCACATTTTGCTTATCTACTCATTCTTCGATGGACACTTGAGTTGCTTCCACCTTTCAGGTGTTGTGAATAATGCTGCCATGAACATGGGTGTACAAATCTCTCTTTAAGATCCTGATTTCAGTTCTCTTGATTATATACTCAGAAGCAGAATTGCCGGGTCATATGGTAATTTTATTTTTGTTTTTTGAGAAACTGCCATGCTGTTTTCCATTGTGGCTGCACCATTTTACATTCCTGTCAATATTGCAGAAGGGTTCCAATTTCTCCACATCCTCACCAACACTTGTTATTTTCTGGAGTTTTGGTTTTTTAATGTAGTAGACATCTTAATGGATGTGAGGTGATATCTCATTGTGGCTTTTATTTGCATTTCCCTAACAATTAGTGCTGTTGAGCATCTTTTCATGTATTTATTGGCCAATTGTATATCTTCTATGGGGAAATGTCTATTCATGTCCTTTGCCTATTTTCAAATCAAGTTTTTATTGTTGACATTGTTGAGTTGTAGGAGTTCTCTATGTATTCTGGATATTAACCCCTATCAGATATACAATTTGCAAATATTTTCTCTGATTCCATAGGTTGCCTTTCCATTGTGTTGATTGTGTCCTTTGATGAGAAGGAGTCATTTACTTGTTTATTATGCTTACTGTTTTGATTTCTGTCTCCCCTCTAAAATGCAGTCTCTGTGAGGGCCAGGCCATACGTATTTCGTCCATGGCTGCATCCCCAGTGCTATGAACAGTGCTTGGCACTTAGTAGGATCTCAATAAACATTTGCCAAATAGCTGAATATGTGAATGGACAGATTAAAGATATGGTCTGGGCTTCTTGCAGTTCCTAAAACCCATGTGTGGTGCAAAAGTGAAAAAAATCTGAAGCATAATTAACAGTTATTTTAAAAATGCTCTAAAACAATAGCTTACAGGTAGGTTTCTTGGATGAAGGGCTTTTTAAAAACTCTTCTCCCATATGTAGCTGGTTTCCCAGGCTAGTTGGAAAGCATGCCTGCCTCCTTCTTTGGAATCCATTAAAGTGACAAATGCCAACTCTGAACACAAACCGTGTTCATTCCATTTCACCCACCCTGTATTATTGGCTCTCCTTGTCCCTACCCGGCCTCTTAATACCTGGCTGCTCTCCCGGTCTTCTTCCCTGTCTGAGCTTCTCCCCATGGCCCTTTCTCACATTGCCCCCATATCTGCTTTATGTCGAAGGTCCCAGCCCGGCTCTGTCAGGGATTACTTTGCTTCCATTGTTCTGCCGAGGACCACACACTGGGGCACGGCTCAGGTACCCTTTAGTCTGAGGAGGCCTGTGGGAACCTTGGAGAAAGGAATAAAGGGGGGGCAATGATTGAGCAGTACTTAGAAGGGGCCAGTTACATGTCAACCCCGATTAATGATAATGGTAACTTAGAATCTGCTTATGGTTTCTATTGTTAGGCTTTGCCAAGAAGTTTCCGACATGGTATTTCAAAGGGTTCTGGGGCTGGCTGATGCTGCAGACTTAACCTTCTACTGCAGGGAGATCAGCGAGCAGGGTGTGTGTGGCTTCAGAGGAGCGGCTTGCCTGAAACAGTGTGCCCTGTCATTAATGCGGGTCCTGTCTGGTCAGGTGCATCTCTTCCTTCATGTTCACCAGGATCCACCCACTCCAGTGCAGCAATAGAGACAAGAGGACTTTGATTATTCTCATTACAAAGACAAATTGTTGAGATTGTCCCTTCTCCTTTACTCCCTCTTCTAGGTTGCTATGTTCACCCAAGCAAAAAAAACAAAAACAAAAAAACTATACTTCCAACAGAGAACAATAAACTTTAGCAAGCTTTGTTGTCCAGGAGAGAGGCAACCTATAAATAAGGTTAAGTGTATATGAACTTGGCCACAGGCTGCTGAGATTCAGATCCTGACCCAGTTGCTTTCTAGCTTGGAGACTTGCAGCAAAACACTTAATCTCTCCAGGACTCATTTTCCACATCTGGAAAATGGGGATGATGATAAGACTTCCTTTGTCATTGATAATGAGAAATCAGTGAAGTATTGCAAGTAAAACCCTAAGAACAGCATCTGACACACAGTAAGTGCTTGTCAAATGTGCATTATTACTATCACTGCACAATTAGGGAAGGGTCAGAGGTCTCTTCCTTTAGAACGGGGTTTCCAACCTCAGCACAGTTGACACTTTGGGCCTGATAATTCTTGGTTATGGGAGGCTGTCTGTGGATTGAAAGATGTTTAGCAGCATCCCTGACCTCTACCTGCTAGATGCCACCTTCACTGTCCCCCCAACCAAAACAATCAAAAATGCCTCCTGCCAAGTGTCCCTGAAAAGGGAGGTGGAAGAGGGAAGGGAGTTTTTGCCTGGTTTTGATCTACTTCTTTAGAATAAACAGCAAAAATTCTATATAAATGCATTTTTGTGGCTATATCCCACTGTGTGAAGGCAGTTTTCCTTAAACTGGGAATTTCAATATTCCTAGAGGGATTTGAAGAGTTACAAGATCACAGAAAGCGATTCCAACACGCTTTCTATCCTTGCAATCGGGGTTGGCCACTTTAGCACCTCCATCCACAATTAATCCCTGCCCTCCAGAGGGTGGCCCACCATTCATTAGCTGCTACCTGGCTCAACTCCCACCTAAAGGGCAGCAAGACCAGATGCTGCAGGCAGGACAGGGTGTGTGCCCTCCCCAAATCAATGCTTGGCATGTACTAGATGCTTTGTGAAAGTTGATTGAATGAAAGCAGAATTGAGTCACGCTTTAGCATAGTTTTTTTTTTTTTCATTTTCTGTTTGTTTTTGACTCACAGAAGCTCATCTTTCCAAAGAGCAGTAAATCTCACACAAAACTGAAATCTGAGTGGCAGAACAGGAAAACGAAGGCAGAAAAAATGTCCCAGCTTAGGAAAAAAACAAAGAAGAGAAATTGCAAAGGAGTGATGGTGGGGCATCTTTTGATTCCTCCATCTTCTGGGGAAAAAAAAAACTGTATTCTGTTTTTAGCTGGTAATACATTTCTTTCCATATCTTAGGGATGCAATGAGCAAGGAAAGACGAGGAGGGGGGTCCTCCTTAGAGGCTTAGAGATCAAGCAGTTCTCTCTCCCCACTTCCTGTCTGCCCCCAAAAAGAAGGCAAAGTATGCGGGCCACCTTAACAGACCGGGTGGCCTCTCTGTTATTTCCTCTCTTCATTTCCTCCAAAGGAAAATGAAGGCTCAGAGCAGAACTGAGAGGAGAACTGAGCAATACCATCAACATCTCGCCTGAACCTAAGGTGGAGGAGAAAGTGAAGTAGTCATACAAAAACCAGAGAAACAACTTGAGATGGTCAATGAAAGACAAATTAGGATTGACCCAGTTGCTTCTACTAGGAGTCAATCACTCTGGTCCTCTTTTTCTCTTGGCTATGATCTGAGTTCAAGTCAGTAGGCATTTGAGTTGTGAGGACGTGGTAGTATGCTCTTGGATAGAAAAAAAGACCCAGAAATCCAGTTCCCCAGAAGAAAGAGACAAGTCCCCCTTTCCCTTCCCCAGAAAAACAAATAAACAAAGATAGAGACTTTGAAAAAATGGTAATTTTAGCGGGGGGGGGGGGGGGGAATGGGGTCATGTTGAAGGCTGTGTAAACTGAGAAGACTAACGTATGGGGACAGAGGATTAGGTCCTCAGACCTCCTTCTTGGACTCTTTGCTGAAATTCCTTCTCTTCTTCCTTGTGGAATTCTGATGCCATTGATTTTTTTTTTTAACAAAGGTGTTCCTGTTGCTCTCATTCTCCAGGAACTGCATTTCACTCATTCTTTTCCCTGTGTTCTAATGTAGAAAGCATTCAGACAGGACATAGCATTAAACTGCTTAGACTAGGAGAGTCCCTTGAAGAGCTCTTGGATGGTGGTTTTTTGCTAATGTCCACCTTGGGCCCATTGGTTGGAATGTTGTAGATAACTGTCTTGATATTGTTGGGGATCCATTCCTTGTAGCAGCTGCTGCTCTTGCTTCTTAGTTGAGCATGTCCTTATACACTTCCTTCATATACTTCTGTCCTCAAAAAATGATGATGATGATAACAGCAGCATGACATAGATCACATGCTGCCATCTTGTTTTGGCATTGAGAGTTTGCTGGGTGAGCTTTGCTGCAGTCAGAGCCGAGTACTAGTAGTTTCCCAAGCTAGTGAGTGAGGCAAAATCTTACATAAAGAAGTAACATAAGGAACGGGGGCCAGGCAGACCACCAGTTTGTGGAAGTTTGTATTGAACTGGCCTGGAAAGTGGAGACAGGCAGATCAAGATGGCGTGGCTCAGGTCACTGTCAATGTCAGAGGGTCAGCTTGAAGTTTCAGAAACAAAGTAGAGCACCTCATTATTTATGGTGTCCACCAACCAGTGGGCAGAGAATATGGTATGGTATTTGGCCATGGTGCCTAAACTTTGGGTGAAGGGCTTGTGCTAGATGTTAGGAGGTGCTCAGGGTCCTGGATACAGACCTTGCAAATGAGAAGTGTGCCCATGCCGGAGCCCATGCCCCCATCTAGCCATTGAGTCCATAGGAAGCCTTGAAGCCTGTAATGGCTCTAGATACCTTAGATACGATATCACGATGGAGGCTATCAGGTCTGCTTCCTTCCTTCTGTGGCCATAGCCTGCTGCAGACTGACTAAAGACAAAGTCGTCTGGCCTGAAGATCTGGTCAAAATTATGTGAGCAAACATATTTCATAGTCCTTGATATAGAATCATCCTAGATGGCAAAAGAAATCAATCAACTACCTGTAGCCTTATTGAAACACCTGAAGATCTGGTCTAGCTACAGATCACTGTTCTATTGTAAGTGCTGGCAGGCTTGATGCTGTGCTCGTCATTGAGCAACAACCAGAACTTAGTATATACTTGATTGCCACCCTACACAGCTTGGATATGCAGGATTTCCCTCAGATGGTGAATTTACTTTTATGTTTATCTTTCACAGTATGTGAAGAACAAGAGAATAGTACATGTTTTTTGCTTATCGCACACTTTAAGAATGGGACATGTCCCAGGAAGCTGCAGCCACTATATTTGAGTCCAGAGATTCTGAGATTGCTGCAGCTCTGGCTGTTCAATTATTTTCCTTCTAATTCCTTGTACCCATCTTAGTTCAGAAGCTTTTGAAGGCCATAAGATGATGCCTTCTCCATTCTATTAACTGTCACTGTGCCTAAGAGTGTTCAAGACTGGCCAACGATTCAATAATCATTGGCTATTTAAAAGAAAAAGCTTTGCAGGCTGTTGACTTAACAGATACCTCTTGTGCTCATCATTTCTCAAACATGGTACGTGGGTGGATTTGGCCTGAAAGAAGGAGAAATTTCAGGGCTATAAGACAGCAATTTTTCAGGGCTCCATTATTTTCTGTTGCTCACTTTTCTTGTTGTCAGAACTGAAGAAGCACCAGCTACACATACATCAAGATAAGAGCTGCGCTTCCATTAATGAAAGGGGAGGGTGTATTGGGAATAAAGGAGTTTTTTACATTGCAAATGGGAAAAGGGAATTTGTTTTAAGGCCTTATCTGGCTTTTGATCATCTGGACAGGCTTACAGAAGAGAAAAGTTGGTGTTTATTTTAATGACAAAAATTGCTTTTTCATTGCATCAAATATGTTTTGCAGCTGCTTATACACATTGCTCTGAGAGGCAAACAAGGTAGACCTGTTCAGCCTAGGTATACAAGACAGTCAGCATATTAATAAAGAAAAGTGTACTTATTGTACTTAATGCAACCAGTTTGTAAAAGGCAAGAGGACTTTCAAAATCCATATCTGACTGCCTAAATGAACAGCATCCTACAATAACCAGAGGGTACCACAGTTAATAAGCAAGTGTCCATTCACATTAAGAGAAACGAAACAGGAAAACAGAAACACATTCATCTGGTTCCTCTTTTCCAATGTGGGACCAAGACTCTGAGAGAGAACAAAGCTCATCTAGACTGCCAATACCCAAACCAGGGGTTGTTTCAGGTATCCATTAGCTGCACAACTCTTACTAACTTATGCTAGCTATTGCAGTCACCTCCCTGAGGCTCCCTCTGAGCTCAAACTTACACACTTATCCCCAGTCTACCGACCACCCAGCACTGTAATTACATCTGACTGCTGCTCTCTTTCAATAAAGCACCTCCAGGGAGAATATGGTGTCTTTTCTACCTCTAATTCTTAACATGTTGTTTGGCAGATGCTAATAAACTTTGGCTGAGCAAATAAATGAAACAGTGAATGAATGAATGAATGAATGGGCATCCACCGGTGTTACAGAGTGTGACTATCATCACTGCATGTTGTTCTCTTTGTGTACATGAGAAAAAATACTGAACCCCCAGGGTGGCTTTAATTCCTAGGTTAGTGTTCATCAATGAAATCTACTACAGTCCAAGGGTACCTCTTCATGGATGTTAAAAGCCTGGCTAGCCCCTGTCAGTTAATCCTTTCCTTTTATTTCCTATCAACCTTATCTCAATGGACTCTTTGCTTCTGCCTCCTTTCTGCTCTTATCCTCAAATACCTGCCTTCTTCACTCACTTTTTTGTGCTTCCATAACATTCCGCCTACATCCTTTCATCAGTTTTAACTCTTCTTCTGGCAACTAGGAAAACCCAATCCAAATGGCTTAATCAAAAGAAAACTAATCTAGTGCTCATACAATTGAAAATCGCAGGGCTAGGACTGGCTGCAGGCATAGGGCTCAGATGATTTCATGAAGACCCAGTTTCTCTCTCCATCTATTAATTGTGCATTCCACTATGTTGTCTGCATTCCCTGATAGACTCTCCCCCCTCGTGGTTGTAAAATGTCTGGAGCATCTCCAGTTTATAGTCTTCTACACTCAAGTCCTTGATGAAAGAGCCTTCTCCATCAATAGCTTCATTAAAAACATGCCAGGGTTGAGTCTTCCTAGCTCTGACTTGAGCTTGGTGCATACTCATGTACAAATCATTGTGCCCAGGGGGCGAAATACACTATTAGAATTGGACGAAGTTACCCCAATGCTGGGACTCGGTATCATCAGCTAAACTCCAAGCATGCAGGCTAAACACTGAATAAAGGTGGTTTCCCCAAAGCAAAATCAGGGCATTCTTGATTCAAGAAGTGTGTATGAATGTTGAGTGGCAAAAACAACAAACAACCACTACAATCCTAAACTTGCTTTCTGCTTTTCTCTTCTCATCTTCTCTGTGTCATTCGGCACCCACATGAGCCAGATATTCTTTTTCTTCTCTTCCCTTCTCTACTGATATCTCTATTGATATCTTGGTATCTACCTCAGACACACATTAGTCCCATTTTTGTCCCTGGCTGTTCTCTGCCTCTTCAGTAATTTCCCTCTTTCGGCCATCCCCCAATTTCTACCTGGATTTTAACTTCCCATCATTATCTTCAAGACTTGGAGTACCTGCTGGTAAGAATCCTCGGACCAGAACTGTAACATCTGCTGGAACTGTTTGCTTTCTTCAGTGACCACAGACTCTCCCTCATTTTTCATCAGCATTTTCCTTCTGTTTCTATAACCCCATCAAAACCAAATATACCCAGGCTTCCCCATCCATCTTAGGAAACAAGACAAAACCACTTTCATTTAGCCTTGGCAGCATGCCCGCCTCCACCTTTCTCCTTCCTGTTCCCTGTCCCCTCCCCACCATCAAACTATCACTCCATCTCAACCCTCCCCTCCAGGCTTAAGCTCTCTGAACTTGTCTCTGCTTTCTTTCACCAAACTCATTTCTTACATCCCTGCAGTTCTGTTTCTGGGACTGTCTCCTTTCACCGCCTTCCCAAAGATTTCCTCATAGTCAAAATATTTGAGTCCTCTCTCTCTCTCTCACCTTCCACATCCAAATTGTCCTCAAGACCTTCCAAATAGACCCTGCAAGTGTCCCCTCACTCCATCTCTTCCTCTCTATTCCTCTGCTTCTGACAGATTGGGAATTCTCTTGCAGCTTCTCTCCTCCCCTGTTTCCCTTGCTCCATCCAGACTCTCCATCCTTCCACGTCCTTCAAGCCAATGCTCACAGCGAGTTTGTGAAACACTCTCCTACTTTAAGAACTGTTCCTGGCAAACCATGAGATAAAATTCTTATGCTCCAGCTTGAAATGCAAGGCTGCCCATCCTGCATCCTCGCCTGCATCCTCACCTGCCCTCACAATCCTAGAGATGTTCTGTACTGCAGCCGCACCTCCCTGCATGTGCTCACACAATCCTTCCACCTTCCCCCACTTGTACAACTAGGAAATCCCTATGCTTTCCTCAAGGTTCTCACCAGCCATCTCCAACTCTGACACTAATTTGGCCCCTCTCAAGCAGTCTCCCTCTCCCCACCTTGAAGCAGAATTCGCCCCTTCGTGACTGTGCTCCTCAAACAACACTGAGAATAACTGCTTGTGATTGTCTTAAAGCACCAGACCCTGAGAGCTGCCTCCCTGCATCTCTGTCTCCAAGCCTTGCACAGTGCCTGGCACACACAGCAAGTGACATCTTCACCACCCCTCTCTCCACACCCGAAGCTTCATCTGCTCTACATCTCTTCCATTCCCCAAATTATTGCCTCTCCAGTGTCACTTCTGTTCCTTTGATGTGACCCACTAACATCCACAGAGCCTTCACACTTCTTTCTAGATATCATTGTCCTGGAAAATCAAATCTGCTCCTAAACACCCACTTCCTGGCTTTGCTCCATGTCCTTTCTTCACATCAGTCCTGCTTCCTCTACCTGTGCACAATTTCATTCATCTAACAGGCACTGATTGGTTCTTCCACATTGTTTATGTAATAAATATCTATTGTCCCTGGGGATCTTGCCATGATATGGAACATTACATCTTTCCCTCATGGTCCCCCTCACTGACTGCTCACTGTCCTTGTTGACTGGACATAACCAGGTAGGTCACTTTTCACTATTCCTATCATCCTGCTTTTTCGTTTGTTTGTTTACAACCATCTCTTCAAGATCTCTCTCTCCCCCTGCGTGTGCATTGCTAAGTATGTGATTTATTCCTTGACCCTCAGCCATATGTAAACTAAGGCCAGGGTGACTGTGTAATTTAACAACCAAACAGGATACTTGGGCAGTGAACAAAGGAGCTATTAATAGTTTTGCCTGGGCAGTAAATATAAACTGGGACCTTCCTTGACCAATCAGTACATCTGGATTTCCTAACTGCGGCCTTATTACTTGAATTTTTGCCCACCAGGTTCCAACACTTAAATGCTACCACCATGGCGTGACGTGGCCAGCATCATCTTCTTACCCTTCATTCCAGCCTCAGTACTCTTTAGTAATTTCCACTGCTTTTAGCATGAAATTCATACTCTTCCTCCTGGAGTTTGCCACAAGCCTGTCAGACCCAAAGTCTTTGTTTGATCTGCTGTCAAGCAAATACTGGCAACTTCTGTCCATTTCTTTCTCTCTGTCTCTCAAAGATTTCCATCCAGTCCTGACCTGCAGGAATTACCTCCTCTTCGTAGTTCAGATTTTCCCTTCTCTTTCCAATTAAAACCCACCTTGAAGCTCACCTTCACCAGGAATTCCGCCATGATGGTAAAGAATCTGGAGAGGAAATATTCCTATCCAAAGCCAAATATCAACCTGCCCTATTTATTTCCATTCTGCTTTATCTATAAGAAAGAGACAGAGTAAATGAATAAGGGGGGAAATGTTGGTGTTCCTCTACACCTTTTTAAAATATTTTAACCTTGCAGATACAACTCATGCCTTCTGCATGTTTCAAGCACCAGCCTCTGGATTAGCACATGTGTATTTTGAGAATAACAGTATCAAGGATGCTGATGGGCTTTCAAGTAATTAATGCACGTTTGAGGATAGCTTCTGCACATTTCAAAATAATGTTGCCCAAAATGGTACCTAAGGGCTCAGAGCTGCCAGAAAATATTGGTATTTTCTACTCCAACAGGATTTTTAAATTTAACAAGTGCTCTTAATCCTAAGAGTCTAAGCATCTTTGGAGCTAGGTGCCCATTCGGAACATGTGCCTATGCATCACTCACATTCCAACAGAAGCTGCTCCCTCTTCTGGTCAACACCGAGGGAGAGTGCAGAGGGAAGAGAGATTCCCCTTTGCTCTGAGCGTGCAGAGGTGCAGTGTGAGAAAGACAGATTGTCTTGCTTTGGAAGACAATCACAAAGATGAGATAGGCTCATCTTCAACTCAATTATCACATTTGGTTTAATCAGCTTTGTGAGACTTTCATTTTAACCAGAGTCAGAAAATGCCCATCGTCATTCTCAGCAACTCCAGAGAGTGAAAACAATCATTTCCTTTCTCCTAAAGCCTGCAGCCCTGCCAGACCACTGTATCAGTGGAGTTCTAGCACCCGCCCCGCCCCGCGCCCCGTCAGCTCCACACCGGGGAGCCTTGCCAAGCTGAAAAGGAAGGAGACGGCAGTTCGGGTCATTAGAAGGAGTTGCCAAAAAGTGCTCAGAAAATGAACAATTAATTTCGGCTGTCAAAACAGATACTAGAGGAGCCCAGCTAGAGTTCAAGCATTTTTTTTCTGTACCAGCAAATCCAACGCTTTGTTGGTGATAAGAGATGGAGCAGATTCTGAGGATGTTTGTGAGACAGCATTACACACTGGTTGAGACCACTGTGGGCTTTGGGATCAAATTGCCTGCTGTGGGTCCCACCTTTGCCTTGTTCTGGCTATGGCCAAGGGTATTTTATTTAACCTCTCTGAGCCTCAGTTTTCTTATCTGTAAATTAGGGATAATACAAGTAGAGAGGAAGAAATGGGGGAGGATGTGCTGGATGCAGAAAATGCACCTAGTATTGTAAGAAGTGAATACATGGTTGGCATTTTTTATTATTATGGGTGGTGGTGATATTTTTATGCAAAACCACTGCTTGTCTTGGAAGTTGATAAGTTAAATCTGCTTGTTTGAATCTTCTTCCTGGATGGCTAGTACCTTGCCCAAATTTCAGAAAATTTTCCGAAGATCAATTCCTTTAGGGGAATGCTTACTGGTAAGCCGCAATTTATTGACTCAGTAAAAATGTTCCCCATGAATGTAAAACCTCAAAGTAAAGAGAAATATATTTTGTTGTTGTTCTCCCCTGGTTAGGCTGCAGTGTAGATGACACATACATAAGTAAAATGGAATTTGTAAAGCAAGAAGCAGAGTATTTTGAAAAATTAAAAGTTTCTTATAAATCTTTAAGAAAATGCATCTGTGTCAACACAATAAAAATAATATCCCACCCTACTGGTTTTCATCTTCTAGCCCTGTGTAAGCACTAACTCATTAACCCCTTCCACCGCTATTCAGTGGTTAGGAACTGAAGAGCAGTGCTACTGCTCTTCATGGGGTGGAAATGAACAGTCTACCCTCATCTCCCATGACATTAGTTTCCCCCCACCATGGGTCATAATTTTCCGGATAACTCAAGAAAGCAGTATCTTAAAAGCACATTGTACAATGACATTTAATAAAATTAAGAATAAATCATCTTCGTAATTGGGAAAAGTAGGAATTTTTTTTCTTGTTTTTTTTTTTTTTTTTTAAAAAAAGCTTCACCCTACATTCCTGGCTCGTCTTTCTTTCTCTGTTCCCACTGACATGTCCCATACCACTCTTCTTAACAACTGCGGAGTCTGGTAATCCATACTAATGCCTATTGTCTTACAGACTATTAGTGTCTTCCCAATATCTATTATCCCTTCTCCCATGGTTACAGAAATTCAGTTTTATCGGTGGCAACAATGTGCTCAGGTAAAAGACTACATTTCCCATCATTCTTTGTAGTCAGGTTGGGGGAGGCACATGACTAAGTTTTAGCCAATGAGATGTAAGTGAAAGTGTCAGGTGAGATTTCCAGAAAGACTTCTTAAAGGTGGCTGACTCTGCTGAGATGGGGGTGACCTCTTTTTGCCTTTCCCTCTTCTGTGTCTTGCTCACTGGAACATAGATGTGATGACCAGAGCTCCAGCAGCTATTTTGAACTATGTGGCAAACTTGAGAATAAAAGCCATACTTTTAAATGACTTTTTAAATTATCTGATGAGAAATCACCATAGCAAAACTGAAATGCCAAATTCCAGGTTTTGTTTTTGTTTCTGTTTCTTACCAGAGAGAAACAAACTACAGCTGCTCCTCAACTTCTGATGGGGGTTATGTCCTGATAAATAATCCATCCTAAGTTAAAAAATAGCATAAATTGAAAGTGTATTTAGTACCCCAATACTAGTACCCCAAAATGTATTTGGTAGCCCGTAAGGTCGAAAAAATCCTAACTTGAAAACATCGTAAGTCAAGGACTGTCTATATTCTTGTTTAAGCCACTGTTGTTTGGGGTTTTAGGCAGATGAATCTAATATTAATTGACACGTCTACTTTTTCCTTCTTTTTTTTTTTTTTTTTTTTTTTGGCCCCAAAACAAATTCTCTGCACTGGTTCATTTGATTATCTGTTCTACCAAGCAGGGTTGACATAATACCCCCTCCATAATTTTTAATATAGTTTACTGAAATATAGATTCCAGGTGAGTTTGCTCATCAGGGTTAATAAGATATGTGCCAATATTCTGATTCTCCAAAGGCATACATAGTTCATTTCAGGTAGAGAAAAAACTAATTTTGTGATCACATGTTGCACACTAAGCCTGGCAGGCTATCTCACCAATGTGAGAATTAACAGTGAGGGTGAATGGCTCACTAAGGACTCAGGGAAATTTCACTTTTGTACAGAGGAGATCTGCTTCCTCTTCTTTAGCATATTATGTGAGTATCTAATCTATTTACCACATTGGGCAATGATTTTAGCAAGTCTTCTACAGAGATGTTTCTATTTAAGTCTATATCCTTAGTGCTAAGCACAATACCTGCCAAATGGTAGATGCACAAAAAAATATTCACAACTATTTAATAAATTATGTCCTTTACTACAGGCTCATTTCAACTACCGTTCCTATCACCAGTCAAAAATGAATGTAGCTTTCAAAACATCTATTAAAAAATGATAATAATGATGATGGTAATAATAATTACAGAGCACTTTTTTTCTTTTCTTTTCTTTTCTTTTCTTTTTTTGTTTTTGTTTTTTTGTTTTGTTTTGTTTGCGGAAGGGTCTCACTCTGTCACCCTGGAGTGGAGCAGTGCAATCTTGGCTCACTGCAAACTCTGACTCCCAGACTCAAGCAATCCTCTCGCCAGAGCACTTTCTACATGGATTTTTTCCTCAGTATCCATGGGGGATTGGTTCCAGGACCTCCCTCAGATGCCAAAATCCTCCATGCTCAAGCCCTTGATATTAAATGGCATTGTATTTGCATATAACCTATGCACATCCTCCCATATACTTTAAATCATCTCTAGATTACAATGTAAATGCTATGTAAATAGTTGTTACACTGTACTGTTTAGGGAATAATGACAAGAAAAAAGTCTGTACATGCTGAGTACAGACACTTTTTTTTCCTCAAATATTTTTCATCCAGGGTTAGTTGAATCCACAGGTGTGGAACACCCAGATACAGAGGGCCAGGACAAACTGTACTAGGTCATTTATTAAGCTTGAAAAAACACTGAGAGAGGTTTATGTATTGTGTGTATTTAGTTCTACATTATATCTATAGCTACATTCCATGCCCAAGTCACACAGAATCAAAAAAGAAGCCATTTAATTTGGTGCTGTGACACTGAAAGCCCCTCCTCTCCTCTCCACCCACCCCTGCCATATCCAGAACCTGAACTGACTTCTGAATGCCTTGTTGAGTGTGCTTTTTGGAAGAAATACTTTGACCTATGGTCTACCTTTCTGAAGCAAAATAACATATGAGGTTATAGGGCACTCAAAGTGTGGTCCATGAAAGAAACTCAACTGATAACATTCATACAAATTTACCATCTTCTCCATATGTAGAAAAAGATCAGTGTGTTAAATAACAAATAATGCAGACTATTTTAGGTGTAGGGGAAAAGATACGCAGAAGACAGACCTGTCTACAGCTGCAGACCCACCAATAGACAGCCCAAATTCAGACATATGGGATAATCTGGAGGAATTCCAAGATACAGTGGCTGTTCAGAGAATGCCTCAAAGGGGTCTCTAATCACTACCCTGGCCCATTGTTTAGCCGAAGGTGCTCTCACTGCCGACTAGAGAACAGCAGCTATCTATGTGCTGGCTAAGAAGCCACTTTCCAATTAACACAAGTAAACTTTAAGAAAACAGAAAATTCTTTTTTAATAAAACTATTATCTAGGAAATCGTTTTAGGAAAAATCGTTTGTTCAGTGCAATGGGAGGGGTTAATGGTCACTAACAACTCATTCCCAACAAACTTCAGGAGTCAGGCTTTAGTAAAAGATAAGGCATGGAATGAATACATACAGTTTTGTTTAAGCCTAAACCAAACATACTTATAAGAATAATGTTGTTGTTTGTTCTAGACAGCAATTTTAAAGTCAGAAAAATGAAAAGTGCTTTCTTATGTGAATAAAGCATGAACTGAGCCCTCTAACCAAGGGTTTTGAACAACTCTAAATCTTCTACCATGATTTGAATGCTGTTGGTGTCCGATAAACATTAGCCACTAGTAAGGACAAAAATAATCATATAACTCAGAGGCTAATTATTTATGTAGTTTTCTCAGCTTGTCAGATATTTTAGGGATAAAACTGGAGATATGGGACGTTCCAAAATTGAGACCAAACCTCTGAGACTTTTAAGACTATCTTGGCACAGACAGGTAAATATTCCCTATGTAGATTACTAGATTGGTTTTAAAGGAAAGGAGTGATGATATTTTGGAGTCCAAGTATCCCTTTCTTCCAACAAATTAGAGCCCATCATTTTCCTGGAACTTTCAAAAGAATGTTAACAAAGTAGGAATCAAATCACTTTTTTTTTTTTTTTTTGAAGTTTAGGGCACAACTGGATGGCATAAGTCACTTGGTTTTCCCAAGTAAATCACGAAGTCTTCTGAATAGAAAAGAGATACAGAGACACATGAGATGTGCCCTTTTCCAACAAGGGGGTGACCAAACATGAAGCTGTGGATGCTGAATCTCAGCATCATGGATATATTCCCTTTAGTCATTGACCTAGTTTAAGAGTAAATACTCCTGTTATGCTTGTTTTAAAATTCCCTTGACACGTCTTGTTGGTTTTTATCTGTTTTCAGGGGAAACGATATATGAACTAGTTTCACATTCCTGTTACTAAATAATTATCATGATTAAAATCACCCACTAATTTTCAGAAGTTAAAAAATAATCACTTGGAAATGTGAATTTTCAAAAAGAAAGTTGAATCAAGAAGTTCTAATTTTCACTCATGTGATCATTCTCAGACACATCTGGCATACCTATTCTCAGATGATACCAATATATAATAAGTATAGTAAGTATTTATTAAATTCTGCCTTAACAAACATGTTATATTCCTAATAAGTCTGAACTTCTTAGAAGGGTCAGCATTATACCTGTTTTGAACATCAGAATGGTATAAAGAACCCATGGCTATAAATATTACCCTTCTCCTCATCCCTCAATCCCTAATCCTGTTCTCCCTGCTTCCTCAGTAGTTATAGGGGACAAAGGCGGATTAAGCTTTGACAGAATTTGTAAGTTAGAAAGCAGAGGAGTAAGTCATAAAAGCAGAACTTAGGTCGAAGGAACAGCTTGCCTGTATGAGTCTCGAAAGTCTTAGAAGTTCATCTTCAATTTTGAATTTCCTTTCTCTCTAGTTCTATATGTAAAGTTTCCCAAAGCCTCAAACAGTGCCTGCCAGACCACAGTAACTCACTAAACAACAGCTGAATAAGGGCAGATGAGAATGCGCTCTAGATTCTACCAGATAAGTTCTAGCTCCTCCCAAGCAAGTTATTGAACCTCTCTAACTCCCAATTTTTCCATCTGTAAAGCAGAGTAATAATAGAGTTGTTGCAAAAATTACCTAATAAAATAAGAGTAGTAATAATATTCCTGTGAACTCTTCAAGCATAGGGACCAGTTTTTCATTAACACACGTTAGTGTTGTGACCAGAGAACTAGACAAAGAATAAGGGATGTATGATTTCCGTTAGATGTCATTTTAACATCTGTAAGAGCTGTAGCTCTTCCAGACAGAAGAATATAGAAAAAGAAACACACAAAATTCAGATGATCAGAGTTTGATGATAAAGTCAAAAGAGGTTATGAACAAATATGTAAGGGCAGAATAATTCAATACAGTGTCAATAAAGTACTTTTAAAGCCAAGGATGAAAGCAAAGAAAGGTCCTAAGAGAGATAAATAATAATGAAATATAATTAACTAGTGAAGCAAGTTACCTACAATCTTAATGGGGAGTGTGGAGTTCAACTTACCCAAATCGGGAGGAAAAATTAATTAAATGGCCTATCTTGAACCCAGGAGAGGCCAACTCGTCAAAGATAAATTTGGGGTTCCTTTTTTTCTGTGACGCTTAAAGGGGACTTAACATGTTGGTTAGTGTCCAGGTAAGATCCATCTCATTTCTTGACCAACGCCTCTGGAAGATTTGCGCCAGTCTGCTGAAATAGTCACCCCGTCTTCCTTGTGACAGTATGATTTTTCTGTAACAGATTAGCGTTTTTAACCCAAAGATATTTTAGAATGAAGTACAGAGATTAGGTAAATCAAATTTAAACTATTAACAATTTTGTATTAAGTTCAAAAATAGTTTTTGTAATAATTGGGACAATCTATATATATTTGGTATTTAAAATATTTGTGGCTGGGCATGCCTGTAAGTCCAGCACTTTGGGAGGCTGAGGTGGGCAGATCACCTAAGGTCAGGAGTTCAAGACCAGCCTGGCCAACATGGCAAAATCTCCTCTCTACTAAATACAAAAATTAGCCCTACTAAAATACAAAAATTAGACGGGCGTGGTGGCGAGCACCTGTAATCCCAGCTACTGAGGAGGCTGAGGAGGGAGAACCGCTTGAACCCAGGAGGCAGAGGTTTCAGTGAGCTGAGATCGCACCACTGCACTCCAGCCTGGGCAACAGAGTGAGACTCCATCTCCAAAAATAATAAATAAATAAATAAGATGTTTGCGAGCTTTAAAAATGTACTTTATTAAGATACCTAACAGGTTAGCCTCTAACACCAATTTAAATGGGTAGTTGAGTAATTAATTGTAGGTTCCTGATGTTGAGTCAAAAGGTATAAACTACATTGGGATGCTTAATAGAACTTATGAATCACCATCTTTAGAAGTTTAGTGTATTAGCTTTACTTGGAATGGTTTAAGTATATTGGAAGGTTTTTCCCATTAAAGAAATTTGAAGTGCCTTAAAAAGAAAATGGGATATATTAAGCTCATAAAAGCAATGTACAATAGTTAAAGGAAGTTTATTACTAGGTTGAAACTAGAATTGGTTAATTAAGGGAGGTTGGTCCATTCAATGTGAGTTGAAGACATCAATCAAAGGCTTCCTTGAAAGTGACTGTCAAAATTTCTAGATTTACAAGTAGACTAGGATTTGTAATGTATTCATTCAGAATATTTACTGGGTGTCTGCTATGTGTTAGGCACTATTCTGGGTGCTAGGAATATAGCAATGAACAAAACAAGGGCAAAAACATATCATAATGGGGCCTGGACACGTTAAACTTAAGAGCTTTAGAGAAAATTAAAAAACTAAGTTATTAAATTCTTTGCTTTAATATGTTAGATATTAACAATAAAACAAACTGGCCATACATAGCCTCTTTATTGCACAGAATTTCTCCTAAGGGACACCAAAAACTCACATTGACAAGTGTCTCTATTCATTCTTTTATCACTAGTGCCTCATTCACGTTTAACTCTCAAAATTGTGTGTAGCTTGAGTGTTGAATCTTCTCCTCTATGTTCTGGAGTTTTTCACATCATTCCCAAAAAATCTGAGTTAACCAAGATTTTCTTCTTAAAATACAAATCTCTCTAAGGTTAAAGGCTAGGAGATATTTACATCTTCATGTAATTCAATCAGATTGTGTTTTTCCTAACACCTGAGTTAAGGAATAAACTAATAGAGGAAAGAAAGAAAAATAACTTTGGACATGAAAATATTTGTTCAGAAAAGGGAAATCTCTGGATTGGGAACATATTAAAGTACAAGTCTGGTAGTCCTCAGGGCATTCGTGAGCTTGGGCAAATTGGGTGCCAGGTATAAAAAGAGTGGTGCAAAAATGCAAAGAATTCTCAACGATTTCAAAAGCAGCTTCCACCCAGAAAAGACAGTCTCTTTTCCACTTTCCCAGGCGATTACATCCTCTCAAAACTCAGAAGTCAAAATTGCTTTGTTAAAAAGTTCCATTTGGGTAAATAAAGTTTCTGCAAAATGACCTGGAAACTCAAACAATCACTGTGTCCACGGGAAAGTGTTTCTTAGTTCTAAGGGTCCACTTGCAACCAGTTTTTTGAAACATGACCTATTTGTAAATTGACTATTGTGTTGATAACCAAAACTCATAAAAATCACACCCAGGGCAGTCCCAGCAAAGAGTAGAGAGCCAAAGCCCAGTAATGGCTTAAACTGTAAGTTTACTGGGCCAAGCCCAAAGCTAAGAATTCAAGGAGTTTTGCAACCCATACCCATTTTTCAGCTGCCCTTATGCCAGCAGTTACAATTCACACACTCCAAAACTTCAGGCAATGCTGCTGGCCTCTGTACCATTTCCTCCTCCGCCAGCTGACCAACCCTAAGGATTGTAGCTAACTGCACATTCCCCACGTCAATATTTAGGGACCAATCAGAGAGCAGGTAGATGATCTGGGGACAGAATTGTACAGTGGTTAACTCCTCAGGCTCTAGAGTCTGAATGAACTAATTTTAAATCCTAACTACAATTCCCTGGCTGGATGCCCACAGGCAGGTTACTTAAATTCTCTGCACCTTGGTTTCCTCATTTGTAAAATGGGGATTATAATAATATCTACCTCTGAGGGTTTTAAATGAGATTCTACATGTGTAGAATAACATCATGCCTGATAGAGTGAGTGCTCACATTCATACATGAGTTCCCCAATTCACAGCAAGCACAGAAAAACATTTGTATCTTCTGCTTCCAGTATGCCACAAAGGTAATGAGTAATTACACTGACATCTTGGTTGACTTAGGTAACCACTTTCTTACCTCAACATTACCGCTTTGTTTTTTTCAACATTAAAGCAACTAAGAAATAATCCAATTTCTATTTGGATTCCTGAAGTGCTGGGATGAGGGACAGGCTTATAAACACTGGTCTAATAGGTGACAAGGATTTGGCTTTATTCTAGTGAATAAAAATGTCATGAAAAAGGAGTTATTGAAGAGTTATGAAGAAAAAGTGTAATGCTCTAAATGACAGATTTTTAAAATCATCAGTTTGTTTTCAGACATTCAGTCCCATACTGGAACAAACTACCTCTGACAATAATTCTGTGAGAAAAGGATTTTTCTAAATCGATCCATATAAACCAGGCTGAGTTATTAAGGAGAAAAATGCGTTTAATAATATAGCATTCGATTGCGTATTATCCAGGAAAGGTGTACTGTAAAAAATGTTTTGATTATTCATTGACCTCTGGTAACCTTAGCGTTGTAAATACTTGTATTATATGAGGTAGACAGTTTAAAAAAAACTCTCCATTAGACAGACTTAAAATTTTGTAATAATATTTAAGAAAATGGTAACATTATGAAAAAATGAAATATCTGATTAATGCTTAACTTTGTACAACTCGAATATAAACTTTAAAAATTTTAGAAATTATAACATTTGAGTGCATATAACGTTTTGTACATTAGGATGAATTGCATGCTGTCCATTTCCTCTTTGCACTTTCAGTCACCTTAAATAAACAAATATATACAGCCTTAACAGAACAACAGTGCATCCAAAGCAAATGTGCATTTTAAATTATTTCTCCTGGCCAAGTCTTTTTTTCACTTAGCATTTTTATATTAGCATTTCTTATCATCCCCACCCTTTCTTTGACAGTTTGTAGTTCTCTGAACCAAACAAGCAACAGGTTTAGATTGGAAGAGAGCAAAATCACTTAGGAAAAACTAAAACTTTTTGAAGGGCTGGTACAAATTCCATTGATTAAACAATTTTATAGTCAAAGATGAGGAGGAAGCTAACTCTTCAAAGGGCCTACTCATGGGCAATGTTTGAAAACAATACTGGTGCAGGCTGGGGGAAAGTTCATGTTTTTGACTATCTGGGAATGGGTATTTCAATTTCACTGTGCTCTCTCCAGCTTCCTCCCAGAAGACGAATTCCACCCCTGTCTCCTTCCTCACTGCCTGTTCCCCATCTCCCACCCCAAGCTCAATGTAACACTTGGCTCTTTTCACAGTTTCTCATTACTAAGTTTTAAAAACATTGCCTAACTGATAATTACAATCTGAAACAATTCTTTTGGGGGAGCCCGGGGCTATTGCTGGCTGGTAATCTTTCAGGAATGTCAAAGAGAGGGGAGGGAACTCAGATTTTAAAGAACCTTCAGAGACAGGGACTTGTGTCCCCTTTCATCCCTCCCTTCCCCACTCCTGGCTCCTGGCCTGTCCCTTGATCCCCATCCTCCCTGAGGCCCACCATCTTCCCTCCTGATGGGACTCCTTCTACTTCTTGGTTCCTATTCCCTCCTTTGTAGCTCTTACATTAATTGTTTTGTTCCCCACTCCTGCCCATTTTTTTGAACTGGAAAATCACCTTCCCCTTAGAAGTGCATGTCTGAATTTTGGCAAATTCTGTTGAAAGAAATCAATTAGAATCAGAAAGGGCATTTGGGTGGGCTACCTCCAGCCTGGGCTAATGCACCTCCGTGTCAGCCCCAGTCAGAGGCAGGCCTTGTGGTTTTTCATTATCCTTCAAGGGGTTCCATTTGGACTAATTCTTGTCATTCCATCCATACCAGCTCCCCTTGCCCCCACCAGAAAAAGCAACAATGAAGGCAGAGACCTGGGCCCTCAGGAGTGAGATGAAGGTTGCCAGTTCCTGGTACCGAAAGAGGCCAGGGCAGAGCTGGTAAACTCACAGAGTACACAAATGGGTGAGAGGGGCACCCGTGGGCCCACCTCTCTCAAAGCTCTTCTATAGGCAGGACCATTCCTGACTTAACTATTCTTTTTGCCAATTTCCCTATCTAACACTTTCTGTGTGGGAGGGCACAAGACATGGGCTATGACATGGCCAGAGACCCCACCTTCTTTACACATGTAAAAACCAACCAAATCAAGATGCGTCAACGGTGATTCTTCCTCCCACATTGTTTCCCTTTTTAAACTGTTATTTTTTCAATCCATGGAGCAGTTGAGAAACGGGTATGCATCTTCCCTCCCCTCCCCTTCTATCAAAGCCTGTAAGACACATAAGGAAATCCAAAGCCACAGTAATAGAGAGAGAGAGAGAGAGAGAGAGAGAGAGAGAGAAACAGAACAAAAGAAATCCTCCTTGGCTTGTTTTTCCAGGGTGGCCAGGCAAGGTGTGAAAATCCATATTTCCCTCTGGGCTGGCAGGTAGAAGTTACCGGGAAGGCTGCGCTCCCTTCTCTCCCACCGGCTCTCACATCCAGGCTGTTCCCTCACCCTCAGCCTCCCCCAGCGCCAGCTTCCTCCTCCGCCTCTCTGCAGCCAGGCCTCCCCTGCAAGGCGGACCTTGGCCCACCTTGGTTCCGGGCCAAGGCGGCGGGAAAGGCACCGCTACCTGCAGCCGCACGACTCCACCACCATGTCCTCGTACTGCTTGTAGACCACATTATTGCCCGCGTCGATGTATAGAATGCTGATGGGAGTCAATTTGGTGGGCACGCAGCAGCTGGGCGGGGTGGAGCCGGGGTCCATGGAGTTCATCAGCGTCTGGATGATGGCGTGGTTGGTGGGCTCCAGGTGCGAGCGCAGCGGGAAGTCGCATACACCCTCGCAGTGATAGGCCTCGTACTCCAGGGGCGCGATAATCCAGTCGTCCCAGCCCAGCTCCTTGAAGTTCACGTGCAGGGGCTTCTTGCTGCAGCGTAGCCTGGACTTCTTGCCGTGCCGCTTGCCATGGCGACTGGCGAAGGCCGTGCGCCGCCGCCGGCGGCCGGGCGAGGGCAGCCAAGGCCTGGCGTCCGGGGCGCCCGACGGCGGTGGCCACGACCCCTCGGCGCCCGCGCCCGGGCCCGCAGCCTCGGCCGAGCCCAGCTGCTCGCGCATCTCTGCGAACAGGTTCTTGCGCTGGGATCTGGTGAATACCACCAGCAGGGCCCGCTCCTGGGGAGGCCGCACCCTCCGGCCGAAGCCCAGACTCCGCAGGTCCGGGGGCGGCGGTTGCTGGGGTCCCCGCGCGCGCGCCTCGGCCTCCCCGGCGTCCAGCTCGCCCCATGCGGCCCGCAGCTCCAAGCACAGCTGCTTCCAGGGCTGGTGGCGCAGGCCCTGCCACACGTCGAAGACTTCCCAGCCGGCCGGCGGCGCCCCCTGCGGGTCCAGGGTCCGCGCGTCCAGCAGTAGGGGCGAAAGGCAAGGGAAGAGCTGCACGTGGAGCGGCCCGGCTGGTGGCCCCCAGGGCGCTGAGGGCGCCTGGCGAAAGAGCCGCAGCTCCGCGCCCACCAGCTCTTCTTTGTCTGAGAGCATGGACACATCAAACAAATACTTCTGTCTCCGGAGAGGAGTGTGCGAGAGATCGTCTGCGAGATAAAAAATAATTACAGTCAGTTTCACTTAAGGGGGAGATCAGCCCGGTGCTCTTCGGCCGCCCCGGGAGGAAAAGGGCGGGGAGTGGGGGCAGGTCGGCCGGGCAGTCCAGCTTGCCCGGACCAGGGCCTGACCACCCCGGCTCCCCATCTGGCTGGTGCATGGCGCGGGGAAGGGGGCGCGCCAGGACAGGCCCCCTCCTTCGCGTCAGCTCCGGACTCTCAGGGCGGAAGTCGGTGGCTGCTGGCGAGGCGGCGGCGGCCTACCGGGTTTTCCCCCCAAAAGGCTTCGTAACCACTAATGTGCCCTTTGTGGTCTCAAGCCTGGGCCGCGTTTCCCCTAGACCTCCTCTGGGCTGGGCTGGCTCGTTCTCGTTGACGTCTCAAATGTCACCTCCTCCAAGTGGCCACCCCTGAGCACCCTGATCTAAAGTAGCCTCTCCAGGTCTCTATCACAGGACTGGCTTGATTATCTTCCCAGTACTTAGGATTATCTACAATTACCTTGTTTACTTTTATCTCTTTAGTAGTCTGCCTTTCCCAGCAACACTCTGTCTGCCTCCACCAACCCACAGGAGCTAGGCCGATGTCATTGTCCACCTTGCTCCCCTCAGTGCCTAGGGCGGTTCCTGACCTGGAGCACACGCCGGTCAGGTAAGTGGGAAACTTCTACGACAGCGAATCTTAATCTGGCCCACTAAAATGTCCTGGAGAACTGAAAAACTGCCAGGGCCAGGGCTTGATTCAGCCTATTGAATCACTGTCTAAGGACAGGACTGGGCATGGGGTTTTTGTTTATTGTTTGCTTTTTTTTTTTTTTTTAACTCCAAGATGACTTAAAGGTGCAGTTCTAGTTTAGACTCACTAGTCTGGGGTAACATTGCTGCCCATCAGGCGGTTTTGGTGGGTCCAACACAGTGCAGGCAGAATGAAGAGCTGGTGAGAGATTTATTTATTTATTCACCAATCATTAAACAACAAACAAAAGAGCAATGAAGTTTCAGAAGTATTGGGGGCAGGGGGTGAGAAATGAACAAACACACACACCTTGCATCTGTCCATTGAGAACATCCTGCCGTCAATGAGAAAAATATGTACCTGGAAGGCAGAAAACTGGAAGGCAGAAAACCTCAGCCAGGGACAATTAGATACACACACACACACACACACAGAGAGAGAGAGAGAGAGAGAGAGAGAGAGAGAGAGAGAGAGACTTTCCCATCTCTCCTCACACTCCCAATCTAAAATTCTCTCACTTTGCAACTATTCCTGAAGATAAAAGGTTTGGTCATAAGTGAGAAAAAGAAATTTAGGACAGGTGAGGTAGGGGAGTGTAACAGGCTTTTAAAATCCAAGGCAAATTCTTCAGAACCAAGGCAAAACCGGACTTCTTTTTTGACACATTTGTGCACGAAGCCAACTCCACTTCAATGTGCAAGGCGGAAAGCTAACCAGATTTTCCTGGGCTGCCTTCCCATAAAATATTTACAACCCAGCAAATACAAAAATCCCCAAAGCCCCCAGCCTTCCCCAGAAGCTAGTAAAGTTTGGGTCGATTTCAATAGTAAAAGTGTCACTGGGCCCAGCATCCAACCCTCTCTACCAGTCCAGATGTAGCCCGGGGGCACTGGCTCTGGAGCCTCTGCCACACCCAGTTTGTACTCGGGGCTGACCGTAGCACTGGCTGGTTCACTCTTACGCACATGCCCCAACCTGAGATGGGGTGTGGGAAGGGTTAGAGAGGTGAAAAGGGAAAAGCTGCTGCAGGCAGTTGATTTATGGAAGCCAAGACCTTCAAACAGACCAGGGTCACATTAAAATCAGGGGGAATTCAGCACACTTTCTTCTCCTTCAAAGAAACCTGTGTCTGACAATGCTCAGCCTCCATCCAGATCTCTGGACATACTGCCTTAGGCTTGGCTTCCTGCCTCTCTCGCCAAACTAGGGATGAGATGAGAGCAACAAATCTAAGGCACTTGCTGCACTAGCTAAATGTTGTTAGGAATAACATATTTCTAATCTATATCCACCTGCACAGAACAGTTCTGAAAGGTAATTACTTGTATTATTCCCATTTTACAGATGAGAAAACCAAGGATTGGAGAAATAAAGGTATTGCCAAAAGTCAGACAGCCAGAAAGTGGTGAGGCTAAGAGCCATACTTATGTCTATTTAATTCAGAGTTGGAGCATTTAGCCCCTAAACCCCACTGCCTCTCCACTGTAGTCCAGGTACTGGAGTCTAAAAGTAACCAGAAGTGGCCAGTGTATAAGAAAAGGGGGAAAGAGTCCAAATTATTTGCAGGGCTTGCTAGGAATAAAATCTAGGCTCCCTTAGGAAATCATTTCCATCTTTGCTTACACAACTCTTGAGATGGTTTGCCACTGGCTGGAGTGCATTAGGCAGGTGTAAAGAATTATGATTTACTTCTCTCTCATGCAATATGGGGGAAATCAGCCTGCTTTTGTTTTTACTCTTTTAAAAAAAATGTGTGGGCTAATAAATGATTAATTTGCACAGCTGAGTTAAAACTGAGGCAAGCATCTGTAGAGAAAGATCTCTTACTGATTCTGCAGCCTTAGGATTTCTGATGATCTTTCCAGCAAGACCAGCCCACCCCTACCCTTTCCACGTTTCAGTGCAAGAATGCAAATGGGACTTCAGCTTCTTCTCTCTTCTCTTTCCACACTAGCTCCATCACCTACTTCAAGGGGCCTCACCTGTGAGCATGTGGACATCCCAGCTGACAGCTTAAAGCTGTGCACAGTTTCACAGGTGCACACATCAGTGGTGTGATCTACCTTTGGGGGAACTGAATGGATGAAGAGGCTGTCCAGACCCTGCAAGTGAGCTCAGGGATATTTGGGCAAGAATTATATGGCCCAGGTATCTGGAGCTTGGTCTGGAATAGTGACTCTCAAAGCCACTAAATCTGCAGTGGTCTTTAAATCTGCATCATCAGCATCACATAGGCGCTTGCTAGAAATGCAAATTCTCTCTCACTCTAGAGGCTTGTGGTAGGGTCTAGAATTTGTATTTCTAGTAAGCTCCCAGATGATGCTGATTCTGCTGGTCCAAGGAATTACCCTAAGAACCACTGATCTAACTGGGGGTTGTCCTCTAGGTTCTTTGAATTCACCACTGAGTAGGGGGGAGCACCAAACAAGGTGCTGCAAAGCACAGGGCTCAGGGCAGCATCTAAGGTGGTACTCACCAGGACCAAGTCAATTCTACCTCTCCCAGCCCATTCGTGGCCCCCAAAGCCACCCCCATTTTTTTATCCTTTCAGCCACAAGTTCTCTTGGTTCTGGGTCCCCAGAACCTCTAACCCCTAAACAGAAGGTCCAAGAAAGTGGCTCCTCTGTGCAGCTCCCCTGCAGACCACATTCCCTACCTGTCTAAACCTGCATCACAGAAATAGCTCAGAGGAGGCATCCAACCTGGGGAGTGAATACAACACCATGCACTGTTACCCTGAAGACACTTTGCCTGCTGTCTGCTGACCTGGCATCACAGAGCCTGGCTCAGCTGCCATGAGCCATCTGTGGGCAAAAAGCCAGCCCTTCATACTCCGTTCCAAAAGCCTCCTCTCCCATTAAGTCTTGTATAAATGAAGACTGATGTCATCAAATGATCCTCTCTCCCACCCCTTTGACTAAAAAAACATGCACTTGTCACTTCAAAATCTGTGGCACTTTCCCACATCCTGGAAGTGAATCCTATGCTTTGGGCCCTTAAATTGAAATTGACCAGAAATACATGGTGGGAGTTTTTTATTTCCCTTTTACTTTGCATCAACCTGGTTTGTTACAGCTTATTCACACCTCTGTTAACAGTGTTTGCTGAACATTAGACATATAAACATTTCCAGTTACAATTGCTGGATTTGGGCTTATCTTCGTTTCCTGGCAGCTGCGTAGAGAAAGGAGGGTGAAGAGAGAAAAATAAGAAGGAAGGAACAAACCGTGGCATGTTAGAAGATACTCCTTCATAATGGTCAACGAGTTGGTAAAAGGCTGAAAGCACCTCAAACATATATTTCTGGTGTAGAATTTAGGAAAAATTTAAAAGAGGGGAGATGTTGGTCAAAGGGTACAAATTTTCAGTTAGGGTGAATATAAGGTAAAAAATAAAATTTTAATTAAAAAAAGAAACCAAGAGAAGGAATGGTACCTATTTGCAAAGTAATTACCATTGCACCCATTTTAAATGAGAAAACTGGCCTAGAAAGGAAAAGGGCATCTGTCCACGGTCACAGTACGTGGCTGGAGAAAGTTGGAGTGGCAAACTCCAGAGCGGAAAGGAAAAGATGCCCGCAACGCCAAAGGCCAGACGCCCGGGGAACCTGAGCCCCAAGAGGGCGGCATGAGGGAGGGACACGTAGCTGCAGGACTCTGTGCGCTTGCCCACTCCAGCCTGCCCACTGCAGCCCCAGAGCCTTCTGCTGGGGGCTACTTCCTTGGGCTAGCCTGTAGAGGGTTTCCAAAAACCAGAAACTTCCTTTGGTTGGAGGTGGGAAGGGACCGGCATTGCATTTTCCCAAGACATCTCTGAGATATATACTCAGCTTGAGGTCCCTTTTGAAAGTCCTAGTTGGATTTTGTCACTCGCCTGGCTGTGCACCCACGGCTCCAACTTCCCAGACTTGCACGATTCTTGGTACGGCTGACTTTGGGCTCCACGAGATTCCTCCGCGCGCACCTGGCTCACATCTCTGAGTACGCAGTGACCCTGGATAGCTACTGGCCAGGCGTCCTGCCACGCCTCCCAGCCATGTTCTCCGGTGGCACAGGCCCCGCGACTAGGCCACTGTCCAGAAAGTCGAGAAGATAGTGGACTTTCCCATCCCCAATCCCCAGGCAGGGAGAATCACCCATCTTTGCAAGAGAAACTCTAGTCGCCTTTCCCTTACCCCATTTTAGAGCCAGCAGCAGCATTGAGCGCTTGTAGGGCACCACCTTTGTGCTAGGCACGTGCTCAGAGCTTTGATGGCCTCTCTCACTGAATCTTCACAGCGAACGTCTAAGGTCAGGCCTACTGTGATACTCACTTATAGATGAAGAAACTAAAGCTCTAAGAGGTATCTTGCCCATTGTCTTGAAACTAGCAAGGGACAGATGTTGAAGGTCCTAATTCCAAGTGCCCTGACCCCAGTCCTGCAGCGCAAGAGACAGGTGTTGAAGGTCCTAATTCCAAGTGCTCTGACCCCAGTCCTGCAGCCATGCTGCTCTACCAGGGTCCTGTTTTGGCAGGGGGCCAGGAAATAGGACATAGCTTCATCATTAATGTAATCAAGGTGGGCTGGGTTCCCCCAGGATTTTTTTTCTTTTCTTTACTACAAAGAAGACCTCCAAGCTCAAAATTCATGACTGGGCTTGGAGTCATTTTCTCAACTAAGTCTCTCACCTTCCGCACTGCACTGAGGGGGCAAAGTCCATCAGGTTGGAAATAGAGCCAGGTGTACTGGGTGATTAAAAATGAGCCACCAACCCCTCCTCCTGGAGTGTGAAGGGCTTTAAGGGGAATCTGTGTGCCAACTATGTACCCTCTTCCTGAAATACAGATCTCCTGGGCCTCCCCCTGAGGAGATACTCATCCTGAGTCAGGCCTCTGTTGAGATCTGAGCTTTGCAAGCTGCTGACGCATTGCTAACATTCTTACTGAGATGTAAGTTCGGGAAGCAGTCCATACAATTCACCCTTTCCAGGGTGCTTTTTCTTAACCCCAATACTCATGCCTGATCCCCCAGCATAATAATCGTTAAGAGCAAACACTGGTGTGGCACTAAATCTGTGCTGGGCATGATCTAAATTCTTAACTTGTAGTAACTCATTTAATTCTCAAAACCACTTCTGAGACAGCCATCATTCTAAACTAAAAGAGACAGCTTGAGTAACTGGCTCAAGATACTAAGTAGTAGAGTGGGCAATCTGGCTCCAGTATCTGTGCCACCACCCTAGACATCCCAGCCCTGATCTCTGTGCCTTGTAGAAACCCTGAGAAACTCTTCCATGCTGCCCATGCCTGGAGGGAGGGCATTAATCCCTGGCCTGCAAGAGTCGCTCACTTCAGCAGAACTACAGCAGTCATTACTTCAGCGGAAGAAATGTCGATGATTGGACTTGTGAAAGAGAATTTAGGAGGAAACTTAACAGGGCCACAGAGGGGTGCAAATGAGATAAGGTGTGAGAGAAAGACTTCTGAACGCAAATGTCAGTCACTACTGACAATGTGGAATGAGCATAGGAATTTAAAGTCTAAGAGACATAAATTTGAGTCCTGATCTGTGACTTAGTGGCTGGGTGACCTTGGTTAGACTGGGTCGCATAATCTCTCCCAGCCTCATATGCCTCAGCTGTAAAATGAGAGAACCACCTGTACCTTGCAGGATCATTGTAAAGGTCAGAGTCAAAGTACTCAGGGATGTGCATGGTACGTAGAGACGTCCAGTGAATGCAGCCAATATTTCTGTGACTACTTACATCTTCTAGGGGAAGGTGCACCTGTCCTTCTCTTGACTTCCTTTGAAATCCAGTTCTCTGGACTTCAGTCCTTGTGGTCCACTTCTCTCCACAAGATTCCAGAAGTGAGTGGAGGAAAGGTGCTAGGAAGCATGAGAAAGATGAAGACGCTTCCAGTTCCTGCTTATCTGAAGTCAAGTGAAAGTCAAGGCTCATGGAGGCTGCAGCCTCACCTCATCATCCCGATTCTTCTCAGTCCCGTGAGGCCCTGTCACCACTGCTGTCCCTCCCACAGTGCCAGGTGAACAGATGACCTCCACCCCAGCCACATCAAGGATCCAGCCCTTCTTGCAGGTTTCCTCTTCTGCAGGGGTCAAGGCCAGTGACAGCCCTTGTGCTAACCCAAATGACTCCCTGGCTGGCAGTGCAGCCCTGAGAGGCCTAAGGATTCGTTTCTTTCCCCACTTTGGTGTCCTTTTGTGGGGGCACGATCTGACCACAGGGCCAGTCTGGGGTGGGGATAAGGAGGCAGATGTTACTGATCTTCACTGTGCAAAGGGCCAGACACATATTGATGGGGAGGGCTGCAATGGAGGGCCCCTTGGGCTGCAGCATGAGGCCAGGCCTGTGGTGCTTGTCACTTTCGAAGGTTTCGTCCGCGGGTCTGTCTTCAGTGTGTGTTCCTTCTCGTCACACATTCACCAGTCCAGCTTTTCTCATGTCTCTTGGCTTCCCCAGTGCCCTCCCCAATAGCTTGCCCTGTATTTCTCCTTCCAAAGACCAGAGGGGTCCAAGGCAAGTCTTCCACGGAGTCTTGGAGAGGCTTTTCCACTCTTTCCCTCAGGCCTCCAGACCCAGGCCCTTCTCTTCCTGAGGGGCCTGGGCCTTGTAGACTCCACAAGTTAAGTGGGTCTAGTGGCCTGCCTGGATCCCTGGGAGAAATCCCTGTATGGGCACAGCAAGCTGCGGCTCAAGGTGAGGCAAATGAATGAGAGTGGAGAGAAAGAAAAGAAAGGAGATCCTCGAATCCCACCCAACTGAAAACAGCTTCGCACCCCTCACCTCGGGGCCTCAGCACCGCCTTTAGTGGCCTTAGCTCTAACCCCAGGGTGCCTGTTTCTGACAAGCAGTGCTGGCTGGGGAGAAGCCCTCTCCCGTGAGTGCTGCTCACCCTATCAGGAGCTCCAAGGCGCTTTAGGGAAACTCCTTTTGTCTCTAGAGGATGAAACAGATTCATTTACAAAGCAGTTTTCCTGAACTTAGTTAATGACCCTGATGGCTGCGTGCTCTCTTGAGGGGCCAGAGAGGCAAAGCTGAGATCAAGGGCACTTCACTGTGCTTCTCTTTTCAACGGGGTCCCATTCTGGGCTCCCGACCACAGCGGCTCAAATCTTAATTTGACATAACTGCAGATGAAACCCAAACCGAAGCTCTCGTACTGTTCCCGCGCTGAGCCCTCCCTCCCCACCTCACTGCGGCGCGCACGCGGCCTGCCCTTCCCCTGGGGCCGGGACCTGGGGGGTTGGCTAGGGGCGGCCTTCCCTGCACTGTCGACCGGTAAGTCACCCGGGAGCCCAGGGGAGCAACCAGGTCCTCCACGAAGGCTAGGGGAGCGGAAAGGGAGGAATCCTCAAGCTGCCATCGGAGCTGGAATATGATCGGGCTGCATGGCTTCAGTTTCGAGATCAAAAGTAGAAGGAAGGGTGTTCATTTTATGTGACTTCCGCTCCCTGACCAGTTCTGAGCTTGCAGGTGGGGGCGAGGGTTCAAACTGGCTTGTAGTCGCGGGGAGGATATTGGACTCAGCACCCAGGGGTCCTGCGCAGGAGAAACCGCTGTGCTGTGCTCTTTAAGGTGCTGGGCCGTGTGCAGTCTGGGAGGAAGGGAGAGCCGCAATCTCTGTCTGCGTTGTTCATTTAGGTCTGACTTTCGAAACAATTTAGCAAAGTGAGATTCGTGGGCCCTAGTCTATTCCTAGTCAATTTCCCTCCACGCTGAGCTTCGGAGCGGCAGTGGGCTGGGAAGTGGAGTGGGAGGCTGGACCAATTTGCCTGGAAGCCAGGCTTGCAAAGCAGGCGCACCGATTCTCCTGGGCTCCTATGTTATTAAGGGATGCCCTCTGCACCCCACTAAAGCCAATCCCCTGCGCTGCCCCTGTGCCCGTCCTCTGCCCTTCTCCCCAAGCTAAACCAGCCTGGGCTAGAGGCCCGCCCCTGGCCTCTTTCACGCCCACTCTCGGGTCCCTAAACCATGCCCCGCCCCCAGGCGCCGGGGCCACTAGCGCCGCCGCGCGCGCTTCCCTAGGAACGTTGTCCAGCGCCGCCCGCCGCCCGCCCCTTCCAAGCTCTTGCAGCCCCTCACCCCAAGTGGACCCAACCCTCAGTCCCCAGCAATGCTAATGGACTGTCTTAGAAGGCAGAGAACTGCAACCCTGGAACCCATTAGTCCAAGGAGGACCTATTTAATTCCTGTAAACAGGAGATACTATTTAACCGACTTAGAGTTTAAAAATAAACAGCCAGGCCTTGGGGTGGGGGATGGAGGGATGTCAAGCAACGGAATGGCACGGTGAATCCACATTCCGGCATTCCACACCTCGAGGGCTCGGCTCGATTCAGTCCCCTGGTCCAAAGAGTGTCGTTTGACCCGGGTTATTCAATACCCGAGGGGTTATCGAACTAATGGCTTTCCTTTTACTTAAAAGCCCCCAGGGATTACTGTTGATTTGCTCTAAGACCTTTGGTGCACGCAGTAGTCCTAGCAGGAAACAGAAGTTCTCGTTCTGCCCTGTTTCTATCATACCATCTTCCTCCCCACCTCTCCACCTCATTCCCTTCTTCCTTCTCCGCCACCGCCCCAGAAAGAAGTCACCACTTTCGAGGAGGTGTGTAAGAACCTCAAGGACTCCAGCTAAGAAAAACATGTGGTGTTAGGGCCTCCGATGCAGTGCCCTGCGTTCCCCGCGGGTCCAGGTGACACGCATCCTCTCCGGTCGGAAAGAGGAGCTTTCAAGTCCTGATTCAATTGGGGGGTGGGGAGGGTGGAGAAGAGGGATTCGCCAGGCCTGTCGTGATCTGTGGTCTGAGTGACTTTTTTCTTTTAATGCGCAGAAACCACAAGGATGTTTGAGCACGTTTTTAGATCCCCTCCCCCATCGGCAACTCCACCGCGCAAACTCCCAGAGGCCCGAGAGCCTCCCGCGTTGAGGAAAACGCTATGTCCGTCTCAGATTAGCCTCCTTTGCCAAGGAAACTCGCCAAGAATCCCTGCGCAACCTGCGCTCTCGCTGTAGAGCATACTAGGTGGTCTTTCTTTCTTTCTTTTTAGAATCTTCTTGCTTTTCCCTGTAAGGCAGACCTTAAGGCCTTAAGGATTGGAACTACAATAACTGATGTTTAACAGCAAGTCAGTGCCTAAGAGTTTGGTCTGTGGCCTTAAACTTGCCTTATTCGAACCAGAAGAGCAAAACAAACTTCCAATTTAAGGCTTCTTTCCCTTACCCCCAGGCTTTTTGCAGGACCTTCCAGTTCACCTGGCTGGAGGAGGACCCTGAACCTGGACAGTGGCACAAACCCCGTGCCCGCGCTCATGCAGGCGCACCCTCATACGCACACACTTGAACGCTTAGCAAGCCTTTTCCAAGGCTGTTCCCTCTTTCCGGGGAAATAAAGCCTAGATTGGAACCTTCTGCCCAGCTTCCTCATTTGGCCGTCTGGTCTGCATTAGTGTTTTTATAAGGGACTCAAACAAATCGAATACAAGGTCACCAAATAATTAACAGTTGTGAATTCCCTCCGTCCCCATTAAAATACTTCCCTGCTTATATTTCATTTTCGGTTTGCCAACGACAACAGGGTACCGGCAAAAGCGCTGCTGAGTTGATTACACCACTCTGCGGCTCAGGTCCACCCAGAAACCCGCTGTTTTGCATAACATGAGGTACCAGATGAACTTCAATCGCGAGGGAACTGTGCAACTCTCTGAATGCCCTCCCCGCAGCCGGGCTATTCCCAGAATGGTCCTGCTCTGCCCTTTGATAATCACGACCCAGAAGGTGAATGGAGAAGCCAACAAACAGTCAGTGGCAAACTGTCCTGAGAGTTATTTCTAGGGCATCAAGTTCTTCAAGGATGTTCCCATCTCGTTTTGGTTTTTATCCGTTCCTCACTGCCTCCTTTTTGAGAATATTATTACAACAAGAAAAAAGTAAAGGGTATTCTTATTTCAAAGCCATCTGGAAACCTAACTCACAGCAATAGTCTTAGACTCATTTCGGTTCTCTCATTCTTGAGAGTTGTTTTTTCTCCTTGTTGGAATTATGTGGCACCTTTCCCTACATAAACTGAAAGTCTGAATCAGTCAGTCTCTTTCTCTCTCTCTCTTTCCCTCTCTCTCTCTCTCTCTCTCTCTCTCTCTCTCTGTCTCTCTCTTTTCCTCCCTCCCCTCTATCTCTCAGCCCTGCTGAATTCATAGAACTAATTGTCTGGCTTTCCCAGGCCCCAGGGCTGGGGGTCCAGGGCCCCAGTACTAGTAGCCTTTTAATGCGTTATTTCATGAGCAAATGGTAATTTCACCATATCCAACCTTGTCCATTCTCATCCCATGATGGCACCGAAACACATAGGCACACACCTTCTCACCTTTATGGATCCAACATCATTTTTAAAGCACAATATAAGAGCATTTTTAAAAATCAGGGATAATATGGTTTGTGCATCTGCTAAAATAAGAACAGGAGGAAGCAAAGCACACCAAAATTCAGACCCTCACATCTAGTTTCACTCACACTCCTAACTGGGTCTTAAGTGACTGCAGACAAATATTAGACTGGGGGAAAATCTTTCCATTTCTTGACTTCTGCTTCTTGTAACCATCCATTAGAAACCACCTCACCACTTAAACTATCTATACAGTGCTCTAGTTAAACATGCAGGGTCTCAAATCTTATATAAGCCCCACCTCTCGCTAGCTGTGTGACCTCGAGCAACTTGCTTAACTCCTCTCTCTTCTTTACTTCACCTGTAAAACGTGGTAATGATAGCGTTTTCCTAGGAAGTGGTTGTGATAACTAAGCGAGATAATTCATGTAACAAATTTTAGTGCAATGCTTGGTACACAGTAAATTTTCAATAAATCGTGGTTACTATTATTACTCCTAGGTGTCTGGAGAGCATACTGAAAGAAGGGACCTGTTTTAGGTTTGTTTGTTTGTTTGTTTGTTTTTCCCCAATAAGTTCTCCTCCTGGAGGATAGGGAGAAGTGGCCTGGGATGGAGTACAGAACTTGCTTTCTTTATAAACCTAAAGCGTCCTTCATTCACTTTGGGCAGAGTTTATGCCTGTTCTCCCACTCTCAACCATAGGCTTCAGGTGTAACTTTGGGGTTTCCGGGGTAAGGAAGGCTTTTTACAGATACTGTACAGGAGCAAGTCGCCCATGCCTCCTGGACTGACTTCGGGGCTCCTTTCCTTTTCTTCGCTCCTCCCCTTGGGGGACCCCCGGCTCCACCGAGCCAGGCCAGCCCCACTCGACGGCGATTTAAACATCCCTTAGGCAAGGCGCCAAGTTAGCGCTGCTGGCCCAGCTCTAGGCGGGCCGCTGCTCTTTCCTCCTCGCCAGGCCGTCCACGCGTTGGGGGAGGGGACCCTAGGGGGGTTGGCGCGGTTAAGAGCCCCACGTGAGAGGGGCGGAAGTCCTTGCCAGGAGCCGGGGATGCGCGGCTGGCGGGTCCCTTCCATCACGGGAGACGAGACACCGTTTGATGTGTTATGACATGAACCCTCAATTAGATCGCTGAGTTGAAACACTCCAATCAGGGGCCCGATGCTAAGCAAGCCCCGGAAGGTCCAGCCTGAGGTCACCGCCGGTGACACATCAAATCAAAATCAGTGAGAGGGAAAGTGAGGCTTTCCCTTTATCAAGCTGGGGCTGCAGCCAGCAACGCACCCCCTCCTCTGCGCACCCCTCCCGCCCGTGGCTCCGCACTCCTTCACCCCCGCGCGGCGTGCGACAAGCCGCACCGCCTTCCCAGTCAACGAACTGCCTTTCTTCGCATTTTCTGAGAACCCGGAGACGCGGAGGAGACAGCGCCTTTGAAGATGCTGTCCGGGTGGTCATGCAGCGTCTCCTCCCGCTGTGGACCGCTCGCATCCCCAGCCCTCCACCGCATTCCGGGGTTGTAGCGGTACTTGTGGATCTCGGTCCTGCTAGTCTGGAGGCCTTGGCTCGGGAACAGAGGCCTCCCCAGACCGGGTGCACATGCAATCCCTCCTCTATCTCCAGGATCGGGGGCATACAGCGCAGTGGCGGGGATGGGGGTGGGGAGGCTACAGGGCAAACCAGGGTAACGCGTCTACGCCGGATTGGGGCCCCCAAGACTTTTCCCCAACCCTTGTCTGAATGCCACAGGCTTCCGGAGACACCTCCGAACAGCCCGCAGGGTCTTTTGGTCCTGTGCCAAACTCACAGGGCGCAGCGAACCAGTTAGGGTGCCCACTTGGGGGAGGGGCAGAGATTCTTGCCACTTCATTCCCGGGCAAAGAAAATCCGCGCCCAACCGCCGGCCAGCCTAGGCCTCTGGGACTTCTTCTCTTGAGGAAGGGCCTCTTGAGCAGTCTTCTCTGAGCTTCCTTAGCCTCCTTCCGCAATTGTAGTAGAGAAAGTGCACGATTAACAGAGGACTTTGAGGGACAGAAACAACTGTAGCAAGGCGTGCGTCGTGGGGAGGGTTGGCGAGCTGCACGGGCAGCACGGAGGCCAGGGACTCAGTTGCACTACTACGAAGAAGCCACGTGTCTTTGCAAAGGTGACTTTAGTAGCCCTAAAATCATCATAAAATACCCGGCGTTAATTTGCCCTCTGGACCTTTCAGCAGCTCATGAACCTCGCTGACCTCGGGCTGCAGCGGCGAACCCGGCGTGGGCAGGACCCTCGAGCAAGGAACGCGACTATGAGTGAGAGGCGGGGACTGGAGCCGGGGAAGAGCTCGGGGCTGGGGGCGGGGGGGCCGTTAGCCTGCTCTAAAAAGCTTAAGAGATGTGCGAGCACCCAGGGTAGCAGTGGCTGAAGCAGCTTCCGAATCCCGAACCCCAGCGCTGCAAGGTTTCCGGGCAACCCCACTTAACTGGGAGCAGGTCAAAGTCATGGAGCTAAGTCTAGGGAGGATGGAGGAGTGGATATCTGCCTAAATCGCTTTTATCCCCTCATTTTCTTCCTTCCTTCTCTTTCCTCTTCCTTTCCTTTTTCTCTCTTCCTTTCCTGTCTCCTTCCACATTATTGTCTCTCTCCTTTAGGAGCTGAGTTTCCGACGCCTGTGGATCCTTCCCTGATTTCTGGGACCAGAGGTGGTGCGAGGTTTTCTTGAGGGCACTGGCCACGCTGCAGATCAACGCCGGTGGCAAGAAGGGGCCGCAAGGGTTTCCGCAGACACCCACACATACAGGCGTTCCCACAGAGGGTACCAGGGATTTCCCAGACCCCCACCAGCCCCCAGGAATAGCGTAGAGAGAGGAACGTCGCCTGGCTGAGAAAGGTGGATGGGCATACCCATGTACCTTTGTGTATTAAGTACCCACAACCTCCGAACTTAGCCGTCCCTGTCCCGGCCCGCCCAATTGCTGCCGCCGCATCTGCAGAAACCACTCGTGTTGAGGCCTCGGAGCAGCCGGGAGCACCACGCTGGAGCAAAAAAGCTGGAGGGCGCAGGGCTCCAGCCCGGCTGACCATCCCACCCAGCGCAGGGACCAACGGAAAACCCGCGCGGCGTCAGGACCAGGGGGCTGCCCGACGTCGCTCGCGGACTAGTTCCTCAGACTGTGAGACTCCCTAGTGCCGGCTTTGCCCAGGGCTTTCCAAGGCTCTCTCATGCCCTAGATCTGCCCCAGCAGCTCAGGCCTTGGACTGCGAACCCAGTATCCCGAGACACCGATTCCATCAGTCCCCATCCCGACCCCTCTCCAGCCGGGTTCATCCGCCTGCTGCCTCCCGTCCTCCACGTTTCCCCCACCAGCCACCAACAAGCGGCAACCACGCTGCCTTCTGCAAAAGAGGAAGAAGGAAAGAAGGGAGAGAGAAAGAAAGGGGGGGAAAGGAAGGGAGGTTTAGAGACTGGAATAGAATCCGCAGCCACATTCAGAAACTTACTCGAGCTTGAGAAAAACAATTTAAGAAAAGTAAAAGGGAAGTGTCCAGAGCTGGAAGGGAATTCACAAATGCAACCTCCAGCGGGAACAGCTCCCTGGCTGCCGAGCTCCAGCGGGAGGGGAGTCGAGCGTTTTCTTTGCCACTTACCTAGTCCCCTGTCTACAAAGCTGGTGATCATATTAGCCGACTTGGAAGACTGGAAAAAGCTGGCATTGATGCCCAGCTTCTCAGCGATGGAGTAAGTCCTGTAGATTGACAGCATGTACTCGTGGGGCACCACGCGCGGACCCCTGCCTGGCGGCTCCTGCGCCCGGGGCTGCTGAGCCCGGGGTTCGTCCTGAGGCCGCGGCTGTGGTTCCTGGCCCTCCCGGCCCGCGTCACTGTCGCGCGGCGCCCGCTGCATCTTGCCTTCCTTGCGGCTCCGCATGCCCTTGGTGGAACCCAGCTCGGCGGACGACGAGGAGGATGAGATGGAAGCCTGCTGGAAACCGGGCAAATCCCACAGAAAACTGATGAGGAAGACGGCCGAGAGCAGGACCCTGGGAGTATCCATGGCGGGCAAGTGGCTGCGTCTCCCCAGGAGGCGGTGGCGGCGGCGCAGGACGCGCGGGGCACGGAGCGGCTGGACAGCGGCCGGGGCCCGGCTCCTCGGGCGGACTCGGAGTGCGAGGAGCCGGGTCCCAGCCACACAAACCCCGGCCCCGCCACGCCCCCTCCCGCCCCTCGCCGGGAGGGGAGGAATGGGGAGGGAGGGCAGAGGAGGGGTGGGGAGGGTGGGAGGAGAGCCGGGTGGTGCGGGCCGGAGGTGTGGGGGAGAGGGGCCGCGGTGCGCCGGTGTGGCAGGAAGACGCAGCGCCCCCGCGGGACGCGCGCGGGGTTGCCGGGCGGTGCGCGCAGCGCGGGCCGCAAGCGCTGACCGGGGGAAGGCGGGCGCTGCCGGCCCGTGGCCGGGGAGCAAAGGCTGGCCCGCCGCGCCAGGGTCCCCCTCGAACTCCCGGAGGTGTGGTCCCTCCGCAGCGCGGCCCCGGCTCTCGGTCCTCGCCAGCCGCCTCCACTTCCCTGGGAGCGAGCGGCCCCGGAGGAGGGAAGCGGCGGCGGCGCCCCCCAGAGACAGCTTGGAGCAGGCGCCTCTGCTGCAGGCTGCGCGCTGCCTCGGGGCGGTGGTACCTTCCCTCCTCGGCCCCAACCGCCAGGCCTGCCGTTTGCGCCCCTCAGGGGCCAGCCCGGAGCCAGAGAAGCCTCGCCGTGGGCCAGGCGCAGGGCCCAGCTCGGAACAGCCCCATTTTCTCGGTGGGGTATCGCTCTCCACAAAGACAGGCGTCTATTCCCGACCCTCGAGGTCAGGCAAAGGCCACGAGTCTTTTAGAGTTTGGATCGATGCTAAAAGCTGCTGCGCTCCCCTGCAGGCCCCAGCCTCTCCTCTCGCAGTCCCCAACCTCTTCTGACGCAGACTTTAGCTGCTCCACTTCTTCGTCTGCTCCCGGGATCCTCTCCCTCTCGCGGCCTGTCCCCCGCCTCCACTGCATCCCCATTTTCCCTCTCTTCTTTCCCTCCCGCCTGCAGGACTTCCTCCTTCCCCAAGTTCCTTCTGCATTCCAATCCCTCTTTCCCCAGCCTGCTTTTCTTCTCACACTGCCCTCCCATCTCACACTGCCTTCCCACCCTCTCTCTTCCCGGCCTCCCCCCTCGCCTTCCAGTGGACCCCTCCCTTTGCAGCTCTACCCCAATCTGTTTCTCTTCAGCCCAGCCTCGCCCCATCACGAGTTTCCTTTATCTGTCCCCAGATTCCCCGTGCCTGTCTTCCCCGCCCACTGCCTCGCTCATTCCTGGGCCTGCACGCTGAAAGGCGATGCGGCGTAGCGCTGCTTCTGTCTGCCACAGTGCTCTGCCCTGGACTGCTATGGGCAGAAGAGTTTCCCTCAGTACTGATTGGGTGCTCAGGCACCAACCATAAAGTACCCTCCTTTAATCGTGCCAACAGCTTTGTGAGGTTGGAGTTGACTATTTTCACCTTCACGGATGGAAAAAAAAAAAAGACTCAATGGAGATAAGTGACTTTTCCAAGGCCACTCTGCCAAGAGGTTATGCAGCAAGGGACAGAACCCAGGCTCCCACCCCAAGCCCAAGATTCTTCCCACTACAGCATAGACAGTCATTCCTGGCCCAACTTCTCTATTTCAGTTCTGACTTTTTTCTTCTCTTTATGGTTTCACTTGATCTCAGGTGGCTTCTTTCTCCTCCATGCTACTTTCTGTGTGTGTTCCCAGTCTCTCTAATCTCCTCCCTCTCACTTTCTAACCCCTTCTTCCTTTTGCTTTTTCATCACCTCTTCTGTCCTGCAGGGACCACTCACATGACAGCCTGCAGGGGGAGGGAGTTTTGCTGCGCTGCTCCCCTCATCCTTTAACTTCCTTAAGGTCTGGGATATGCCCTCCACCCTGGACACTGGCCTCCTCCAGGTAATGGCAAGCACCCACAGAGAACTTGTGTGTCAGTCATGGTTTGAAGCCCTTTGCCAATATTATTTTACTTAATCTTCACAGCAATCCTGAAATAAGTGCTGTATTATTCCTATTTTACAGATAGGGAAACTGAGGCCCAGGGTCACACTACTCCAGAGTCTGGGCTCTTAATCACTGGGCTATTGAGCTTGGCTGCTCTCCCCTTGGTCTCCGTGGATGCCCCTTCTGGCCCTATCCCAATTCTACTTATGTCCCCTAGTTTTGGTTTCTTGGTTGTCAAGTTCTGAGACCTTATACTTGAAGGTGCTTTTACTGTAATATTTTCTTCCTTCCTCTCTCTGTGCTTTAAAATGGCTTGTTAATATTTACAATAAAATAAAATAAAAGGAGATAAACTGAAAGAAAAAATTCTTTCTCAGATTTTTGCCACTACAACAAATCCAAATGTTTTTACCTTTTGGGTTCCCTTCCACTCCTTCTTTATTTGTTATGCACATATCCTTTTCATATTATTGTAATCCAGGGATAGATATTATGTTGGATTCCTCCCTTGTCACTTAACATTTTACAACCAAATCCACTGCCTTCAATGTCTCTCCCCTATGTCCCCCCTTCACTGCCCCTCTGCTGGCCTGCAAATGCAATCTCTGCAAAACCACAGACTCAAAACTCCCCATTTCTCATTTGCAGAAGGAACATTTCCCCCCTGCCTACCTGTCGCCCGTGGGATGTAAGTGGTCTTTTTTGGCCTGCCCTGTGTCTTGCTCTGTATGTCTGCCTCTCAAGTGTCATCCAGGAAAGTGCCCTCCTTGTGATCTATTTCCATCCCTTCCCCAGGAAACAACACTTGTGGTTTGTGTTATCAATATTTTAATTTCTATCAGTATGGTGCCTGGTTAACAATGATTCATAGTTTTACAGTTTCAGACCCTCCATCCAATAAGTACTGTATGTTTCCTGCCTGCAGTGGCAACTCTATGTGTTCTCTCTTCATTTTGCCCACAGCAATTATTATCTGCTGCAAGTTATCAGTAAACAGGAAACAAAGTAATGAGCCTATTGCTGTGGTTTAGGACCTCTCAGCCTGCTAGATGGAGCCACACAGAACAGTAAATGACACTGAAACAGGGACCACAAAGGCCATGGTCTGTTGTCCTTCAGGATTCCCCTGGGGCTGACATTACCCTCCGTCATTGCTATCAGCCTCGGGTCTTTGCAAGAAAAGTTCTAGCTGGTCTTTGCCTGAAAGGGCTGCAGCGATCATTTTACAGGTGAGGAAACAGAGGTGCAGACAAACTCAGTGGAGAGAGCCCGAGGTTTTAAACTAGTCCAAAATACAGCTAGGATTAGGAGCCAAGACATTCTGACTCCTAAGCGAATGCTTCTCCTGTATTAAAAAAAAATTTCAAAGATCATGACAATGACCCACAGTAATATATAGTGTCTGATCTCTTCCTCTCCAGTGGGTAAATTTCAGATAGTTTCAGATAGGAATCCACCCCAATGTGGAGACCACACCAAAGCCTTTGCACTCATGCTGTCTTTCTTTCTCTCTCTCTCTCTCTCTCTCTCTCTCTCTGTGTGTGTGTGTGCGTGTGTGTGTGTGTGTGTGTGTGAAAAATAAAGATACGAAGAGCAAACCACAAGTCCAAATCTGCTTTTAAGATCTTCAGGGAACATTTTGAGTCTTTGAACTAGTGCTATAGAATTTAAATTTTCGATCTAATCTTAGATGTTCTAGTAATCTTAAACAACTTTATCTGTGAAAAATGTTAGGAAAGTGAAAGTTTCTTGAGATGCATTGAGAAGGTCTGATGTGAGCACCGTGGCATTCTTGTAGTGGTTAGATTTTTCTACACCAAACAGATGGAAGACGTACAACTGTGCAGTATGGTATCTCCTGCCCCCCTGTGGACGCCGACGGAGTTACCTGTGGAGAACCAAAACAATACTGGACAGGAGCATGCTTACAGGCACTTTCAAAGTTGAGCAAGGGATAGTGGCATCTATTAACATAATTTTAAGAAATCAGAGAGTCATGTCTAAGGTATGTGTATCATTTGGCAACAAAACATCCATAAATGAGAGATCTGTCCACCCAGAGATACAGGACCAAAAGCAAATAGAATTATCCTGTTATTATCTCAAATCGGTGCTGGTATTGTTTTAAAATTATTATTTTACAATAATCTAGGGAGAGAAGATTCTCTTAAATAAGTAGAAGACTTTATATCTTTTGTTATTTCATTTTTCATTCAGGTGTCACTCCAAAGACAACTTTTATAACAATGACTGAGGATGTTGGACTTTGGTATGGACTCCACCTAGCTGTGAAGTAACCATACTTTAAGGGGCTCTGGAAATATACTCTAGAAAGATGTCTTAGCACCTGAAATTTTGCAAAAATAAAGTCACTTCTTTAAGGTACTTTCTTTATAAGACCCCTGTTGAAACACAAACATTATCTAGTAGGATCCCCATTCGTATTTTACTACCACTATTAGACTATTCCAAATAAACTAATAATCCTGTAAGACTGGCTAGCTGACACCTATTTGGTCTAAAAGTAATGAGACTTAAGATTGGTGGATTTTGATTATAAGAAGACAGAAAGGGCTGGGTTTTAAATTCTGTTCCTTTGCACTCCTAGAGCCTCTGGCAAGAATAAGGAAGAAACCAATCAGGTGCACCTCAGGTTACCCACACTTGCTTCAGCCTGAGCAGTCCTGCTTTTATCTGTTTTTGACAGTCTCATAAAATTTCATCTGCAAAAAGATCCCTCAAAAAAAGAAAAGAAAATGAAAGCTATTGGCTTAGAGTACTGGGTAGTGTTCCTCAGAGGGTGGTCAGGGTGAAAAATGCGTGAAGTCTTGAGCAGCAGGAGGAAAGGTAAAGACTCTGCTTCAGGAAAGTGGAAGAAGAGGCAAAAAAAAAAAAAAAAAAAAAAACCTGTGACAGATACACACAAAATACAGCTTCTCCTTTATCTCTTAGACTGGGAGGTACCAGCCCTATTAATACCCTCTGTTTTCCCTAATTTATATTGAGACTGATTATTCCATTTCTTTTGTTTATTTATTTGTTTCCTTGGCAGAATAATTTACAGAGAAGTTAAATGAAACGAGTTGTGCCAGATGACAGAATACTCTGGGTCTCAGCCTCCCCCCACGATCAGCTGAACGGGGGGGTCTCAGTGAAAGGCAAATCAGAGATTCAGTTGGTCCCATGCGTGCCACCAGAATGACAGCACTGAGATTGGTAGGAATTGGCATTTTAGTTCTGGATGTTGAAAGAAGCACCAACACTCGCGGGGGGGAATCAAAGCAACCCAGTCACTGCCCTTCTTTGGTTCCACTGCAGGGCACATAGATGTCCAACCATCTTGTAGTTTGCCAACACCAGTGGTTCTCAAAGTGTGGCCCCTCGAGCAGCATGTATCAGCATCACCTGAAAACTTGTTAGAAATGCTAATTCTTAGGCCTCACCCAGATTCAGAATCAGAAACTCTGTCGCTAAGGCCCAGCAATCTGTGTTTTGACAAGCCCTGAAGGAATTCTGATGAACACCAAGATTTGAGCCCCTCTGGCCTACACCATGAAACAGGGGCAAGTTACCTGCCAAGAACTTCAAGAAACGCTTTGATTTTAAAGGGAAAGCTGTAAAGGAAATGCATAGTATGCAATTTTATTTTCAAATTAATGATTCTCATTCCTAATGAGCAAATAATTTTCATTCTCCATGTGAACCACGTGTATTTAATTGCCTACAGCCATACCAGGCCAAATGTAGCTAATCTGGCTTGATCTCTAAAAGTAAGTGAAATTCGGCCTGTTTATAATCTGAAAGGAAGACAGAAACGTCATCAGAATGAAGTTGACTGCAGATATCTTCTTATACACTCTGGATGTTAAATGAGGGGCTTAGAGCCATGGGTTTGGATCTCAGCTCCGTCACTTCCTAGCTACGTGAATTCAAAATCTTCTACTGTGAGTTTTGTCACCTCAAACAGAGGTGAAAATATGTCCCTCTAAGTTTTTTGTGCAGACTATACAATAACATATGTAAATCTTACCACAGATGTAAGTAAATATGGTGATTATTAATTAGTCAATTATTTGGATTTTTTAAATGTTGAAGAATTCTTTAATTTTAGTAGTTCTCAATCTTGATACTTTCATTTTGGAGTTACACTTTAAAATTTTTAGTTTAACTCGCTTTTATATTCTCTTAAATTTTTTTTTCGTTAAGTAACTTCTCTAAAATGGCTGTTTGTTTGACACAGCGAGTTTTTCCTCTATTTCACTGTGAATTTGGGGCAATACTTTTCTTCTGTAATGATTTGACATGTTTTATGTTTGTCCAAATATTCTAGATTAAAAACACATTGCAGTTTGCTAATAGGTATTGGGATACTTAAATTGAACAGACGAAGTGCCTTCTCAAATGAGCGTCTAGGATGCTTATGAGAGTAAAGATGATTAAATTCTAGGAATGATTTGATCGTTGCCAAATCTAGCATAGAGAATAACAATCATATAGGAAATTGTCTTTCCTGTTTAGGATCAAATTTGGTTTGAAAAATTACTACCAACTTTGTAAACATTAAAATAGAAGCAATAAAGATGTGAAATTTCACACAGGGGATCTACAATGTTTGGATAATTATAAGCATATGGCTACTTTACATGAGATCTCTATTAAAAGTGTATTTACTAGGGCTCTGGGAAAACAGGGTTCTCAAATTCAGGGTTTATTTACATACACTGAGAATGTCACATTTACTATCAATTTATCATAATCTATTTTTACTTCAGAGTTCTAAATAGTATTAACAAAATGATAACAGTATCTGTTGTTTATTGCTGTCTTGTCTATTAGTTAATTTACCAGGTTTTACTCATGAGAGAAAAGGAAAAGAGCAATTAACTTTCAATCAAACGTGTCAAATGCTTTCTTGATAATTTTAAAATTTCCTATATTTTATGTTAATATTTAGGGCATATGCCTGTGTGGAGTAGTTTCAATATATTCTACTCAAATAAAAATGATTGATGTAACAATTGTATGTGCTTTTTTAAAATAGTACTTCGATGTGTCTGTTTCTAGGAATTAAAAAAAACCCACAAATTTGTTGCCTATTTATTTAGAATTAATTAAATAAATACTTTAAGTCTTAGAAATGGTTGAAACTTTATTTTGAAATGAGTAACTATGGGATTTAAGAGTTTGAAAAGTCAGGATAAACCCTACCTTTCTCAAAAAACCTTTCCATGACTTTTCTTCTCAAGTGCTAAGATTATGAAATATCAACAGCTGCAAGTTATAATAAGTTGATCTTAAATACAAAGTACAGAGATGGAAAGTAGGATAGTGGTTGCCAGGGGCTGCAGGAGGAGGAAATGGGGAATTCGTATTTAATGAGTACAAAGTTTCAATTTGGGAAGATGAAAAAGTTCTGAAGACGGACAGAACTGATGGTTGCACAACAGGGTGAATGTACCTAAGGCACGGAACTGTACACTTTAAAAATGGTTAAGATAGTCAACTTTACATGGTATCTATTTGACTACAATAAAAAATACACATATAATAAAAATTTTCCAAAAAAATCCACTTGCAAAATGTATGCTTAAAGACAAAACTTTTTTAGACAGCTTTGTTGACAATTTTGGCTTTTTCATTTCACTGCATAGACTTTGTTAATAAGCATAACTGAGTGCGGTTTTTTGTTTATTTACAGAAATGTCAAGGGGAATGTTTTATTAGTCCTTTTGACTCTACCTCTCCAGCTGTATCATGTGAGCCATCCTGAATTTCTCACTTTATTTTTTTCCTTAGATAAGACTGTTTCAGTAAAGATTAGAATTTGCTAAGCTATTTTATTAAAGGACTAATATGTGAGGGAGATTTTTTTAAATTTTTTATTTTTTTATTATCATACTTTAAGCTCTGGGATACATGTGCAGAACGTGCAGGTTTGTTACATAGGTATACACGTGCCATGGTGGTTTGCTGCACCTATCAACCCGTCATCTACATTAGGTATTTCTCCTAACGCTATCCCTCCCTGTGAAGGAGATTTTAAAGCACCATATGAAAAGTTGATTCTATAAGTTCCTGGTGTGCCTATTCCAATGTTTAACAGGCCTCCAAGGAAGAAAAATTCTGAAATAGTTAAAATTTATATTTTTCCTCCTTGCCTTCTCTTTCCAGAATCATCATGTTCCCAGTGTGTCTTTCTCTTGGCTAAATGTCAATTAATGCCTAATATCTACCTCTCCAAGAGTAAATTGATTCCAGGCTTAAGCTTTCAAGAAATACATGTATTTCAATAAAATATTCTTGAATACCAAAAAAGTATTCAGGTCAAAAATCATGACGTCTGAATGGTGGTGGTGGTGATCCAGGCACAATGACAGTCCCATATGTTTATGTGGCTGTATTCCTTTCTTGGAATCTTGCCACATTTACAGTGTACATGTTACAATCATAGCTCATGAAGGCAGGACAGGACTATAAAAATCACATGGCCCAGCCCTTTCTTTTAGAGATGAAGAACTATGGCTGCAGAAACTGGTAAGAGACTTACTGAGGCTTGTGTAGTTCATCAAGTTGAGAGCCCCAGCCCCCAATCATGAATCCAGGACTCTTTTTAGAACACCAGCACTTTTTCCTGTACTGTTCTCCAAGGAGTATCCATTTGAATGTCTTTCCTTTCCAAAAAATTTGAGGACTGTGAAGATAATTTTCATGCTTTACATACTTTTAGCTATTCCCCTCTGGGCTGGGTAAGCATGATGTAGAGATATTCAGGTACTTGATATTTACAGGTGTCAAATACAGGTATTTACATACTTTAAATGCTGTTAGGTATATCCCACTGGGTGAGGCACACATGACATAGTTATCAATCTATATCATCTATTTAAGTATCTGTGTCGAAATGAATTGACCTTCGCTTTCTCTTGTCCTCCTCTATCTCCTGCACAGCAAGGACAACAGGAATTATAATCCATATAGAGCAATTTGCTTACTTGAAGACTATTATGAACTCATGACCAATTTTTCCTTTTCTGTCTGCTTTAGGTGTTTCAACAAGACTTTATTTGTTCAACGTAATGTCCTCCCATAAAGGAACTTACACAACCTAATCTAGACAGATTTCAGATAAAGCCCTGGGTTCTTTTAATCCACTTTCGGGAATGTTCTAGTTCTGGCCTCTACACATTCTCACTGTAGAAAAAAGTCACTGAGGTGGAGGTTAGCGCATTTCTAATTATTGAGAATGCTAACATTTTAATATTAAAGAACAATCAGAGTTGCAGAAACAGTGGTGAATCCACCCATTAGCAATTTAAAGAAAATAACAAGGGACGAGTTAGGAGTTTGCCTCCTGTTATTTTCACTTCCCTGGCTCCCTGAGACTTTCCAATTCAGCAGGGCCTCTCTCATCATTTGCTCTCTTTCTTCTCTGCTCAGAGACTGGCTCTCTTCCTCTCCACTACTGGTTTTTCTCCATCTTCCTCCCTCTTCATTCCCGCCTCCTCTTCTTTCTCCCAGCCTTTTCTTTTTCTCTTCCTCATTCCAGCTCTCTTCCTATCCTTTCTCCTCTAACTAGCTAACATCTGGGACTGAAGCACATTTTAAAACTTTCCATTCACATTGACCCTAATTTAAGGACCAAACGAATTGAACTTTATATTTTCCTCTAAAAAAAAAAAATCCTACCAGTTGAAACTAATCTACTTTTCCTTTTATTTAAATGTGGCCCTTGATAGATTTATTTTCCCACAGTGGCCCTGAAAGGGGAAAAAAATTTTTTTAAACCCTATCTGTCCCATAAGGATTTTATTATTTGGTATTTGTTTAAATATGGCATCAAATAAATACAGATTCCTTCCTTGTATTGGTGTGTTTTTATGGTTGGGTGTAGTGTAGCCAACACTACAATTCCCTTGCTGCATTTTTTGAAGGTTCATATGGCTGCCATGGATTCAGTTTGACCCTCTCTTAGCAGTTAGCTCATATCTTAGCAATATTAGGCAGTATGTAACTTGCCAAGACTATCACTTTAGGAGTGTAATATAAATTAATAATATCTGAAATTATAATTTTAACACTATAAGCCTCTTCCATAAGCATTTTGGCTTCTATTGGCACTCAAGGTCTTCTTTAGGTTTTGTTTGTTTGTTTGTTAGAGACAGGGTCTTGCTATGTTGCCCAGGCTGGTCTCAAACTCCTTGCCTTAAGTGATCTTCCTGCATCAACCTCTGGAGTAGCTGAGATTAGAGGCATGAGCCAATGCATCTACTGCGGCCAATACATTCTAGCCCTAACTTCATCTCCCCTTACTTCTAAGCAGAGATCTGGCAATTGAGCCACATGATGTTGTGGATCCTTCTAAATCTGCATGTGTTTTCTTGCCACCTATGTTCTGCAAACACATGTGCCTCATGTGGAAGGCTGGCCTGCCTGCCTCCTCTCCACCATCTGCACCTAACTGTAACAGACACGTTTCATGGCACCACGCCCCCCCCCGCCCCCGCCCTAGCTCCTAATGTGTCCTGCAGAATGGGCGTATGTGGATCTGAAAGATAAAGAAGAAAAATAAACCCCTTGAGTGATTTTATCAGCTCTTCTGCCTTCCATGTTCTCCAACCAACTCTGCACATACATACATCTCTTCCTAGAGTAAGAAGCATGGTTGGGGTTCATCCTAGTAAAGTAACAGTTCTCTAGAGCCATGTAGCACGGAACTCTCCCAAAAGAACCATAGGCAGGAAAATTTAGTGAGACTACATTTTGAGAAACTCCTAACCACTGTGACAAGAAGAATCACAGAAAGTCAGATCTTAGAAAGTCCTAAGAGATCACCCAGTATAATTGGCTCAAAATAGGCAGTGTCGAATAATGGTTCAAGCTGCCCAAGCACAAATCCTGCCGCTACCATTGCAGCTATACAGCTTTGGCATCTTACAGAATGTTTTCTGTTCTTAACCCCTTCTATAATGTGGGGTCAACATGCCATCTAATTCACAAGTTTGCAGTGAGGATAAAATGAACGAATACATGTAAAACCCTCTGAATACTGACTGTCACATAGAAACATCTTACTGTTAGTAATATTATGATTTTACAGATGAGAGGAATGATGCTCAGGGTTAGGTTCTGTGCAGAGTCTCACAGTTAGTGACAGAGCTGGGATGAAAAGCCATGTCTCCTGACTACCATTCAACCAGGTAATAAAAGGGTGGGTGTTCATGAACTTCATGAAGTTCACAGTGAGTTTTTGCAGGATGACTAAACAGATTTTAAAAAAGATTGGGGGTACTGATGAGAGAGCAGAGCTTACAACCGATGCCTTCTAATCACTATCCAGGCATGCTGGATTGAAAACAAATGGACAATTTCAATGTGGTGATGCAATGCCAAATGCTCTCGATTGCAGTGTTTCACAAACTGTGGGTTGTGACATAGTAGTGGGTTATGATATCAGAGTAATGAATAATGACCACAGATTTTTTTGAAGTGAAAGATTGGAATAGAATAAAACAGAACAGAAAGAATAGAATGGAATGGAATGGAATGGAATGGAATGGAATGGAATGGAATGGAATGGAATGGAATGGAATGGAATAGAATGGAATGGATCAGAATACCTTGAACATAGTACAAACATTCTCTTGGAAAATTTCAGTGGTACGTGTGTGTGTGTGTGTGTGTGTGTGTGTGTGTGTGTGTTGTGGGTTGTCCATAAAATTCTTACTAGAGATGTGGTTAATTTAAAAAAAAAACATTTCTTTAGAATTGTTCTCTAACACTTTTTAGCATGGTGAGATATATAGCTAGAAAATTTGTGAGGAACAACCTTCTTAATTCCTTTGGAATAAATGGTTTCACTAATAATGGCCTTTTCTATTTATCCTCCCCGGGATACTCATCTGCTTTAGCCACGTTACATTGCAGGCAAAAGAGCCGGGACAAAGGAGTGAGGGAAAAGTGTAGCTGCAGGCAGAGGCTGCTCATTGCTACCATTTTCCAGGAAATGATTACTCTGGCTGGCTGGCCAGATCAGAGCCCTGACCATAGCCTCCAAATTTCCACCAGGACAGGTTGCATTGGCCACATGATTGATGGCTCAAAAATATTAACAGCATCAGCTTAAATGAAAGAGGGATTAAAAGCTACAGTCAGTGTCTCTGAGGACAGAGCTCACCCAAAGAAGCCCGTTAAACAAACTGATGTTTCCTTAAAAGTTGTCTGCAAAATGTGCAAACTGACAAAATGTTTACAGAATCCCTAGTACTCCACCAGCTAGGTTTACCTTTGGCAAATCACTCTGATGACTCTATAATTACTACAGTCCTGTGGTTATCTTTCTTATAAAATGGCTGGAGATGAAAGAAAACCAATAACTGAGGCCAATTAATTCAAGCTGCCATTCCCTCCCACAAAGAACTGAAGAAGTTCTTCATGGCAACTGTTCAATGTGATTTTTTTTTCATTTGAGACTCTCTTTTATAAAACTAAAATACACAGACAGCAAACTTAACCTGGTTATTTCTTGTCCTCTTCTCCTGCCCCCATCAAATCACTGTTCTTGAAACTTATTGGTTTAGAAAAACTCAATCCAGACCGGTTAGCCTCAGGGTACACTAACATGCTTTTGAACCAGGCAGTTGATAAGTTGATTTAAAAGCCTGTGGGAAAACGCTAGCAGAGTGCCTGAGAGAGTAGCATGACTCAAGGGCCAAGCATGTGTGGGTGCCGGTCAATCTTGCCACCTCAATATTTCTTTAATCTTTCACTTTAAAGTGTCTGGAGCTTCTATCCCATGTAAGTGGGAAAACTGGTATTCTTCCTGGCCTTGGTATTTCTGGGGATTCTTGGAGGATGATGTTTCTCCCAGTTTCCTCTTATTCCAAATTTATGCTGAATTTTCACTTTCTTCTGTCCTTCTATGACAATCTCTCCTTGCAATCTTGCCTTGAATGCAGTTGTCATTGCTTTCGCCTCTGGCTCCCCACAGTACACAAGAATGCCACCTGTGTCAGGCTGCTACTGAAGGCGGAAGCCCAGCAGATGCCAACATTAGATGTCTTTTTTTTTTTTTTTTTTTTTTTTTTTGAGATGGAGTCTCGCTCTGTCGCCAGGCTGGAGTACAATGGCGGGATCTCAACCTCCCAGGTTCAAGCAATTCTCCTGCCTCAGTCTCCTGAGTAGCTGGGATTACAGGTGCCTGCCACAACAGTCAGCTAAATTTCGTATTTTTAGTAGAGACGGGGCTTTACCATGTTGGCCAGGCTGGTCTTGAACTCCTGACCTCAGATGATCCGCCCGCCTCGGCCTCCCAAAGTGCTGGAATTACAGGCATGAGCCACCGCGCCCGGTCCAGAAGTCTTTGTTTTTAAGCCATTCTCATTTGGATCACCTCTGTGACCTTCTCACAAGCCATCTCCAATTCCCATCCCTCTCATCTCTGCCCAGTTTCCCTACCCCCTTCTTTCTTCACAGACTGCCCAGGACATCTCAAAATCTTGTTTCTTTATTACATAAATCAAATCAGCTTCCCGTTTCTTCCTCTATTGGTACCCAAGAGATACAAAGCCCATTGCAATAAGCCAACCAACAATAGACTCAACCATGATGGCCAGTCTCCAGTCATTATATGTAGAAGCCTATAAATATACTGAAATCAAAAGCTCACTTTTTCTCTGAATCAGATTAAATTCTTGGGGAAGGCACCCTTACCCTGATATGAAATATGCTGCCCAATCTTTAAAAGCAGAAACAGACCTAGTCAGATTCTTTAAAGGTTTGTTTCTAACAGTGTTTTTCCTCTTCTCACTACTATGGATATTTAATAAACTTGCTTAACTGAGAAACTGATTTATTAAATATGTGACATTTAGAGTTTATAAAAACCAAGCATGTTGAAAGAATTTTCTGAGCAAGAAAATATGTGCTCATACTTCCAGGACTCTTCAATGTAGCATTTGTTATTGTTGTTGTTAATGATATTTGCTATCTAGCCCAATGTGCTAGCTAGCACACTGCCAGCCCAGCCACACCTCTTATATGAAGTTAAATGTAAGTCACATGGGTAACTTCATCATGGCTAAGGAAAAACCCCCTAAACCAACAGCTTTGGCTGAGTCTATAAGCCTTTAGCTAAATTAGTTAAGGGTACAATTCAACATTTGGCTGACCTGATTCCATCAAGGCAAAAAATGAGAACTGGACAAGACAACGCGCTCCAATATACATATATACTTACTTAAGCAGAGTGCCTGGATAGATGCTCCATTTTCTCTGCATCTATTCTTGAATTGTCCTGTAGATATTTTAGAGTAAGGATTAGAAGACTTTGTTCAAACTTTATTGTCTATTTTATTACTTGTGGTCCATAGGAGATAATCCAACAGGTAACAGCAGTTTTTCCACAATAGTTGTGTTAGGATAACATGGCATTGAAAGCCCCTAGAGGTAATACCCTAGTTTCCATATTGGCAATCTTATTCCTGAAAAATAATTGTTTCCCAACAGGTGCTGGAGAGGATGTGGAGAAATAGGAACACTTTTACACTGTTGGTGGGACTGTAAACTAGTTCAACCATTGTGGAAAACAGTGTGGCGATTCCTCAGGGATCTAGAACTAGAAATACCATTTGATCCAGCCATCCCATTACTGGGTATATATCCAAAGGATTATAAATCATGCTGCTATAAAGACACATGCACACGTATGTTTACTGTGGCTCTATTCACAATAGCAAAGACTTGGAACCAATCCACATGTCCAACAATGATAGACTGGATTAAGAAAATGTGGCACATATACACCATGGAATACTATGCAGCCATAAAAAATGATGAGTTCATGTCCTTTGTAGGGACATGGATGAAGCTGGAAACCATCATTCTCAGCAAACTATCACAAGGACAAAAAACCAAACACTGCATGTTCTCACTCATAGGTGGGAATTGAACAATGAGAACACGTGGACACAGGAAGGGGAACATCACACACCGGAGCCTGTTGTGAGGTGGGGGGAGGGGGGAGGGATAGCATTTGGAGATATACCTAATGTTAAATGACGAGTTACTGGGTGCAGCACACCAACATGGCACATGTATACATATGTAACTAACCTGCACACTGTGCACATGTACCCTAAAACTTAAAGTATAATAAAAAAAAAGAAAAATAATTGTTTCCAAAGTTCATCCTCCAAATCTTAGGTGAAGTATAAATCTTTTTTTTTGGAAAGGGTCTCACTTTGCCACCCAAGCTGAAGTGTAGTGCCACAATCATAGCTCACTGCAGCCTTGACTTCCTGGGCCTAGTCGATCCTCTCCCCTCAGCTTCCCGAGTAGCTGGGACCACAGGTGTGTGCCAACCACAGCTGGCTCATTTTTATATTTTTTGTAGAGACAGAGTCTCCCTGTGCTGTCCAGGCTGGTCTCAAACCCCCGGGCTCAAGCCATCCTCCAGCCTCAGCCTCCGAAAGTGCTGGGATTACAGGATGAGCCACTGCACTGGCCTTGAAGATCTTTTTTATTGTGAGTTTTCAAAATTTTACTCATTCCAATGTTTCTGGTATGAACTGCTTCATCAGTCTGATATCCAAATAAGACCTCATCTCTTTTGAATATTCAAGTAATCATTTGAGCTCCCACTTGTCCATTTTAACAGAATAGCCATTTTTGCTGGTTCCCTACTTTTACCTCTTTGCTACTCACTTAAATGATTCAAGAGCCTCAGAAACTTATTGAGTCTAAAGGAGTCAGTCTTTCCTCCTCCTTCCTGTGTTTTACTCTCACCCAAGGATGCTCCACCCTTGGGGTCTCTGGTGTAAAGCTTTTATGTTTGTGCTCAGGGGTTCCCAACTCTGCCCTTTCTTACAGGATGTCAGGGTCAAGGCTGCCTTCCAGGCTCAAATATACACTGGACTAGAATAAATGATACTCCCCCTTTCCTGCATGTGAGCGCTTTTCAAGGGCCTTTGGGGTCCTTTCCACACGTGGACTTTCGTTGAGGCCATCTCAGCCCATCAGAAAAGTTCTCATCAGAAAGGAAGGACGGTGAGTCCTGAGTTATTTCCTTCCTAGAAAACTCCTTTACTTCTATGCCTAGTTCCCATCCACCTACCAAACTGCCAGATTTGTGTATTAAGGAGTACCAGAAAAAGCATCCTTCCTTGGCCTCATACAATCCTATTGCACCTGCCACCCAAGCCAATGAGCATGTCTACTTACATTTACATATCTGAGAATACCCTCCAAGGACTCTCCCCTGAAAAGGAAGACATGTTCCCCAGTGATAGCCCTCAAGGAGCCATATGCAAGTTCTCTTTCTGAACCAAACATAGTCATAATAAAATTTTAAAATTAAATTCTCTCTTATCACACTGCCTTTTAGACTAAACACATATTTATAAATGGATTTCCCCATTAAAGTCTTTCTTGTTGTTCTCCTTCTTTCTATAGGACCAACTAAAACCAACCTTAGACCTTTGGAGAAGAAATTCTTAATAAGGTAAATTTTGGGTTCAACTGCATATGTTAAGATGTGTGAGATATAATGCATGCATTCAGCACTTAATAATCATTGGTAAATTTTGACAATTTCCTCCCCAATCTATCTTCCATTTGCAGTCAGCTGTTATTTTGTTGACTCAGTGATTTTTAGCCCTTCTTTAGGTGACCAGACCTTCAGCTTTGTGGAAAGTCCCTCTTACCCTAATCCCAGCACCTCCCACCCCAGCCCTGTATAGGGAGTGAGGACCAGGACCAGGACCAGGACCCAGGCTGGCCTGGCCATAGTATTCTACCTACCCTCCAGCCCCTGTGGTTGGTCTAGGTTTGGAGAAAGACAGGTGCTGAGCCAATCAGAAGCCTTTGCCCAGATTTTTCTAAATGGAGTTGGGGAAGATGGTCCTTTTTCTCTCTAGTGACACAGTCGACAAGAAGTCAGCAAAGAGCTGCCAGCAACCTTGGCTGAAGCCCCTCAGAGAAAGCTGGTGCTCCGTCAGAAAGAATGGGGGCCACCTCTTAGAAAGGCTAAGGTGAGAGGAGAGTCTTGATGGCATGGAGTCCCTAGTTCTGTTCATCTAAGATTCATCCCTGCCCTTTTTGGCCTAAGCTAGTTTTAGTTGACTTTCTATCACTTGTGACCCAAAGAGTCTTGACTATTACAGAAGTTGCTTCCGGGGCCGGGAGCGGTGGCTCAAGTCTGTAATCCCAGCACTTTGGGAGGCTGAGGAAGGCGGATCACGAGGTCAGGAGATAGAGACCATCCTGGCTAACACTGTGAAACTCCGTCTCTACTAAAAGTACAAAAAAAAAAAAAAAAAAAATTAGCCGGACGTGGTGGCGGGCGCCTGTAGTCCCAGCTACTGGGGAGGCTGAGGCAGGAGAATGGCGTGAACCTGGGAGGCGGAGCTTGCAGTGAGCGGAGATGGCGCCACTGCACTCCAGCCTGGGCGACAGAGCGAGATTCCATCTCAAAAAAAAAAAAAAAAAAGTTGCTTCCAGCCTTTAACATCCCCAGATCTGCGTCCCTCCCCCGCGAAGCTGGGATGGTCAGATATCTTTCCATTCTGTAAACCATATGAAATGTCATTCCAATAAATCTCAATTTCTGCTTAAATTTGTTTAAGCTGGATTTCTGAAACTTACTACTTAACTTTCGTGGATTCATTTCCTCTTTCCTCCATTTCTCCATCGGTCAGTAGCCCTTAGGAAGAAAAAATATTTCTGATCCTCCTTTAGAGACATATGGCCTATTTGGTTCTGTGAATTTGGAAAAGGAGAGAAACCGAAATGCCTTTCTTTCAGGTCAACAGGAAAGAAGGGAGTGTTAGCCCCATGTGGGCAGGAAGAATGTCTGTTCTATGCACTGCTGCACTCAGGGCCTCACAGCGCATTACACCTAGATGCTGAGTAATAAGTACCTGTTGAATGAATGACGAGGTACAGAATTATTGGAGGAGAAATGTGCCTTTAACGTTTCCTATTGACTTGGTTCTCTTCCTATGTTCCACTTGCATGGTTGGCATTCCAGCCCTCATCCTATAGCACAGCAATTCCATTTGACATGTATTTGTCTCCCACAAGACCAAGAGCAGCCCCAGGGCAAAGGACCACATCAAATTCATCCCCCAATGGGGCACATTTGGGACACAGTGGCAAATAGCCAGTGTTTGATAAGTAATTAATTGAATGTTGGATAAATGAATAGAGTCTGAATCATGGATTTTAAAGAATGTGTTACTTTCAAAACCGTAACTGCTATCCGTGTTTCCAAGTGAATGCCCTGCTGAGACCTGTTTTTACAGCCCCATGAGACTCATTTATGATCAGCTCAATCTATTTACACACAATAAAGAAGCCACGGACCTGGCAGGGCACAGTGGCTCACGTCTGTAATCCCAGCACTTTGGGAGGCCGAGGCAGGCGGATCACGAGGTCAGGAGATCGAGACCATCCTGGCTAACACGGTGAAACCCTGTCTCTACTAAAAATACAAAAAAATTCAGCCGGGCTTGGTGGTGGGCACCTGTAGTCCCAGCTACTGGGGAGACTGAGGCAGGAGAATGGCGTGAACCCGGGAGGCAGAGCTTGTAGTGAGCCGAGATTGGGCTACTGCACTCCAGCCTGGGTGACAGAGCGAGACTCCTTCAAAAAAAAAAAAAAAAGCCACCGACCGGAAGCTTTAATCACATCCCCTGAGATCTTATTTGTGGTTTTCATTTGCTTAACTAGTGCTTTCTCCATAACCTGCCCTGGCTCTGGCCAGACTTAAAAAGACGATGCATTTCCAGTGGAAGGACCCCGATGGCTGCATGTCGGTCCCTGTGGTGGGCCACTTTCAAACAGAAGCTCTGGGAACAATGCCGGACCGGGGATGGTCCCAGAGCTGCTGCGGTGCTGCAGAGAATGAGCATCTCCTGCTTGGCTCTGAGATGATTAAAGTGGTAGAGCCTGGGAGCCTTCTCATTGAAATTATTTAAAAGCCTGCCTCATTCTTTGTACAAGGTTCAGGGCTTCTGGTGCCCAGAATCACTATTATTTACCTCAATGTCTAGAATAATTTGTGCTTTGGAAACCATTTAAATTAGCCTCTTGGTTACTTATTTATCTTAAGATTGGGGAAAAAAGGGGGCCGGGCGCGGGGGCTCACACCTGTAATCCCAGCACTTTGGGAGGCTGTGGCGGGCGGATCATTTGAGGTCAGGAGTTCGAGATCAGCCTGGCCAATATGGTGAAGCCCCGTCTCTACTAAAAATACAAAAAAAAAAAAAAAAAGCTGAGCATGGTGGCACACACCTGTAATCCCAGCTGCTCGGGAGGCTGAGGCAGGAGAATCACTTGAACCCGGGAGCCGGAGGTTGCAGTGAGCCGAGATCGCGCCACTGCACTCCAGCTTGGGCGACAGAGTTAGGATCCCGCTCAAAAATAAATAAATAAATAAATAAATAAAATTTTTTTTAAAAAAAGGAAAAAAGGAATCAAAGAAGTTCTTCCCTATTTTACTATTAGTGACCCTAATTCACAGCAAGGAGGCTAGTACTCTGTGTCTGAATCAAAAAGATTAAGATTGTATTTTATTTGACGGTGTCACATCTGTCAGGTTCTTGTACCGATCACAGCAGCAGAGTCCAGAAACCAAGCTAATGGCGCCCTCTGGTGTTCAGACCACAGCATGCGCCGGTTTAATCTGTTTAAAAAGATACAGTATCTAAAATACTTCCTCCTTCACCTAAGAGTGGCTCGGTTTGCAACCAACACAGCACATGAGATGGCCCAGAGGGAGTGGGTGTCACCATGGGGATCGCCCATCTCAGAATGGATGCAGGCATCTGGATAGCGCGCATGTCCATAGTAACCACAGTGGAGCGCTCATCCGAGAATGGATCCTCTCTCCCATTTTTTTTTCCTAAAAATTGTGACTCCCAGGCTCTGATAGCCCAAGGAATGAAGACGGGGCTACAGGAAGTAATTCACACTGAACTTCTCACCAACGTTGGAGATGGGAACCGGAGCAGGTTTTCATTTAGAAAAGTAAAGAAATGAAAGTGTCTTTCTCCTGGTAGCCTGGAGCAATTCATACCTGTTTTATGTATTTATTGATTTATTCCTGTCTCACTTCATTTCACAAAAACTTTGAGCTCTATAAAAAATCCATAGAATACAAATAAACTCTAATGAGCAGCTATATTTTGGAAGCTGTCTAATATATGAACCATTTTCCCATGTTTGAGGAATTACCTACTGTTTGAGTGGGTGAATGGCAGGGCTGTCTGTCATAAAGATGCCTCGAAGCTCAGATACTCACTTTGCACTGCTTCCCTGGCTGTGAGGGTCTGTGCACATGCCTGGTCTTGACTAGGTGGACACTACCTCTGAGGACTCTGCACCTACAGTGTCAGGGGCCTGTGTCCAGAGGCCAGGGTAGCAGTGCCCTTCCCAGATAGTCACTGCGGTATGATTAGGCTGTGGTTCTCACTGTCCAGCCTCCATCGGCACCTTCCCATTTCCTGAGCCAAATGTTTTTTATCTTCCCAGAGATGAATTATACTGAAGATGAATTAGAGCATGAAATAAAGGTTAGGAAAAAAATGTAAGTATGCAGGCCCTTACCTTAAAGCTTACAAAGTGGGTACATTTGAGTTAAATATTTGACCCTGGGCTTCCTGGCAGCTGAAGTGAAAAGGGAAATATGGTCTCTTACCTCGTTCTTGAAGACAAAAATACTAGCTCCCTAAAGGAAGCAAACGTTTTACTAAGGGTTGAATTTTGAAAGGAATTTCTCACACCGGGGTTTCTCATAGTGGTTCCTGATGCTATAACGAACCATCTCCCTAATATCGATCAAACAGCAAATGATTCTTATAGTGATTTTTCACAGCATCCCTTAGTGAAAGCTAAAAGCAAAGCAAAAAACTTAAGTTACTCTTTGAAATGGGCAAGTTCTTATAGTTTTTCTGATGGTGCAGAATTTGGGATATTTAGAAAAAGAGGGACTTCATGCCTCTATAGATATTTTTTCTCAAAAATGGGTTTTTATCAGAATTGAATAGCACATAGTTTGAAGTTGTCTATGATAAAAGTCTAGAGAATTCCGAATTGTTAGAAATAAAACAAGAGAATGGTAAAACTGATACCCTTTCCTGGTAAAATAATAATAATAGCAACTACATCATTGAGGTTTAGGTGCTGAATGTACAGGTTCTTTTACTGCATTATCGATTCACCAAATGTGCCAAGCATGGTGTATGTCGATGAATATGTACTTACAGAACTGATACTCTAGTCAGGGAACACAGTAACATCCAAGTAAACAAGTAAAAACAATTTCAAGTAGTGATAAGTGTTATGTAAACAATAAAATGGAATTAGGTGATCAAGGTGTCAAGGGATGGCCATTTTTGATGAAGTGGTCAGAAAAGACTTTTTTGAGGAGAGAACATCTGCCCTGAAGCCTGAATGATGAAATAAAAATAGCCACACAGAAGTCCAGAGGGAGATCACTCTGGGCAGCGAAAACAGCAGGTGCAAAGGCCCTGGGGTGGGAACAAACTTTATGTGTCTGAGAAGCAGAAACAAAGCTATTAACTCATGAATTCTTATAAACAATCATGATGTGTTGTTGTGTTCTCATTTTACAAATGAGGAAATGACAGCTAGAGAAGTTAAGTACGTGGTGCCAGATCCTGCAGTTCAAGAGGCAGAGCTGGGATCCGAGTTGGGCTTCCCTCATGCCCCTTGGAGAAAGCTAGCTCCTCCTGTGGGTGGCCATGCTGTTGTGCATGGAAGAGGGCCCAGGGCATGAAGCCCTTATACAACAGGGAGGTCTTGATTCTCCCAGCTTCCCATTTGCCTGGTTTCTTCTCTCCTCCTTCGGGAAATGTTCACCTTCTCTTCCCTCTTGAAACTGGGCCCCACAGGTCCCAAAGAAGACACCCTATGGCCACCCTCCCTCCAAACCCAGGGGCAGCTCCAGGAAACTGAGAAGTGATCCTACATGTATCTTGCAAAGCAACTGAGAGAAATGTCAGGGAAGAAAGGTGTGGGGGCACAGAGATGGGAATCTGACTTGTCAGAAAGGCCATGGTGATATTGCTTTTAGAAAAATAATCTTTAGGGTGGGAGGAGGTCATTTAGTCCATCCTTCTGTCTCAGAGCAGAACTGGACTCAACTTGCTTTAGGCAGACAACAGCCTCATCCTATGGGTGGGGGTGGGGGTGGGGATAAATATTTCTTCATAGATGGACATTGGAAATTGCAGCTGTATAGGTGAGAATCTGTAAATGCAAAAAAAAAAAAAATGATGAACATAACCGAAGTAAACTTCAAACAGAAATGCAACAAAATGAAGTTCATGTTCAAGTAGATTCACTAAAACGGAAAATATCATTCCCATCCACACCTTTACCTCACCCCTTGGTTTTTGCTTGGGTCTGGGCATCCATTAGAATAGTAATAGTAGCAACTAACTTAATTAAGGGTGTATAATATGCCAGACATTACCCTAAATACTTTAAAGCACACAATTAATTTTGAAGTAGGTACAATTATTATTCTATATATTTTAATTAATAACTTTATATTTGGAACTTACTGTGTACCAAGCACCATTCTAGTACTTTTCACATATTAACTCATTTAATCCTCACAGCCATGTTATATGGTGCAGGTAAAACCCCATTTTATGCATGTGAAAACTGAAGCCAAAGGAGATAGAGGTTAAGTAACTTGCCTGGGTCACAGAGTTAGTAATTAAGATAAGCAGATTTAAATCCAGTCTATTTCCAGCACCTTCATCCTTAGTCTATATAGAACTGTAATGGAGAGTTTCCCATCCAAAAGCATGCATGGACGGGGACAGGGTGGGGTCCTTTCTGATGATCCTTGTCTGCTGGCCTGCAGCAGCCTGCTGTAAACTCAAGCGCAGGCAGAAAGAGGTGGGAGCCTTGTCCCGGCTCTCTCCACCTCCTCCCCAGGCAGGACAGGAACAGTTCTTGCCCAAGGTCCCTCCAGCTACAGGGGAGTTCCCAGCCACGCCTTGGTCTCCCTGGGCCACTCATATTCACCTTGCACTTTGCGGATTAAAATGAGCTTGATTCACACTCATTATTTCATTTGCTCTTCCCACACCTCTGTTACCAGGCTCCCTTCCTCCATGAAGCTGCCAGAGACTTCCTTCTCTGATCCTCCAAACCCGTCAATGGCTGCCCCAGTACTCTGGGTAGAGACCACACTCCTCCGAGTGCCTGCAGGGCCTGTCTAGGTCTGGCCTTCACTGGCCCCCTGCAGCCTTGTCCCTCACTCTCTCCCTACACCTTAACCTGTCTTCCATTCCTATCATATCTTCTAGTCCCCAAACACATCATTCGCTTCGTATTCCTGCCTTTCCTCAAGTCATCATTTATGCCTAGAGTACTCTTACCTCAATCTCTTGTCTTTGCCAGGAAACCTCCGTATCATTTTCTCAATAAATTACAAAGGCAGGCATTTCCTATGTGCCAGGCACCATTCCAACCATTTCATTCCTATTATCTTACTTCCCACTACGGAATGTACACTATCATCATCCCCATTTTTCAAATGAGGAAATGGAGGCATGGAGAAGTTAAATAATGCCCCCAATATTGCACGGCTAGTAAGCGGCAGGGCCTGGATCCACGCTGACTCTGTGACTCCGGGGCTCCTCGCTCCTGCCGATGAGGCAGTAGTCATTGAGCAGCTGTCTTCTAGCACAATATTCACTTCTGAAACGATCTCCCCGACAGCCCCCTACAAAGTTAATGCATTTCTTCCACTCCTTTTCTGTGCACCCTTTGTATGTCCCTCTATGAGAGCATTGTGATGAGGCATTCGCTTTCCTAATAAACACTGTTCTTCATGCATGCCCAAGCTTAGCTAGCACAGCCCTAGAACTCAGTGTGTGTCCAATAAATGTTGGCCGAGTTAATTTTTCAAATGAAAATGCAAGGTCAGGTAGATCGCCTGGGTGCTGCTGGGTGCCCAAGTGTGAGCTTAGCCCCAGGTTCCTTAGTCTCCTTCGTGTGCTTTGTCCTTCTGTGCCTCTCCGCCTCACCCTTCCCAGACCTCTGTGCAGGCGTGCACATTGGAGAAACAAAACCGAATTTAAACAGTTCTTGACTCAGAGGCATAGGAAGTGGCCATGATAACTTTAAAAATTCTCAAACAGCCCTTTTCAAAGGTGTCTTTCTTTATTCATCTGTCACCAGTCTAATGACAGACACCTGCACTTCTGTTTTATTAAAAGTTTTTTCCCTAGAGTATTCTTCCCTATAAAAATGCAAGTACTCTAACGGGAAGTAACATGGTAAGCTTTTCTAAATTTGTCATAGCTTGGTGTAAATTAGTTTATTCACCCGTCTCAGCAGGAAGGTTCGCTGACTGCTGGGATTTAACAGACTGCAGGAAGAAACAAAGGGTCCGGAGCAAGGACACAGAACAGCAGCCCCAAGTCAAGAGCCCGGGACAGGGCAAGGGCAGAAGTGTCTCCTCAGAAGAAGGTGCACCTGGAAGACGAAAGGCAGGGTTTGGCTTGGGAAGCAGCAACTAAAGCAAGGTGGGGAGAAGTCTCCAGAGGAGCCAGGAGCAGTGGCTCATGCCTGTAATCTTAGCACTTTGAGAGGCTGAGTCAGGAAGATAGCTTGAGGCCAGGAATTCAAGACCAGCCTGGGCAACATAGCAAGACCCCTTTTCTACAAACATAAAACTAGCTAGGTATGGTGGTGTGCACCTGTGGTCCCAGCTACTTGGGAGGCTGAGGCAGGAGGATCTATTGAGCCCAGAAGCTGGAGGCTACAGTGAGCTATGATCGCACCACTGCACTCCCTCCTGGGTGACAGAGCAAGACCTTGTCTCAAAAAAGAAGACTCCAGAGGGCCTATTATCCATCGACAAGACCCCACAGTGGCTTAAAAGAGATTAGTGGATTGATAAAATCACCAGCTCCAGACAGCTATCTGAAGTAGCTGGAATTTCACAAGGCAAATAATTTACCACAGAGACATAAACAATTATAGACAAATACAATTTTCCACATCAGGGTTGGGAATGGTGGCTGTTTCCTATAATCCCAGCACTTTGGGAGGCTAAGGCAAGAAGATCACTTGAGGCCAGGAGTTCAAGATCAGCCTGGGCAACACAGTAAGACCCCTGTCTCTACAACAATAATAATAATAATTGTTCACTTAACTCTGGCTTCCACTTCCCCTACAAATGGAGACACATTGGTCCATTTTGCCAGCATCTTTCCAAGACCCCTTCTGTTTCTCCATCCCCTGTACCCCTCATCTTCTGCCTTCCTGGCATCACAACACCTTATTTGGACTCTACACCTTGGTTCCTTCTCCAGAACCCTGGCTCTTGGATTTGTTACTACAGATTCAGTTCCCCGCTCCTCAAGGACACTATTCTGAGGCTCTTTTCTCCAGCTTGACACATCGTAACTTTAAAATGTCACTCATCCTTGTGAGATTTTCTCAAACCAGGCTGGCTGTCCTCCCACTGTTCACCCCTGAGCATAAGGAGTACCATATATTAATAAATAATGACTACTAATCCTTATGTGGACTTGACTACCCCTCTTAAACAGAAAGCCATTAGTTAGGTGTGCAATATGGTACCACCTGGTGGTTTAGAGCAACTCTAAGGTGCTTTCAAACCAGGGTCCCCTCACTACATAATATTCAGCAATTTTATATTGAATATGGTTGAATATGGGATCTGGAAATCGATTGTAATGATTCCATTTTCACATACACACACACGGATGCTTGCACACACACACACACACACACAGGCATTTCAGGTTTCCCATGGCAATCTCCAAGATAATGTGTTCTTAAACATGTGCAGGCCTCCATATGGGAGCATTTTCTGCTTCTCAGTTAGCTTTTGAGAGAGGTGTAGAGAGAGGTGCCCATAGAAAGTCAAGGGTTAGCAGCTTCCGGTAGGGAGGTAGCCAGCTGCTTGTGCTTCCTCTCCTAATGCCCTGTGAGGTGAATGAAGCTCATGCTGCTCCTCTCAGTCCTGTGAAAGCAGATAATTCTGGAACAAGTGAATAAAACTGTTCTGCTTGACTTCCTTCCTGGGGGCGCTGGAGCCTGACCTTAGCTTGGCCATTGTCACTGAGGATCTGAAAGCCACAGGAAGCACCTCTAAAGCAGCAGTTCTCAGCTTTGGCTATACAGTAGAATTACCAAGGGCATATGTTAAAAGTTCCGCCTCCCAGACGGCACTCTAAACCATTTAAATCAAAATCTGTGGGGGTGGAACCCAGGAATCGGTATTTTTGAAAACCATCCAGATGATGCCAATATGTGACCAAACATGAGACCCACTGCTCTAAGGAAAGCTGTGGTTCAACTGATCACCATCACCACTAACATCATCATCATTTCCACACTGATTTATCTAACTCCTTGACCCATGTGTTCCCAAAGTGACATATTTTGACATAGTAAAATAATCATTTGGCTGAGAATAGAGTGAGAGGGTATTTTTTTGTTTTGTTTTCTTGGGCTGTTTTTTTGTTTTTTTGTTTTTTGTTTTTTGTTTTTTAGATTTCATCACTAACTATCTTTGTCATCTTAACTAATACCACAATTACTAATATTACTGATGATTATTATGATAACAGCTGTATTTATTTCACCCTTACTATGTGCCAGACACTGTGCTAAGAGCTTTATATGCATTGTTTCACTTAATCCTCATCCAGTAAAGTAAGCATTAGTTTACAGAAGAAACTGAGATACAGAGAGGTAAAGTCAATTGTTCAAGATCACAGAATAAGTAACAGAGCTGAGATTTAAACTCAAGCTGTCAGACGTGGAAGCCCATGGTCTTAATCACTCTTCAATACCACCTCCTTCAATAACTTGCCCCCAGTGACAGAACTGGGGAAGTAGAGAATACGAGATTCCTATCCAAGTCTGCCCAACCTCAAAGCTCACTCTTTAACTAGTATGCTATACTGCCATGCCATCAACACAAAAGGTATGTCAGGTTAACATCTCTCCCACTGATCTATTCACTTTTCCAAAACATATATGGATGCCAAGGAAAGAATCTTTATGGCTAGAGGGACCCAAACAACCTAATCCAGTGAAAAAGGTATCTGCATTGGGACAAGTGAGTGCTCCATTTAAATGTTCAAGGGATCTCCATGTGTAGGAAGAAAAACACAATTCATAGGTAAGATTTAAGACCAGAAACTGCAGGTTTGCAGGCTGGTAAATTTTTCTTGCACTATGTTCCATATGGCAATAGCAAATGGGGTTTCTAATTTATTTCATTTCTTTAGAGACCATAAAAGGTATACATTTGCAAAAATCAGTATGTGTTTCCTTTTCTGCCATTTCACACGATAGATAAACACAACCCCCAGACCTACAATAGAAATTACATTGTCCTTTCAGATTGCTCCAGAAATATGTATATAGCAATGTCTAAACTCACCAGGGAGTTTAATTTCAAAGTGTTCTGATGTCCTAGGCCAGAATCTCATGGGAATTCACTTTCAGACATTCCTGGGAAGCTTCGAGGACATCCAAGGAAAGGTCTGAAATTGATTAGAGCAATATATTCCAGCAGAAATGTTTTGCATGACCGTTCTGGAGGAGACTGTCATCACACTCAGATGAGACATGCAAGCCCACAGTAACTCACACCTGACAATAGGACCTGGTAAGCAGGCTGGGCCAGAGGCCCTTGGTCATCCCAGTGCTACGTGGCCAAGTGGTGGGTGTCTCTCCCTTGCAACCAGGTGAAGAAAACATCTTCAAAGACTATATGTCCATGGAAATTCCGCTATAGACTTGCTCTAAGTAGGTAAGAGAGAAAGGAGGAGTCTTCGGAGCAGGTCCTCTGAGGTTTATCCACTCAGGGCCTGGACCATATCAATCACTTATAATATGAAAAGTGTGATAGATGGAGCAAGAGAGGGAAAAAAGAGAGGAAGGGGGATGCATAAGAGAAAAAGAGCTAGAGAGAGTAAGAGATGCTTGTTTTCCTGAGATACTTCACTTCCACTACTTCAACTAGGTAGAAAAGTTGCGTAAAGTAAGGAAAAATAAATGTTCAAGCTGTGTTCCATTAAAGCTAAGAATTGAACTAGGGCTCCATTATTTATTAATGTATAATTTACACATTCACTCAACACTGAGTCCCTAGTTTGGAAGTGTTGGAGGTACAGTTGTAAACAAAAGACCCCATCCTATGAAGTTTACAGTCTAATGAGGGGGATAGAAAATCAACAAAGTAACCAACCAAAAAGACATAAAATTCAATGTCAAGTGGTGGTAGGTATCATAAGTTAAAACAAACAAACAACGGAGTAAAAGGTTGAAAGTGCTAGAAGCCAGCAGGACATGCATTCTGAGGACATGAAATTTGGAAAGTCTTGAACCAAATGAGTGAGTGAGCCATACTCTGGAAGAAAGAGCAATTTAGGCAGAGGGAACCATGAGTCCCACCAAGGGTCTTGAGGTGGGGATGTGCTTGGCTTGTTGAGGAACAGCAAGAAATATGAAAGCAAATCTCTCCAATCAGGAACTGACAGAACCATGTCACCTGGATATAACATCTAGCCCCACTTACAACTTCTTCTATCATCAGTATCATATTGCTACTTTGTCCATGGATTATATAATGATGACTCAGTCTCACAAAACATGATTGACTTGCAACTAGGTAGCTGCTGTTGTCTGAGTGTTGTCCCCCAAAAGTTCATGGTTGGAAACTTAATTGTCATTGTAACTATATTAAGAGGTAGAGCTTTTAAGAGGTGGTTAGGCCATGAGGGCTCTGTCCTCGGGAAGGGATTAATGCCATTACTGCAGACGTGGGTTAGTTATCACAGGAGTAGGTTCTTGATAGAAAGGAGAGTTTGGCCCAGTTGCCTCCCTCTGCCTTGTGTGCTCATCTGCCTTTCTGCTTTCTTCCATAGGAAGACCCTCACCAAATGGCTGCGTAGATTCCAGTACCATGCCCTTGGACTTCCCAGCTTCCAGAGCCATGAGCCAAATACATTTTTATTGTTTATAAATTACCCAATCTGTGATGTTCTGTTATAACTGCAGAAAACAGACTAAGACAGTGGTGATGATCAACCTGTGGATGTGCACAACCAGAGTGTGCTATTTTAACCTCACAGATATACTTTTTATTTATTTGCCATATATATGTTTATCCAGTGTACAAAATTCATATGCTATATACAACATGTAATAATGTTGGGTCCACATTTTAAAAGTATAAGGATTACTTTATTTTTAATGCAAGGTTAAAGTGCTTACTGAGATGATAATTCAAGTTTATGCATTTCGATAATACAAAAGTATTCTTTTTTAATTCTCAAAGACAAAGCACTAAGGATCAAATACAAACAACATTTGCAAGACAGCCAACAGCAGCCATCAGGCATACACAGGCCACCTCTCACAAGAGAACTTAAAGATTACAAAATCAATTGAGGGAAAGATCTACAATCACAGCCCCCTAGTCACCATAGTTTTGTAGCACTGACCTTACATAGCACTATCCTGCATATATTTTGTGTATTTTCCATGAACTCAGTGGCAATGCTGCTGATGGGCTACTCAAGAAAACCCAACAACAGAAAGTAAATGCTAAGGAATACTAAGAAATAAGATTTCCAGCTTTGGGGGGGGTCACAAATTATGGATTTTTTGTTCCCCAGGAGCCAATTTTCACCCACTGGCGGAAGCCATATTACCCTGCTAAGAATGCATATCCTAAACTGTGAGCTCCTCAATCTTAAGGTCTATTATGACCTTCATCTTTGTATTCCATCCTTAGCATAGTGAATTGCACACACACACACACACACACACACACATATATATATACACTTTAAGTTCTGGGATACATGTGCAGAACGTACAGGTTTGTTACATAGGTATACACGTGCCATGGTGGTTTGCTGCACACATCAACCCATCATCTACATTAGGTATTTCTCCTAATGCTATCCCTCCCCTAGTCCCCCACCCCACAACAGGCCCTAGTGTGTAATGTTCCCCTCCCTGTGTCCATGTGTTCTCGTTGTTCAACTCCCACTTATGAGTGAGAACAGGAGGTGTTTGGTTTTCTGTTCTTGTGTTAGTTTGCTGAGAATGATGGTTTCCAGCTTCATCCATGTCCCTGCAAAGGAACTGAACTCATCCTTACGGCTGCATAGTATTCCATGGTATATATGTGCCATATTTTCTTTATTCATTCTATCATTGATGGACATTTGGGTTGGTTCCAAGTTTTTGCTATTGTTAATAGTGCTGCAGTAAACATATGTGTGCATGTGTCTTTATAGTAGAATGATTTATAATCCTTTGGGTATATACCCAGTAATGGGATTGCTGGGCCAAATGGTATTTCTGTTTCTAGATCCTTGAGGAATCGCCACACTGTCTTCCACAATGGTTGAACTAATTTATACTCCCACCAACAGTGTAAAAGCTTTCCTATTTCTCCACATCCTCTCCAGCATCTGTTGTTTCCTGACTTTTTAATGATTGCCATTGTAACTGGTGTGAGATGCTATCTAATTGTGGTTTTGATGTGCATTTCTGTAATGATCAGTGATGATGAGCTTTTTTTTCGTATGTTTGTTGGCCACATAAATGTCTTTTTTTGAGAAGCGTCTGTTCATATCCTTCGCCCACTTTTTGTTGGGGTTTGTTGTTGTTGTTGTTGTTGTTGTTGTTGTTTTTCCTGTAAATTTGTTTAAGTTCTTTGTAGATTCTGGATATTAGCCTTTTGTCAGATGGATAGATTTCAAAATTTTTCTCCCATTCTGTAGGTTGCCTGTTCACTCTGATGATAGTTTCTTTTGCTGTGCAGAAGCTCTTTAGTTTAATTAGATCCCATTTGTCAATTTTGGCTTTTGTTGCCATTGCTTTTGGTGTTTTAGTCATGAAGTCTTTGCCCATGCCTATATCCAGAATGGTATTGCCTAGGTTTTCTTCTAGGTTTTTTATGGTTTTAGGTCTTATGTTTAAGTCTTTAATCCATCTTGAATTAATTTTTGTATAAGGTGTAAGGAAGGGGTCCAGTTTCAGTTTTCTGCATATGGCTAGCTAACGCTATTTATTAAATAGGAAATCCTTTCCCCATTGCTTATTTTGTCAGGTTTGTCAAAGATCATATGGTTGCAGATGTGTAGTGTTATTTCTGAGGCCTCTGTTCTGTTCCATTGGTCTATATATCTGTTTTGCTATCAGTACCATGTTGTTTTGGTTACTGTTGCCTTGTAGTATAGTTTGAAGATAGATAGTGTGATGCCTCCAGCTTTGTTCTTTTTGCTTAGGATTGTCTTAGCTATACGGGCTCTATTTTTGTTCCATATGAAATTTAAGGTAGTTTTTTCTAATTCTGTGAAGGAAGTCAATGGTAGCTTGATGGGGATAACATTGAATCTATACATTCCTTTGGGCAGTATGGCCAGTTTCACGATACTGATTCTTCTTATCCATGAGCATGGAATGTTTTTCGATTTGTTTGTGTCCTCTCTTATTTCCTTGAGCAGTGGTTTGTAGTTCTCTCTGAATAGACCAATAACAAGTTCTGAAGTTGAAGCTGTAATTAACAGTCTACCAACCAAAAAAGCCCATGACCAGATGGATTCACAGCCGAATTCTACCAGAGGTACAAAGAGGAGCTGGTACCATTCCTCCTGAAACTATTCCAAACAATAGAAAAAGAAAGACTCCTCCCTAACTCATTTTATCAGGCCAACATCATCCTGATACCAAAACCTGGCAGAGACACACACAAAAAAAGAAAATTTCAGGTCAATGTCCCTGATGAACATCGATGCAAAAATCCTCAATAAAATACTGGCAAATCAAATCCAGTAGCACATCAAAAAGCTTATCCACCATGATCAAGTGGGCTTCATAACTGGGATGCAAGGCTGGTTCAACATATGCAAATCAATAAATATAATCCATCACATAAACAGAACAAATGACTAAAGCCACATGATTATCCCAATAGATGCAGAAAAGGCCTTCAAAAAAATTCAACAGCCCTTCATGCTAAAAACTCTCAATAAAATAGGTACTGATGGAACATATCTCAAAATAATAAGAGCTATTTATGACAAACCCACAGCCAATATCATACTGAATGGGCAAAAACTGGAAGCATTTCCTTTGAAAACTGACACAAGACAGGGATGCCCTCTCTCACCACTTCTATTCAACATAGTATTGAAAGTTCTGGCCAGGGCAATCAGGCAAGAGAAAGAAATAAAGCGTATTCAAATAGGAAGAGAGGAAGTCAAACTGTCTCTGTTTGCAGATGACATGATTGTATATTTAGAAAATCCCATCATCTCAGCCCAAAATCTCCTTAAGCTGATAAGCAACTTCAGCAAAGTCTCAGGATACAAAATCAATGTGCAAAAATCACAAGCATTCTTATACACCAATAACAGACAAACACAGAACCAAATCATGAGTGAACTCCCATTCACAATTGCTACAAAGAGAATAAAATACCTAGAATCCAACTTACAAGGGATATGAAGGACCCCTTCAAGGTGAATTGTACATAGTTTATTATCATTAAATGTTTGATGAGCGAGAAAATGAGAGAGGGAGGTAATGAATGAGTAAATTAATGAAACAATAAACATTAATCTGCGAGACAATTGTACACTGGAGTACTCGGCAAAGGAATTACGAATAAAAAGAAGAAGAAGAGAGAGAGCCTTCTTGGTAAGAAAAACAAAGAAAAGCAGGGCATGGAGTGGATTTCAGGTAGAGTGAAAAAAGAACTCTGGCCTGAGGATAAGAAAGTTTTGTGTGGGGGAGGCAGCATAGCATGATAGGAAAAGTAAGACATCTCATATTGGAAATTCTTTGTTTCATTTCCAGCTCTATCACTGACTGGTTTATGATTTTCAGCAATTCACATAGCCTCCCATCTTCTAACCCGTAAAATAGGGATAATAATACCAATTTAATGTGGATAATATTAGAAACAAGTAAGATATGCCAAAAAACTCTGTAAAGTATAAATCATAGTAGTAATGTAACCATTGGGCCTTAAGTGTGAAGAGATAAGGTGGGGCCATAACTTGAAAAGTCTCAAATGCCACGTGGAGGTGTGGAACTGATGCAGTGAGCATCAGTACTGTTCAAGGTCATTGGAAAGTCACAGGAGAATAATGTTCATTGTGTGGCTACTATGCTCTCAGCAAATATCTCTCACGCCTACCTCATTTAAACCTCATGACCAATCTATAAGTAAATCTTAATATTCTCATTTCATGGATTGAGCACTGAGACACAGGAAGCTTGAAGCTGACAGCATTTGTTGATGGATCGGCTAAGGGATGCCAGGAAAAGGAAGACAGTGAGGATGAGTCTTAGTTTCTGGCTTCATCACCAGGTGAATAGTGGTGCTGCTTACTGAAATCAGGAACAGTTGGCAGGAGAGGTGGATGGCAGGAATAAAGAGCTTTGTGGTGGGCATGCGACATTGGAGATGGCTTGGAGACATGCAAATGAAGAAGCAGAGTAGGAAGTTGGCATTTTTAAGGTGGAGCTCAAAAGAGAAATTAGGGTTGGAGCTACAATTTGGGAAATCATCAGTATATACATACTGTCATTTTTAAAATATATATATTACTGAGACCACCTGGGGACTTATGGATGGACAGGAAAAGAGAAACAAGGCTGGCAGAATGCCACACTTAGAGGTTAAGATGAAAGAAGTAATGGAAGAATGCAGTGTCCTGGGAGCCAAGAGAGTCCAGCGTTTCGAGCTGACTGAAAGGTAGAAGGTGACATTTGAGAATTAACATCTGTGGCAGCAGAGAGGTGATGAGCAACCTTGTCAAGAGGCATTTCAGAAGAGTAATGGGTTACCCTAATTAGGGAGGATCCAGAAAAGAGTGGGAAATGAGCAAGTAGGAAAAGGAGTATACAAATTCATTTGAAACATTTTGCTATGGAGGGAAACGATGTATGAGCCTGTATTTGGAGAAGGAGTTTGGGTCAAGGGAGAAATCTTAAAATATGGAAGATTTTACAGAATGTTGACATGCAGAAGAGAATACTGGAGGTGAGAAAGGGAAAACAGCAGCAGTAAAGTTCTTGAGTAGATGAGAAGTGGTAGGATCTACTCCACAAGACAGGGAAGTTCACTTTGGATGAGAGACCAAAATAAAAAACCGATTTGTCTTTTATAACAGGAGGAAAGGCAGGGCAAGTGGGTAGATACAGAGACAGGTTGTTGTTCTGGCGGCAGAATGATGAAATAGTTCTTTTTGGACAGCTTCTGCTTTCCTGGTGAGAAGAGAACAGAGGTCCTCCGAGAGAGTGAGGAGGGGACGGCGTAGGATAGTTGTGTAGGGAGAGAAAGGAAAGTGTAACATAGTTGTCCTGTGGAAGGAAGAGTGAATTGAGCAGAGAAAGGTGGTAAGAGCACTGGGTGGTGCAGAGGGCCCACTTGAGATGCATGATCATAAATTTAAACAAGGAAAAATCAACATGATGTGCGTTTTCCCCTAGCTGAGTTAGCTGCTTGAGGGCAGGCACAGAGTAATCAGAGAGCTTGGTTGAATTTGAATTGGGAGTTTTCCAGGTGAGTATGGTGGAGGAAAAGAGGGCTCTGGGAGTTGAGGGTATAAGTAATAGATTGGGGGTGTAGTAATAGGCTACCATGATGGACTACAGAATCCATGCTGGGTAGAGAGGGAAATGAGGTGGTTGGGGCAGAAGAGATGGTGGGAAAGGACAGTGAAAAGGGTGTTAAAAGATGGAATTTTGGGGGTGGAAATACTAAACAAAGGAATGTGGGGTGCTGGAAATCGTGATTTAGGAGGTGGTGCACTTATTGGTAATGTCAAGATTCAGGGTTAGACTCTTGGAGTAGAGAACTAACAGATAGCAGGAGAGGTCATTCGAAGTGGCAGGTCATGGGACTGAGGCAAGTGTTAAGGGGATTATCTCTCTATGTGGATGCGGAAGCCACCAAATGTGATGACAAGAGTAGACTCAGAAAGCCCAGCTTCAGAGATGCCCTGAACCATCTTTGGCTCCCTGAGGTCTGCTCATGCCAATGTTTTATGATTCTCATGATATTCAGTCTTCTTTATTACAGGAGTACCCATTTCTGGAGCTACAGTGACAGAATTTCAGTTCCTAGTAACAAAAAGCCATTGTCCGAGCTCACCAGGAGTTCCTCCTGTTTTCCATTCACAAATCAGATTTCTACTTTATTTCCCCTTGAATTATGCTGAGAGAACCTGAGGGCTAGCATGAGAGGTGAGATTAGGTTGGGTCCTAGGGATGGACAAGAAGAGGAGAGGAGGCAGAGTACTCTCTTCTTAGTTTATTTTTGACAGTAGACTGGCCAGGTAGCTCTAGAATTGTCCTGAACTCTGTCATTGCAAGACACACGACATCTTCTTCACTACAAACTCTCACCAGGGTGAGTACAAACCATGGTCTACACGTGCAGGTGGGCCATATTGTGTTTTGCAAATTCTGCTTTTCAAACTTTGATATGTCCTACATTTCTAAACACCATCTGTTTGCGGAGGAACTACAGAAGATTCCAGTTAGACCATGCACTTAACAGGATGCTCTGTACTGTGGGACAAGATTTTTGATGAATTAAAATTCAATTGAATCACCTGAAAGATTTATTTTCAAAAAAAGGAAGGAGAAGAAAGAAAGAAAGGAAGAAGGAAAGAAAGAAAGAAATGAAAAAATACACGCAACAACATTATTTGACAAATTCTGCTTCATTGAAACCCACACACATCAGTGAAAGTGGTCTGAAATTTTTAACAACTGCTAAGTTTGGGCTGCTTTTAATAGAACGTAACCTGCAGTGAGGCACAGCTGTAGCTGTCCTTCCAAAATGAAAAGAAATCATTTTCAGAAGTGAGCCCCTGAAATGGTCATTTAATCTGTGGTAGGTGTGCCCCACAGGCTAGAATGTCATCAGAATGCTGGTCTTTTCCCTGCTTCTCTGCAGGAAAACAATGTAACAGAAAAGGATTTATCAGGTGCATTATCACTAATGTTCTCTGAATGCTTAAGTGTTTCTGTGGATTGGCCCAGATAGCTTGAAAAAAGCTGCTGGCTAATAATGAGGACACATGGAACAGATGAACAAGTGTAGCACATCACAGTAAAGAAACAAAGTCCTAAAGGATGGAGATGCCCCCACCCCCATCTCACCCCATCATGATCATCAAAAAGTACTTGGCTTGTGGAATTCTTGCGTCCCTGCCCAGTGATAGCACTGGCATTTAGAAGCAGTATCAGAACACTGAGTCTCCTGTGACTTTGTCTGCCTTTCCCTCACCAAGGAGACATAAGTGGATTATGGGCATGAGCCAGAAAAACCTGCCCACAGTTTTTCCATGTCCTGGGAGAAGCCATGCTGTAACCTATAACTTTAGGAGCCAAAGCAGCACCAGCCCTAGCCTATGTGGAAACTGGCATTTTTGTTTGTTTGTTTGTTTGTTAACTTATTTTCAGGATGTATGTTTAATGTCACACTATATAAAAATATATACATTCAGGCCGGGCACGGTGGCTCACGCCTGTAATCCCAGCACTTCGGGGGGCAGAGGCGGGTGGATCACTTGAGGTCAGGAGTCCGGTGACCAGCCTGGCCAAGGTGACGAAACCCCGTCTCTACTTAAAATACAAAAAAATTAGCTGGGCATAGTGGTGGGCATCTGTAATCCCAGCTGCTCAGGAGGCTGAGGCAGGAGAATCACTTGAACCCGGGAGGCGGAGGTTGCAGTGAGTCAAGCTCACTCCACTGCACTCCGGCGTGGGAGACAGAACAAGACTCCATCTCAAAAAAAAAAAAAAACCAAACAGATGATAGATAGATAGATAGATAGATAGATAGATAGATAAAAAAAGATAAGATATATATATATATACACATTCAGTTTTATAGCGTAAGTTTTTTATTCTTCCAGTGCTTGGAAAATGTTTAAACTATTAGGTGGTGAGACTATCTATGGATGAGGGGAGAAAAGCAGAAAAACTAACCTTATGGTAGATGAGAAACAGAAATATGAAATAGAAGCTTATATCTGTAATTATTGGAAAAGAGCTAATACTTGGTGATAGGTGTCTTAAATTTAAACTGTGTTTTATTCATCTTTGAATTCTTAGTGTTTTGATGATTAGGAAGGTATATGTAATGCACAAAGTTAGCCAGACATGGTAGTGTGCATCTGTAGTCTCAGCTACCCGGGAGGCTGAGGTGGGAAGATCACTCAAGCCTTGGGGGTTGAGGCTGCAGTGAGCCGTGATTGTGCCACTGCACTCCAGCCTGGGTGACAGAATGAGCCCTCTCAAAAAAAGAAAAAAGAAAAGAAAAAATAAATAGTATATGTGTGTGCCTGTAATCACAGCTACTCAGAAAGCTGAGACGAAATAATCACTTGAGGTCAGGAGTTTGAGACCAGCCTGGGCAATATAGTGAGACCTCGTCTCTACAAATTTTTTTTAAAAAACATTAGCCAGACATGGTGGCAGGCACCTGTAGCTTCTTAGGAGGCTGATGCATGAGAATCTCTGGAGCCCAGAAGTTTGACTCTGCGGTGAGCTATGATCACAGCACTGTGCTACAGCCTGGGCCGCAGAGTGAGGTACCTCCTCTAAACAAAGGAAATGAAAGAAAGAAATAGTATATGACTCAAACACAAATTGCATCTTGGAAGAATGTTTGCTGAAAGGAAATGTGTGTGCCTACAATGTGCCAGGCCTATGTATGATCTCATGTAATCCTTGAAACAGCTCTCTGAGGTAAACGTCATTACTCTCAGTTGACAGAAGGAAAGCAGACTCAGAGAGGGTCAGTAGCTTGCTCAAGGCCACACGCAGCTATTAATTGTTAGAGCACAATCTGGAAGAGCAAGTCTTGACTTCGCAGCCCCAGATCTTTCTTCGGCGCCATGCTGCCTCCTGTCCGATTGCATATCAGTGGCTTCACCACTACCCAGCTTAACTCAAGCCTTGATTAGGGCACGTCACCAGTGTTTGCTTGTTTTTGTAACCGAACATGAATTCCATGAGCCATACCTTTAAAGGAAAACACAATACTCTGAGCCAGGCATGCTGGTATCTTCTTTATCTTTGTATCCTTAGCATCCGGTAAAGGTTTGGCACATCGTAGGCAATAATGTACATAGTAAAAACTGAATAAATCATCAAGCAATTTGACTGTGAGTCTAATCTACACAGAAACCAAGTCCTTGTTATGAACCGTGTTAAGGAACTTTACATATATTATTCAATACCTCTGTGAGCCTCACCATAAAAACAATTTCTTAGTGATTCATTTTTCATTCCTCCAACAATGTATCGTTACGTACCCATGACTGCAAGGGAGGAGACTTTCTTTTGGGAACAGAACTCTGTGAAGATTTGGCACAGAAGAGTTCTAGAAAGAGAATCTCCAAGCATGACTGGGTCTGATGATGAAGACCTGTCTACCCCTCCTTCCCCATCTCCCCAGCTTCCTGCTTCCTACTGTGCCATCCCAAGGACCTGTAGTCTTCCACCCCTGGCCACAGCACCCATTTTCCTATTGCCCACCTCTTTGCCTTTGCTCATGTCTACTTTGCCCAGACTTCTTTCCCCTGCTCCCCTCTCTGCCTACCCACTTCCAGCTCTCATTCATACCTTATGACTCTGTTAAGATGCCAGGTTTTTTTTGGAGTCCTTCTGGGATTTCTTTCCAGGCTGGCAGATATGAAAGGTCTTCAAAAAGTTCATGGAAAATTCTTATTATGAAAAAATTATGCACAGATTTCAAAAAAATTTTGCACCAAAATAAGCTCATAATAACTTGCTATAACATTTCTAGACAGGATATAGTTTGAACCACTCACAAGAATTAGACATCAGTTTGAAAAGAACCCCTGTCAGAGCAACACAAATTTGCTAACACTGAAGCAAGAACAAATATCAAATTTATGGTGAAGCCTGGAAGGAAGAAGAGTGAAATTACTGATCCTTTACAAAAAGTTTGTAGGGACAGTGCCCCAAAGAAATAAGCAGTTAATAAATTGATTTCTCATTGTAAGAAGGCATGAGATGATGTTGAAGGTGAAGCCTGCAGTGGCAAACCATCCACATCAATTTTTAAGGAAAAAATTAACCTTGTTAATGCCCTAATTGAACAAGACCAAGAACAGCAGAAACAATAGGCAACCTCATAGACATCTCACTTGGTTCAAATTTACACAATTCTGACTACAAAATTAAAGTTGAGCAAACTTTCCACTCAATGGGTGCCAAAACCATTGCACTCAGATCAACTGCAGACAAGAGCAGAGGTTTCAATGGAAATTTTAAACCAGTGAGATCAAGATCCTAAAGCATTTTTTTTTCAAATAATTGTAACAGGAGATGAAACATGGCTTTACTGGTATGATCCTGAAGACAAAGCACAATCAAAGCAATGGCTACCAAGAGGTGGAAGTGGTCCAATCAAAGCAAAAGTGGACCAGTCAAGAGCAAAGGTCATGGCAACAGATTTCTGAGATGATCAAGACATTCTGCTTGTTGACTTTCTGGAGGGCCAAAGAACGATAACATCTCCTTATTATAAGAGTGTTTTGAGAATTTTAGCCAAGCTTTAGCAGAAAAAAAAAAATGCTTCACTAGAATGTTCTTCTCCACCAAGACAATGTTCCTTCTTGTTACTCTCATCAAGAGTTTCAGTGGGAAATCACTAGGCATCCACCTTACAGTCCTGATTTGGCCCCTTTCTCACTTCTTTTTTCTTGCTAATCTTAAAAAGTCTGTACCTATTTTTCCTCAATGAATAATGTGAAAAAGACTGCATATACCTCGTTAAATTCCCAATACCCTCAATTTTGGGGGTTGGGCTAAATGGCTGGTATCATCACTTCCAAAAGTATCTTAACCTGATGGAAATTATGTTGAGAAAAAAGTTTATAGTTTAAAATTTTTATCTTTAAATTCCATTTCCCATGAACTTTTTGGAGTCCCCTTGTATTCCTCTCTTTAATGCTTCCATTATTTTCCTAATCACTATACTTCCACCTTCTACTAGGCTGTGACTTTCTCAAGGACAAAGGTTATGATTTATTTATCACCATATAAATGAGAGTTAGGAAAGGAAGGGAGGGAAGGAGAGAGACAGCTTTTCTTAGATGGTGAGTCTGGGACAATAAAGCATAAGGAAGAAGATAACAGCTCCCCAAATTTGAGGACAACTTACGGAAAGATTAAGTTGGTAGGAACATTTTAAACTATCAGAAGAAAGGATGTAGTTACAATAAAGATAACAGATGGACAAAGCATGAGGAAACAGAATAAACTTCCTTGGTATTTGCTGCCCATAACAAGGGAACAGGCAGCAGTAGAAGCAATCTGATTATCTAGGTGCATAGACATTGCTAGGTTTTAAATTCTCATTCCTTAAATGATTCTTACAAGATTTGCTGGACTTTATAAACTTATATGGCTGGGCCAACTTTGCATAGTACACTTATTCTGTAGAAATTAATATGTATGTTGAAATAATTAGACAAATACACAACTCACTGGAGGTTTTTTCCATAAAAGCTATTAAACTGAAAGGAAAGTCAAATTCATGTATAATGGGATTTGCTGAATGTTCATCTCTATGTGGCTCAAGGCTGTGTCAATGTGGGACTAGTAGAAAAGTAATTCTATGTCTATTAGGTGGTTTGCATAAAATCACCAAGTATCATTTTCATAGGGCCCCAATTCACTCTCACCAAGTAATTCTAGAGTTAGGAACCTTTCCAAAGAATTCCTGAAGAGCTATACTGGGATAAAATCTGGCCCTTTGTGAATATAAAATGGCAATTTTATTTAAACAGTTGTAGCTCTTTGGGTCTTTTCTGGCTGACTCTAATATTGCTCCTTGTCTATATACTTTGGACACATTTTCACCTCCCCCTAGTAGAGTTTTACTGTTTAATCATCTTCCTCTTACCACCTCCCCCTTCTAGTGAGTTCTGTGTTAGAATGAACAACTTTTCCTTAGTGGTCTGTTGATGAATTTCACAGGAAAGTTATCACTAATAATCTCCAACGCATGTCCCTAAATTTGGTACATTGACTGAGTCACTTAATCTTCCTATACCATCATTTTTCCAGCTGTGAAATTTGCTGATAAGTCTTCATGCCTCAAGGTTTTCTACTGCAAAGGTTTCTGCTGCATAGCTTTTCCACCATTTCTTTGTCCAGAGTAAGTAACGACTTTCAAAGTCCACGTGAAAAAGGCTGACTTCAATTATTGTTCCACCTGTGTCACTTCTCTGGCAAACATGGGCCAATAAAAATGCATGTGACCTGCAAAATCTTTAGTAGTATTTTTGCCAAATAATTCTAGTTTATGACTGTGAACTTGAATCAGCTATGCACTGGTCAAATCATCTAATCATCAGACCTAGCCATCAGGATCAGTTTGTGCTTATCCAATAATAGATTATAATTTATTTTTAAAAATATTTTATTTTAAGATTGACACATAATAATTGTACATGTTTATGGGCTACATAGTGATGTTTCAATACATATAATGTATAGTGATCAGATCAAAGTAATTAGCATATTCGTCACCTCAGACATTTATCATTTCTTTGTATTGGGGAATTTGATAGCCTCCTTCTAACTATTTGAAACTATGTAACTGATTATTGATAACTGTAGTCATCTTACAGTGATATAGGACACTAGAACTTTTTTTCCTATCTAGTTGTAATATTATATATTATATCCTTTAACAAATCTCTCCCCTTCTTCCTCCTTCCCCTACCCTTTCCAGCCTCTACTTTTTACTTCTGTGAGACCAACTTTTTTTTAGCTTCCACATGAGTGAGAATATGCAGTGTTTAACTTTCTGTTCCTGGCTTATTTGACATAACATAAAGTCTTCCAGTTCCATCCATGTTGCTGCAAATGACAGGATTTCATTTTGTATTCCATCGTGTATATGTATATTTTCTTTATCTTTTCATCTGTTGATGGACACCTAGGTTGATTCCATATCTTGGCTATTGTGAATGGTGCTGCAAAAATCATGGGGATGCAAGTGTCTCTTCAATACACTGATTTCCTCTCCTTTGGAGAAATATTCAGTATTGGGATTACTGGATCATGTGGTACCTCTAGTTTTTTTTAAGAACCTCCATACTATTTTTCACAGTGCTGTACTAGTTTTCATTCCCACCAAAAGTGTGTAAAAGTTCCCTTTTCTCAGCATCCTTGCCGGCATGTGTTACTTTTTGTCTTTTTGATAACAGCCATCCTAAGGTGAGATGATACTTCATTGTGGTTTTGATTTGCATTTCCCTGATGATTAGTGATGCTGAGCATTTTAAAATATATTTGTTGGATGTTTGTATGTCTTCTTTAGAGAAATGTCTGTTCAGATCATTTGCCCATTTTTAAATTGGATTGTTTTTTGCTGTTGAGATGTTTGAGTTCCTTGTATATTCTAGATATTAACTCCTTGTCTAATTTTTGATTAAAGAAAAAAATAGATTTATTTATACAGCCAAAAATAATTATTGGGTATGTATGATGTGCCGGGTATGGTGAAGCACGGTGAGTGTTGTTTCTGGCCTTAGAGGTGGGAATGAGTTAACCATGGGATGAGCTTTAGGCTATGAGTAAAGTAATTTCTATGGTTGACAATGGGGCTTATCAGTAATGTCTAAGTAAGGACTCTGTCCTTGTTCCACTCTCTGGTACCAGCTTAAGAAGGCCAGACCATCTTTCTTCCCTACCAACCCCTTGGCCAGAGTAAAGAGCCAAACTCACCTCCCTGGGAGTGAATGGTATCCATGCTAGCCCAAGCATCATCACATCAGCCACATCACATAAGCTGCGGCAGCCTAGATTGCCAAGCTTCCGGAAAACTTAACCTAAAAATTCCCCTCAAGCAATCTGAAAGTCTTTCCTTCCCTTTGCCACCAAATGTCTTGAAACAGGGACCTACTATGCTGCCTACATTTTTTTTAGCACCACTTTCTCCCCTCTCAAGTTTATCTTCAATGTTATTCACTGTGGCATCTGATCCCATTGCTTGACTGCTCAAAGCACTTTGCTAGCTCCTATGGGTTCACCATATCAAGTTCAAGTAGTTCAAACTTTTCAATCTGAACTGAGACCATTTCTATCTTTTTAATGAGATGCATTATTAACTAAAAAAAAGCCTTTATTGAAAATTGAGTATGTGTTGGGCAAGATGCTTATGCTTTCTAAGCATTAACTCACTTTGTCCTCACAACAACATGGTGACACTGATACAATTATTAGCCCAGTTTACAGATGAGCAATAGAAAGCCCAGAAAGGTTTAGTAACTGACCCACCATCAGCTGCCTTAGGGTGGAACTGGAAATCAGGCCTGGATCTGCCTGATTCACTGAAAGCTTTCCATGCCTGCTGCCTCTCATGGCTTCTGGTAAGCCCATCTTACAGTTTCTCTCTCTCATTTCCCATATCAACAGGATAGCCAGTGCAAAAGGACATGCAGTCATCCTGAGTATATATCTACATTTTCTGATAATCCTCGGGATGCACAGGGGCCTCCAGACCAAATGGAGGCCAAAATCATGAGGGAACACAACTGAAATACAGAAGAGCAAGCCGCCAACAGCTACCCTCACCCACACTCTTGTGACAGAAGGGAGAGATGGCCTGTGTATATTGTGTCCCATTGGCCAAGATCTCCTTTGGACGGGTTAGAGAAAGCATATCTTTGAATTAATTTCAGCAAATGCCAAATACTCAGTAGGCAACCCCCTGCCCTATACACACCACAAGCCACTGACCTCTGCTTCAGTGGGGCTCCACTGCATTCCAGTTTATCAGGACAAGTATTTTGTTTCATAAGCTCAATAGATTGTATGTACCTTATCTGATTGTCTCTGCACCCCAGCACTGAGCAGTGTCTGAGCATCTGCTCAATAGCTCAGCTCCATTTCCACCTTTCTGAGAAGCCTTCCCTTACACCAACCAGCATGCTATTTCTCATTTTCAAGCAGGAGTAAGAAAACCCTCCTCTGCATTTCCAAAGCACCACATTCATTTCACCAGAAAAACCTGTCACCACTACTGAGCCCTGGTTATTTCTCCAACTTTACCTTCTTTACTGCCCCCTTGATTTTTCATTTTTTAAACTTTAAATTAATGATTTATAATTGTTTAAATGTATGGGGCACAAAATGATGTGATTTATGCATACTATGTGGTATAATTAAAGCTAGGTAACATATCCATCACTTCAAATACATTTTTTGTGGTGAGAACAATTGAAATTTACTCTCTTAGCAATTTTGAAGTGCACAATACTCTTGTTAACTATATTCACTACACTGTCAATAGAACTCCCTCCCTTCTCTCTATATGTATATATATATGTGTGTGTATAGTTATATACATAAATATTTATATATATATATATATATACATCTATTCCTTCTGTTTGAGATTTTGTTTGCTTTGACCATCAACTACTCATTCTCACCACCCCCTAGCCTCTGTAATCACCATTCTACTCTCTGCTTCTGTGGGTCTGATTGTTTCAGATTCCACACATAAGTGGATCATGTGGTATTAATCTTTCTGTGCCTGTCTTATTTCAGTTAGCATCATGGCCTCCAGTTCCATTTATGTTGTCACAAATGACAGGATTTCCTTCTTTTTTGAGGCTGAATAATCCTCCATTGTATAAATATATCGTGTTTTCTTCATCCACTCATTCATTGGTAGACACTTAGATCGATTCATGTCTTGGCTATTGTGAATAGTGCGGCAATGAACATGGGAATGCAAACACCTCTTTGATATACTGATTTGAAATCTTTTGAATAAATACCCAGAAGTGAGATTGATGGATCATATGGTAGTTCTATTTTTAATTTTTTGAGGAACCTTCATACATTTTTCCATAATGGCTGTACTAGTTTACATTTCCACCAACAGTATAAAGGGTTCCTTTTCCTCCACATTCTCACCATTTATTATCTTTCATCTTTTGATAATAGCCGTTGGGCAGGTGTGAGGTGAGATCTCACTATGGTTTCGATTTGCATTTCCCTCCTTCCTTTTCCTGCTCCAGCCACATTGGCTTTCCTTCCATTTCTCAGTCATGCAGGTTGCCACATCAGGGCTTTGCACTCTCTGGGAACTCTATTCCCCCGGAGCCACATGGCTCACTCCCTCATTTCCCTCTTAAGAACCACCTCCTCAGAGAGGCTGTCCCCAAACACCCTATCCAACTAGCGCCAACTCCCACCACCACTCTCTAGACCCCTACCCTCTTCAGAGCACTGGCCTACCTACTTAATTTTTCCTTTGTATTTGTCCATATAGCTACTTACAGCGAAAGGAAAGCTCCTTGAGGACAGGGACTTCATCAATTCTCTTTTAGAACACTCATAAGAGAGTAATAACAGTAATAAGTAGAGTGTTCTCTTAAAACATCATAAGCACTTAATGCATACCTAGTAAATGAATGAGTGAATTCCTCAAAAGACTCTGAGAGCCTCAACAGCCAGGGTTGTGTCTTACTCATCCTTCAACTGCTAGCATCTAATGTGAGTGCCTAGGACAAGACAGGAGCTTTTTGCCTAATTTATGCTACAAATTAGAGGTGTGTGCAGAGAAGCAACTGACCTTTACTGTCTATGTGATGGGTGCTCTGCTATGTGCCTTCAGGATAATGCTTTATTTTATCCTCATAACTTTATGAAGTAGATGCTATTGCCCCCACTTAAGAAGGAAGGAGACTCAGTGTCACAAATCTGGTGCAATTTGCCCATGGACACACAGATAGTTAGGGACATGTGTGGGATCTGAAGCCAGTTCTTACATCAATGCCTATATTCTTTCTTCCAGCTTGTTACCTCTCCAGAGAGCTTAGCTACATTTTAAAAAATGGATATTCGACCCACACAAAATCCTCTAAGGAATGAAGTAAATCGAATTGAAAATATAGAAAATTTTTTTCTAATTAAGCTATTTGACTTTCCCTGATTTTAAAATTTATTTTTCCCCTAAGTCAATGATATTTTCAGATTTCCTTTCAAGAGAAAGCAGGATGGAAGTGATTATGATGATAAATGTGACAGTCATTTAAACCAATTGTGAATATAAAATGCTGTATCAAGCACAGCAGTGGTGAAGCTAATGTCATTGTTACTGCTTTCAAATGGGCCACATCTTTTTCGGAAAAATTAATTAACTTGCTCTCACAGCTCTTTTAACTTAACCTTGAGCAGTTGTAAATTTATCTTTTTTTAAAAATGGAAGGGTTTGCAACTATACTCCATTCCTGAGATCTCAAGGAAAGACTTCCGTTTCTTGGAAGAGTGCTGTTGAGGATGTGCCTTTCTGGGTGCAAGACCCAAGCACCAGACAGCGCTCATCTTCAAACTGTGTTTCATGGAGGCTTATTTGGAGAGTCATGGGTATTTTGCAAGAAGAGTGAAGCTTGGACTCGTTTATAAAAGTACTGATTTTTAAATATTTTACATTTTAGTAAGTCTGAAGTCAGTGCCATTGCCAGATGACATCATCAGCCTGGTGGTTGTGGTCCATGTGCTCCCAGTCAACTAAGGACACATCAGGAGACAACCACTGTGAGAATGGAAATCCAGAGGCAGAGGTTTATGTTCCTTTGACTCAATAATCACCGTGCCTATTGCAGTGTGGTGGTCCTTGGTCCTGTCAATTAAAACCCAATAACATAAAATAAGACTAAAACTCTCCCTCACTTGTTTAAGACTAACTTGTCTCCGCTTTAAATACAACCTGTGTGTCACTGACTCCTCAATGTACATCTCCAGCTAGAACTTCTCACATGGACTCTGCAACCCACCCATCTGCAGCAGCTAGCATCTCCACCTAGAGGGCTTAGAGGCACCTCGAACGTACTATGTCCCTGAGCCTTTAGCTGGCCCTCACCTGCGTGCACCCACATAGCCCCTGCTGCCATTGGCCCTGTCTCGGCATTGTCAACTCTACTCTTCTAGTGGCTCAAACCAAAAATCCTGGAATCATTCTTGATTCCTCCTTTCTCTCACGTTGCACAAGAGACTATCAGAGATCCTATTGGATTTACCTCAAAACACACCCAGAATTCAGTCCATTCTCATCACCTTCTCTGCTGCCACGCTGGTCCAAGCCACCATCATTGTTCCCTTGCACTCTTAAAATTGTCCCTAACTGGTGCCCCTGCCTCTGCCCTTGTGCCCCAATATAGTCTGCAAAGTACTTTAAAAAAAATGGAAGTTCAATCATGATTATACTGTTCCACTGCTCAAGACCCTCCTATGGTCCTCCATATTACTAAGAAGATAAATCAAGGGCTGGTATTACTTTCCTAGGGTTTCTGTACCAAATTACCACAAGCATAGAGGTTTAAAACAACAGAAATTTTACTCTCTCAAAGTTCTAGATGTGAGAAGTCTGGAAGCAGGGTGCACACAGGCCCACACTACTTCTGGAAGCTTTGGGGAGAATGTGTTCATTGCCTTTTCCAGCTCCTGGCACTGGCTGGCACTCCTTGGCTTGTGGACACATCTCTCTGTGTTCTGTCTTCTGATTGCCTGCTCTTCTTCATGTCTGACTCATAAGTATACATGTGATTGCCTTTAGGGCTACCTAGATAATCCAGAACAAGCTCTGCCGCCGAAGATGGTTAACTTGGTCATGTTTTGGCCATGTAAGAGAGTATTCACAGGTTCCAGGGATTTGGACACAAACATATATTTTGGGGCAACCATCGTTCAACCCATTATAGGGCCCTATGTGATCTATCCCCTTCACCTCTCTGGCCTAATCTTCTGCTCCTTTTATCCTTGTTCTCTCCTCTCCGTACTCACTGGCCTTCTTGCTGTGCTTTGTGTAGACCAAGCTCATTCCTCCCACGGGGACTATGCATGTGCTGTTTCCTCTGCTGGAATGCTGGCTGTCGCCTCCTTCAGGTCTTTACTCAAGAGTTACCTCCTCAGGGAGGTTTTCCCTGGTCACTCTATCTCAAATTTACCTCCTAGCATTTCATTTACCCCTTCCTAGCTTTACTTCTTCTCCTCAACACTTATAGATTTTACCTAATTGTTTGTCTGCCTTCCCCACCAGAATGAAAGCTCCCTGAGGGCAGGGACTTCTGTCTGTCTAATTCACTGATATGTCCACAGCACCTAGACCAGTGCTTGGCACAGAGTCTTTCAGTAAATCTTTATTGAAAGAATAAAGATATTGAGCACTTAACCACTTGCTAGACACTATGCTAAGGGTCTCATATACATGAACTCATAATGATCTTCACAACAATACTAAATGGAGGGCAGGCCCATTTTCCAGAGGAGGAACATGTGGCTTCCAGATTTAGTCACCCAAGATCACATAGCCAGAAAGAAGCCCAGTCAGGATTCAAACCCACACTGTCTGACCCCAAAGCCTGTGTGGGCAATGACTACAAATACTATTGGTATTAGTTTGCCAGGGCTGCCATAACAAAGTACCACAGACTGGGGCCTTAAACACAGAAATGGCCTTATAGTGCTGGAGGCTGGAAATCCAAGATCAAGGTGGCGACGGTGTTGGTTCCTCCTAAGGCCTCTCTCCTGGGTTGTAGATGGCTGTCTTCTCCTGTGTTTTCACATCGTCTTCTGTATGTGTGTGTCTATGTCCTCGTCTCCTCTTCTTACAATGACACTAGTCATATTGGATTAGGGCCTACCCAGATGACATCATTCTACTTTAATTACTTCTTTAAAGACCCTGTCTCCAAATCCTGTCACATTCTGAGATGCTGGGGGCTTGGCTTCAACATATACATTTGGGGGAACCACAATTCAGTCCATAACACTACTTCTCCATCAGAACAGCAGCCAAAAGAAAGGACTCCCCTATTCTTGAATCCTTCATCCATAGTTCATTTCTCTGCCATCTTTATCTGCAGCGGCTCTTTCTCCTCAGCTAAAAATGCATATAACTCTATGCAATGAAAAAATCCTCCATCATTCTATCCCCTTCAGGTTGGTATCCACGCTCTTCTTCACTTCACTAACAAACTTCAACAGTCTCTCTTAATTTAGTTTCAGTCTCTTAAAATCATCCTTCCTCCCAACATTCAATGGCATTGCTTTTACAACGGTCACAAAGCTCAGGCTTATGGCCTCTTATTTTTTTATTTCTTAGAGACAGGGTCTTGCTCTGTTGCCCAGGCTAGAGTGCAGTGGTGCAATGTAGCCCCGACCTCCCAGACTCAAGTGAACCTCCCACCTTGGCTATGGAGTAGTTGGAACCACAGGCACATGCCATCACACCTGGTTAATTAAAAAAAAAAAAAAATTGGTAGAGATGGGGTCCCGCTATTGTTGCTCAGGCTGGTCTCAAACTCCTGGATTCAAGAGACCCTCTCACCTCAGCCTCCCTAAGTGCTGGGATTACAGGAATTAGCCACTATGCCTGGCCCTGATGGCTTCTTTACAACTTCTCTTATCTCTTCCTTTCAGCATTGCACACCCTTTACCACACTTCAGGCTTTCAGTCCACAGCTTATCTCTCATAACTATGACTGCTCTTTGGTTGTTAAATGTCGGGAAAGGAGATCAGGAGTGATTTCTAGTTGATGGAGTAAGAATGGAGATGTCTATTTAGGGTTTATTATTTGGGGGTTAGTATTTAATGTTGCCAGATAAGGCCGGGCGCGGTGGCTCACGCCTGTAATCCCAGAACTTTGGGAGGCCGAGGCAGGTGGATCATGAGGTCAGCAGATCCAGACCATCCTGGTTAACACGGTGAAACCCCGTCTTTACTAAAAATACAAAAAATGAGCCGGGCATGGGGGCGGGCTCCTGTAGTCCCAGCTACTCTGGAGGCTGAGGCAGGAGAATGGCGTGAACCCGGGAGGCAGAGCTTGTAGTGAGCCGAGATTGCGTCACCGTACTCCAGCCTGGGAGACAGAGCGAGACTCCATCTCAAAAAAAAAAAAAAAAAAAAAAGGTGCCAGATAAAATACAGGATGCCATGCAAATATTTGGGACGTAATTACTTGTTTACATCAAATTCAAAGATAATTGAGAGTCATATGTTCATTGGCTAAATCTGGCAACCCTTCTAGTATTCAATTTAGGTGAAAGGTCCCTCCTTGCCCTGCATCTTCAGTAAAGTCTGCTACTCACAGTCAGTGGTAATCTGGGGAGTAAAGGAACCAAGGTAATGTCCTGAAGGGGCAAGGGTTTGAGAAAGGGAGAATGCACACAAGAGATTGCAAATTCAGAGATAGCAGTTGACTAGAAGAGAGGTAAGAGGTGAACACATCATGAAATCCCAAGAGATCTAGAAAAAGGTATAGTAGATATCCACCTTATAAGAAAAAGAAGCTCAAGCCAACTGATTTCAACATTAAAGGAAACAAGAACTAACACTGTCTGTAATTTGATTTAAAATACCTCAGCATAGAGTGAAATATATGTATATGTTATCCTAGGAGTAACCTATCAGAAGCACAGTTAGCATTTGGAAAACCCTAATTAGGCATATACACTCTGGAAGCAGCTACCACAAGGGCTTTGATGCTGCACTCAGGTCTGTAAACTAAAGGCCAGGCACGGTAGCTCACGCCTGTGATCCTAGCACTTTGGGAGGCCGAAGCGGGCAGATCACCTGAGGTCAGGAGTTCAAGACCAGGCTGGCCAATATGGTGAACCCTGTCTCTACTAAAAATACAAAAATTAGCCAGGCATGGTGGCGCATGCCTGTGATCCCAGCTACTTGGGAGGCTGAAACAGGAGAATTGCTTGAACCCGGGAGGCGGAGATTGCAGTGAGCCAAGATCACACCATTGCACTCCAGCCTGGGCAACACAGCGAGACTCCCTCTCAAAATAAAAATAAATCAATAAAAATTTTTAATAAAGAATGTTACAAGAGCCTGGCGTGATGTACACACCTATAGCCTCAGCTATATGGGAGGCTAAGGCAGGAAGATCACTTGAGCCCAGGAGTTCAAGGCCAGCCTGAGCAACATAGGAGGCCTCATCTCAAACAACAACAAAACTGTTATACAAATGTCCTCACTGGGGAAAGGAGTAGTGCTAAATATATAGGAATTGGCTAGAAATGCTGCGCAGGCTCCTTACATGAACAGGTTATTAGATTTGGTGACGCTAAGAACCTAATTCCTTCAAAAGGTCCTGTTTTAATCACCTCCTATGCACCCTGTTGGTGAGAAAGAGATTCTGCTCTGAGGTCATGAGGACAGCTGAACACACAGCTGGACAGGTGAGATTGACAGCAGTTTATTAGTCACATATACTCACAGCCTGGGAGGAGACACTGCATGCCATGCAGGGCCGCACGGAGGTTATACTTGGGAATGCAGTGAACAACCAGGGGCTGTGGGAGGCAGGCTTGTAGTATCAAGAGGGTGAGACGCCCCCCTAGTTCCTGCAGGAGGATGCAATAGGCTTGTCTGAATAATTCCACAGGCTGGCAGGGAATAAAACTAGCTACTCAGAGATAAGCAGAAACTGTTTGTGGTTTCCATGATAAGGAGCTTTGTTTGGCTGGGGGACCTTATCCAAAAGAACAGAGGGAGGGGAACTGGTAGTTAGGCCATTTGAGACCCTATGGATTTTATAAGATCCAAGGCAGCACACAATATTGGGTCTTGATTTTAGACCACACGGCCCCATAGGCTTAAGGCTCCATTTGATCCTGTGTGTCTCTACTTCAAGCAGGATTTATCCCATTAGCCTAGAAGAGAAGCTGGCTGCATTGCTAGTTCATCTGCCTCAAGAAAATGTCATGCAAAGTATTGCGGGCAATCTAGGACTTCACCAAACTTACAAGAAAAGACTGGATGAATGTCTTTTGTTGCTAATAAATATGTGTGGCATAATTCCTCTGAGGCTTGCTTTTTCTATTGTAACATACCTCCCAATGGACATAGTTTGTGGGAGGGATCATACGCTTCTCATTCATTTCTAATCCTCAGGCTTTTACTCAAACCATTCTGGCAATTATGATGGGCCAACAGGGTCCCTGGTAGTATAGAAGACATGGGGGTTTCCTGGAGGCTGACACTAGTGAAACATAAGCAATACCCCAAATCTGTTTTGAGTACCCTTCTCTTCTCACTCAACACTCACTCTTCAGTGTATCTACTCCGAGAGTCAACGATCATTTCTCTGTGGATTTTCCCAAATTAATGATCCAGGTCTACTTTGGAGCACCAGATTTACTTTCCTGCCTGTATGGTGGCCATTTCCACATGGAGCCATTAATTCATTAATTCAACCATTTATCAGACATTTATTGGGTAGTAAGTACTCCAGATACAAAAATACATGAGAGTCTTGGTGTCTTCATGGAGTTTATGGTTGGATGACAGATGTCATGCAGGCACTTAAAATCAATACATCCAATATAGAACCACAATTTTCTATCCCCAAACCTATTTTCTTGTTTTTCAATTAAAGACATCACCATCCCACCACCTCCTAAAATTTACAACTCCAAAGCCATACTTGTTTCCTCTCTCTCTATCATCCCCACAATTCTTTTTTACCTTTCTGCCCTTGACATGGTTCAGTTACCATTAGCTAGGGAAGAGCATAACAATATAATTGCAATAAAGTTTTGTTGGGTTGAACTGAATTTTATTACAATCCCTAAACCTCCATCCTTACCACCCTAATATTTTATTGTTATCTTTTATAAGATCCCTTTTAACACAAAATATTGTCTACAAAGAACTGTACTTTGCACTTTATTAATGTTTGCCTTATATCTTTGAAACATATCTCTTAATCAAGGTTCCTATTTTTTTGATAAAGTTTCTAAGACTTCAAAAAGTCTGAAAACCCCACTGTCCAGAAGACCAAAACAAGCCAACTGACATGGTCTGGTTTTTAAAGGGCAGATCTGAGGTATGGAAAGAAACATCTTTGCTGCTGAGAAAGATGCTGATGGTGCTATTCAGAAAGGGACTCTAAGGATTCCAGTTTTAAACAAACTCTAATAACAAAACACCAGCCAAAAGAGAAAGTTGATCCCCTGACGTAAATAGTGCCAGCAATACCACCTTCCTGCCTTCTGCTGACGCTCAATGACGCATCTTCCACCCCACTTGCAGGAGAGCCAATCAGTTCCCTTTGAATGAAATCTTTATTCAAATGTTTAAACGCTCCAGGGGGAAGAGAGGGAGAGGACAAGAAAAGTATTTCAGTAACAAATGGAGACCCAAATGCCAAGTTTCTAAGTTTCTGTTCTTGTTACTGCTCAGGTTTTGGCCCTGTGAAGACGTTCTCAATTCCATGTTTTTCGTTAAGCTGGTTTGTTTGGCAAAATCCAATGATAAATACAAAACTCTGAGGTCAGTCTCACCTTACACAGAAAGTTAGAGCTGGGAAGCTCAGCTTTCTGTGGTCGAGAAACTTTGGAAGCCACCAATCTGCTGTTGACAACGGGAGGCAAAGATATGGGCCAGATAATTTTTTCTTTACAAATGTACGAATCTAGGACTTTCCGCCTTAAAAATCCAACACACAAGTAAACCTTTGTTGATGGTTCGTTCAGTGCCAGTGGTTAGGTAGGCATGGGGAAGGCAGGGTGGATGTTAGGAGAGAATGAACACGTGCAGTCCATACATACCCCGAGGTCTGTTCTCTAGTTATTAATAAGCAACAAAACAGACCCTTGCCTCTTTCCCCTATTCCTCTCACTCTCAGCTACTTGTAGGTAGTCACGCTCCTGAAGGGTCAAGACTTTGAGGGGAAATGGGAAGGAGCAGGGCTTTTTCATTTGTCAGACCAGCTGGTTGGTCTAGAACAGTTGATACTGACTTCTTGGGACCCTGACCCACTTTCCTCGCGTTGCCCTCCAGGTCACATTTCCCTGCGGCGCCTCTTCTCCAAATCAGTAAAATAAGCCCCTTTTCTATTCCAGCCACTGTCACTTCATGTAGAAATGAACAAGTCTAAATGTGAAAAGAAGCCTGTTCCAGTACTGGACATCTGAAGGTCAGGGTTTAGTTGTGTGTTACAACCTGTGAAATCATAATAAGCAACGCATATTATGATTATAAGCAAAGTAAGTGCCATGCACTGCTCTGCTCACTTACCTACCTAATCACAATAAACTTAGGAAATAGGCCAGGTGCTGTGGCTCACGCCTGTAATCCCAGCACTTTGGGAGACCAAGGCAGGAGGATCACTTGAGGTAGAGAGCTTGAGACCAGCCTGAAGAATACGGAGAAACCCTGTCTCTACTAAAAATACAAAAATTAGCCAGGCATGACGGTGGGTGCCTATGGTCCCAGCTATTCGGGTGGCTGAGGGAGGAGAATTGCTTGAACCCAGGAGGTGGAGGTTGCAGTGAGTCGAGATCACACCACTGCACTCCAGCTTGGGTAACAGAACAACACTCCATCTCAATCATCATCATCATCATCTTAGGAAATAAGTAATATTATCATAATCCCCATTTTTATAGATGAGGGGACAGAGACACAGAGAGGCTAAGCAACCAGTCTAAGGTCACACAGCTTATAAACAGCAGAGCTGGGATTTGAACCCAGACAGTCTGAATTCAGAACCCCTTAACTACCCCCCAACCCCAGACCCAGCCTGTCCTCTAAGCAAAGGTGTGAGACTAATGGCTAAGTGGCCTGGGGAACATGCCCACCCCCATTCCCATGGTTGGAGGGCAGCAAGTGAAGGCTGCTTGGAAGAGCAGAGAGAACCACATAGGGAGAGAACAGCAGCTGCACTGGCTCCTTGGACTGGGTCCTGCCAAGAATACAGATCTCACCGCACTGACCTAGGCACAGGGTCCATAGCTGCCAGCATGCCTGCCAACCAGCCAATCAGAGAGGCCTGATAAGTGCCTTAACATGGCATTGGCATGGATGGGTGCTCACCCTGATGAGAAAGAAGGAAAATGCATAGTGCCCTCAAATGTGGATGAGACTGAGGTGCAAATGCTGGACATAATATGTATATATCCAACCAGTGACCCACCAAAGGCATGTAGCTTGAATCTAGTTTGAGGACTAGAAAACTACCAGCCTCATAATCATAACACAGCCAAAAAAAGATCTATTAGATGCTATATTAGTTAGGTCAGGCTGCTATAACAAAATACCACAGGCTGGGCTGCTTAAACAACCAATGTTTATTTATCATTGTTCTGGAGGCTAAGTTCCAAATCAAGGTGCCAACAGATCTGGTGTCTAGTGAGCACGTTCTTCCTGGTTTGTAGACAGCCACCTTTTCATAATGTCACATGCCAAACAGGAGATACAGAGGATGCAAGATCTCTTTTGTCTCTTCTTATAAGGCACTAATTCTACCATGAGGGCACATGACCTAATTCCCTCCCAAAGACCTAAACTTCAAATACCATTATATTGGGAATTAGGGGTTTCAACATATACATTTAGGGGTTGGTGGCAGGACAAAAACATTCAGTTCATAGCAGATATCATTCTTTGAGGCTTCACCAGCACCCGAAAATTTATGCACACACACACACACACACACACACACACACACACACACACACACACACACACACGAGATTGAGAGAGAGAGAGAGAGAGAGAGAGAAACTGCACAATCCTGGACCAAGTCCAGAGAGTGCTTCTCCTCACTGCTAAGCACCTCTACTCAACCTTCACACAGACAGAATGTCTAATTAATTCTTCTCTCCCACACCTTGTTCTCAAAAGGCTGATTTATTGTCACTGTGTCACAAGGGTAGACAGTTTATCTGCTTTATTCACCACTGTATCCCAAATGTTCCATTGCCTGAAATACAGAATTACTCAGCCAGGATTGTTTAATTCAATCACTCAGACAATCCCATTTCTTCATATATCAGGGTCTGTCTATATCTTCCTCCTGAAATGTCCAGTGTGTCCAAACTTCACAAAGTGTCTCTGGATTATGATGAGACTGAGCTACCTCTGTCAACTCACAGCAGAGATGGCTCCAATTTGTAATTACCGCTGGCATTTTCACAGTTGAAAGACAGTAAAGATTCCAGAGTAAAAATAAGTTCAGGTTAGGATTCATGTAAAGATTTTCTAAACGATCAGAAAGAAATGTAAAAATACTATATTTCTGTTTTTGCTTAACTCAGGCACAATGCCTAAACTTCAAAGACAAACTTGTTTGTCAAACGAAAGAATTTCTTCAGATATTTAAACAACTGCCTTCACCAACCCCTCTACTCTCAAATCCTTATCTTAAATCTCTGAACCAAAGTCCACCGAGCCTTTTCTCCTAGAACAATTGAGCTGTGAAATTGAGATTATAAATTCAATCAAGCCCCAAAGCCGAGTTCCAAGTTGAAGTGTTAAGGTCTAATGTTGATATTTTGCTTTTTAAGTCAACCAAGTTATAATTTGAAACAGTTGTTCATTGGCAAATCAGTTTTTCTTACTTTTTCATGATCTTCAGATAACAATCTCAACAATTAAAGGCTTAAAATATGGGTCAGTCAGCTAAGCAATGTATTTAGGACTCAATATTCAAGTTAGCTAGCTAACAAAATCTTATATCAAAATTTCAATGTCGGTTGAAAAAAAAGCAATTTAGGGAGAAAAGAGAAAAACAAACCAGTGACCAGCCCCAAAGTGACTATTTCTTTTTTTGGACCACCTATTCATGATCACCTTGTGCTACAAATATTTGAGTAAGAGACATAAGGTGCCCTCTAACCCCAGAAGCGAGTTGCAGCAAATGGTTCAACATGTTCTTCGCCTTCTCAACCAATTTTCCACTAGGAAGTTCTCCCACTGATGAAAGATATCTGATGTGTTGCTTTTATACCAAGTTTTGATCACCAAGTTACTGAGTCAATTTCCTAATTAAAGGCATTAAGATTTGACCCTTGCTCTGGAGGGCAATGTAGGACTTCTTGCCGTCAACAAACTGCTCCCAGGTCTTCCAAAATGGGACAATAAAAGCCACTTTTCAATAGTTAAGTATTTAAAATCATTTAAATGGTAGCAAAGCCCGCAATGCTGGCAAACTTATTTGTGAGGGTTCTGACACAGATTCAATCCAAAATGCATATTAAAGAATGAGAGAATTCCAAGATATAAGTTAGGATAGTGCTTTCCAGCAAGATGCATGCTATTAAGAAGTAAGAAGGAGGTGGAGAAATGAAAAGCAGAGAAACTGAAGAATCATCAAATATCTTAGTTACGAAAAACTGAAGAGAAATGGGGCATTCCAGTTGAGGAAGGTTTGGAGTCTGATTTTAAATATAGGAAACATGTACATGTTTGGAGTTATACTATGTTGGTAATCCTTGGCCGGGGCATTCAGATGATTCTCATGTTTTTTGTGTTTGTTTGTTTGCATACTGATATGGTTTGGCTGTGTTCCCACCCAAATCTCATCTTGAATTCCCACGTATTGTTGGGGGCACCCAGTGGGAGGTAATTGAATCATGGGGTCTTTCCTGTGCTGTTCTCGTGATAGTGAGTAAGTCTCATGAGATCTGATGGTTTAGAAAATACATGAGTCTCCCTGCACAAGCTCCCTTCTCTTGTCTGCCACCATGTGAGACAAGCCTTTCACTTTCCACCATGGTTGTGAGGTCACCCCAGCCACACAGAAATTTAAATCCAATAAATCTCTTTCTTTTGTAAATTTTCCAGTCTCAAGTAAGTCTTTATCAGCAGCGTGAAAACAGACTAATATACATGCTGAATCAGAATTTCTAGGGTAGGGCCTGGGTGTGTGTCATACATTAGAACCACTGCAGATTAAGAATTAAGAACAACATTGTACCACATATGTATTTTTTCTCCTTGATTTTCTTCTTATATCACAAATTAATTTTTCCAATACCATTAATTTTAAAAAAGAACACATTCTGATAATAAAAACAAATCACTGAAAATTTGGAAAATGTGAAAAAGCATACATAAAAATCTTAACATCATTTCTAATTTCAGTAATCAGAAATACCCTTTTAGTCTATGGAGTTTCAATCTGGATAGATTTCAAAAGATCTGTGGCACAAACCTCTAAAAATTTATGGAAAACTACTGCTTAGTCTTTTTTTTTTCCAAACCCATACGTGGTTTTTTATAATACTGGTATTGTATATTTTGTTTTGAAACTGCTTTTTTATTCAGTTAACAAGAATGCATGCACATTTGTCCATATCCTTAAGTACCCTTTGAGAATATCACTTTTACAGGGTGAATAACATTCCACCAGCCATCTTCCCAGGGTTGAACAGTAACTCTAACTATGCTTGAACAGTAACTTGAACTATAAATAATGCTGTCATAAACATCCTTGTACATAAATCTCTGCATTTTTATATACACCTTTTACATTCTGAGATGTGAAATTACTTATTGGGTTAAATGGTATGTCTTTTTAAAGACAGCATCTGCTGCCAAATTGCTTTTGAGAAAGATCATCTCAATCTGCACACTGACCCGGAATGTATTAAAGTGTAAAGGAATCTATTTTTTTTGTTGTTTGTATGGTCTTTTTTTTTTTTTCAGGCAGAGTCTGAACCTGCGAGTATGTTAACCTACATGGAAAAAGGGACTGTGCAGATGTGATGCAGTTAAGGACCTTGAGATGGGGAGATTATCCTAAATTATTCACGTGGGCCAATGTAATTCTGCTCTGTCGCCCAGGCTGGAGTGCAGTGGCGAGATCTCCGCTCACTGCAACCTCCGCCTACCGGGTTCAAGCAATTCTCCTGCCTCAGCCTCCCGAGTAGTTGGGATTACAGGCATGTGCCACCACACCCTGCTAATTTTTCTATTTTTAGTAGAGATGGGGTTTCGCCATGTTGGCCAGGCTGTTATCAAACTCCTGACCTCAGGTGATCTGCCCGTCTCAGCCTCCCAAAGTGCTGGGGTTACAGGCATGAGCCACTGCTCCCAGCCTGTTTGTATGTTCTTGAAATGCATTGTGTAGCTTTGATTTCTTTTCAGATCTCTTGCATTAGCAAAGTTTTTTGGAAAATGACAACCTAATAAAGGGCCCAAGCATCCTTAAATGAGTTACCTGAAGAAAGACAAAAGAACTCACCTGAGTTACTCTAAAACCCTTCGTCAGTCCCAGCCCAGGCATCTCCTGCTCGACGAGGACCCCCCAGTTATCCATTCCTTCCTGTGGTGTCTAGGTGTTAGATGTGTCCACATCAGAACTCCGCATCTGAACATGCTGCCTCCTGGGTGGAGGGAAGGAACCCTTCAGAGTGTGAGTCCTGGTGGAAGATAAACCCCTCCATCCTGTTACCGGAGCATCAGAAACTATATGCCTTCTCCTGAAAGCTGGCCCAGTATTCCTGAACCAGGCTTCACCAACTATATGTTCCAACTCAAGAACTTTGTCTTGCAGGAATCACACAGGCACAAGGATAGCTGAGAAATGACTCACGGCAGCAGCAGGGGCTTGCAGCTGCAGTGGCCAGTGCAATGCTTCAGGTCCTGGGCAGGACCTCGGCTATGTACTTGAGGCTATCCATACCTCTCTTGCATTTTTCTTTCTTGCCCTCTGTCTGAGTAACAACCTCCCCAAAGATATTCCTATCCTCCTCCCTGGAACCTGTGAGTATGTTAACCTACATGGCAAAAGGAACTGTGCAGATGTGATACAGTTAAGGACCTTGAGATGGGGAGATTATCCTAAATTTTCCAAGTGGGCCAGTGTAATTCCAAGAGCTTTTATAAGAGGGAGGCAGGAGGGTCACAGATAGGCAACGGCCATGTAGCAATGGAAGTAGAGATTGGAGTGATGTGGACATCAGCCAGGGAATGCTGGAAGCCTCTAGAAGCTCAGAGAATCAAGGAACTGATTCTTCCCCAGAGGAGCCAGCCCTCGCAACTCTTTGATTTTGTCCCCATAAGGCTCATTTTGGACTTCTGACCTCCAGAACTGTAAGATAATAAATTTATGTTGCTTTAAGCTGCTAAGTCTGTTCATTTGTTACAGCAGCAATAGAAAGTTTTCAACTAACACACCTTCTCACTGATTCCATGATATTCTCTCAATACAAATTTCTGCTGAATTAAACCACAGTCCATTTCAGTTGCTTATTACCAACTGAATGTTACCCACCTCTAGCCTACACCCCAGCGTTGGTTGGGTACCCATCTTCTATGCTCCCATGCCACCTCCTGCTTCCTGTGAAGGAGTCTGTCTCTCCCTGAGTTGTGATTGTCTGCTTACTGGGCTATCTCCCCCTCCAGACTGTACTCAGTAAGAACAAGGACTGAATGTGATTCATCTTTCCATGCCAACACCTAACACATTGTATGAATAAATATTAGTTGCATGAACAAATTAAAACTTATTTGTATATAAATGTGCAAAAAAGGTGGAAGTGGCTTAAGAAAAAAACTTTCTGAGTAGATAAACATTCATACTAGGCTCCTTTTCTTTGGACAATGGAAACTATAAAAAATCATATACTTCTCTAAAAGGAAAATTCTGTTCAGATTTATGATAGAACGGTAAAAAGCCGAGTAAACTTACAATATGTTAGCTAAATCACTTGGACAGAACCGAAAGCAGAGTCAATGTAATCAACATATGATAGTATTAAAACCTAATGAGAAATTAAATGTCCGTTTGAGTAATGCTGGGTGTGTCTATGTTTCTCACACTTCAGTGTTATTGTAGGACACTCCAGTGGCTGGTTGCAAAATCTTGATGGTCTGCTAAACCTGGCTTTATCCAGGCTGATGTAGAACACGCATTTGAGACATTTGAACTTAGGAGATCTCTCTCCCTTGCATGACAGGGATTTTCTCCCCTCCCTACCAACCATGTTTCCTGTCTAAATTTTTTAAGCCTTTGGATTCTATCCTACCAAAATTCAAAAGCACAAGTGCACAAGGATATTCACTGCAGCTTTGTTTGTAATAACATTCGATTGGAAGCAACCCAAATGTCAATCAACAGGCAAGTAGTTGAATAAATTGTGGTACATCCATAATCCGGAGTTGTATGCATTTCTTAAAAAGAATGAGGTAGTTTATACATACTACTTGCCTTATAATCATATTTCACTGTTAAAAACCCTCCAGGGCCTACAGTTGCATTTGAGTAAAATTTAAACTCCTTCTTCTGGTCTAAAATGCCCTCCATGGGGTGGCTGTGCCTACCTTTCTGACCTGAGGGTTGGCACTCTTCCTTCTCCATTTGGATTCAGCACAGTGGACTTCTCTGTCAACTCCTTCTCAGCCACCCCCAGCTCATTCCTACCACAGGCCCTTTGCACTCACTGTCCTCTTTGCCAAGAATGTTCTTTTCTAGATCAATGTTTATCAGCCTCAATTACACATTGAGACCATCTGCATCCCAGGCTGCTTCCCAAACCAATTAATGTGGAAACTCTGGGGGTCGGACCCAGGCATCAGGTTATTTGGGGTTTGTTTGCTTGTTTGTTTTGAAGCTTCCCAGGTGATTCTCTGCATAGCCCACCTAAAGAACCAGGGCTTCCTGTGGTGGCTCCTCTCCAACGTTCAAATGTCATCTCCTCACAGACAGCATGATCACTCTACTTTCACAACTAAAGATTTCATTTAAGAAATAGAGTTTAGAAAGAAAAGTATAAACAAAAGATGAGTACAAAATGGAATTGAGTTTGTAAAAATAAAGGTAAGTGTGGGACAGCATTGTTGAAAAGACAAAATAAAAAATAAAATAACCTGATTAAAGCATGGGCAAAGGACCTGAATAGACATCTTCCTAAAGAAGACATGAAAATGGCCAAAAGGTACGTGAAAAGGTGCTCATTATCACTAATCATCAGGGAAATGCAAATTAAAACCACAAAGAAATATCCTTTTACACCTATGAGGGTAACTACTATGAAAAAGACAGGAGATAACAAGTGTTGGTGAGGGTGTAGAGAAAAGACAGTGCTTGTGCACTTTGGTGGGAATGTAGATTCATGCAGCCATTATGGAAAACAGTATGGACATTCTTCAAAAAATTAAAAGTAGAACTACCATGCAATCCAGCAATCCCAGTTCTGGATATATACCTCCAAAAAATGAAACCACCATCTCAGAAGGCATCTGTGCCCACATGTTCGATGCAGCATTATTCACAATAGTAAAGACATGGAAACAACCAGTGTCTGCCAACAGATGAATGAATGAAAAAATTGTCATACACACACACACACACACACACACACACACACAATGGTATGTTATTAAGCCTTAAAAAATAATAAGATACTGCCATTTGTGACAACATGGATGACCTGGAAGACATTATGCTAACTGAAATAAGCCAGACACAGAAAGAGAAATACTGCATGATCTTATTTATTTGTGCAATCTAAAACATGTCAAATACATAGAAACAGAGAAGAATGGTGGTTTCCAGAGTGGGAAGGATCAGGAAATGGGGAGAGGTAGGTCAAAGGATACAAACTTGCAATTATATAAGATGAACAGGTCTAGAGATTTCATGTACAGCATGGTGACTATAATTAATTATATTGTAAACTAAAAATTTGCTAAAAGTATAGATTTTAGGTGCTCACCAGACACACATACACAAAGTACTATTGTGGTAATGGATATTTTAATTTGCTTGCCTGTAGTAATCATTTCACTATGTATATTTGTATCAAAACATCATGCTGTACACCTTAAATAAAAAAGAAAAGACAACATAGCAATTTCAAGGAAGACAGAATTTAACTTTCCATTTGTTCACTTGCAAAGTGTGATTTTGTACCCGTTACCTAACATGTCTGAGCCTCTATGAAAAGAGGATAATTGTGCTCACCTTGGAAAAATTTTCAAGGAATAAATGAAACCTGAAATGGCCCACAGTGAACACTAGGTAAATAGTATTCATTATTGTTAAATAATAAATGATTGGTTGAAGTAGTAAGTGCTTTACAAAGTCAAAGAAAATAGAAATGTCAAGTGCCTGCGGATGACAAAGAGCTTCTCCCAGTAGGCAGAATTTAATTTTTGTCTTAAAGTAAAGCTAGAATTTAGACAGAGAGTATGGTGAGGATTGCAAGTGGCATTGCAGGGGACTGAGAATAGAAGGAAAAAAGGTTAGAGGTAGAATTTTGCAGAATGTGTTTGGGGAAGAGGGAGTTAAAACAGGAGGAAAGAGAACACAATGTTTTCAGAATGGACAAACCTTCTGTTTTCTATCATATGGCATCTTTTTAGCACTGGCATTTACCTGCATTAAATTGTGTAGAAGAGTAAGTCTCTGATTGGAAGCAGATCTATCATGGGTAGAGGCAGACAGGTGGGGGTGGTAGAAGCCAGGCTTTGGAAGGCCACTCCCTTCAACTGGAACTAGTGTGGTCTCCTGGAGTCTGACTCTGGGGCATGAGTTAGCTTACCTCAAAGAAGCAAGTTTTGGTTTTCCAGGAACTGACCACAAACCAGTTCCAAGTGGCAGCACTTGGTGCTCTCATGGGGCAACCCAGCCATTCTCAAGGGCAGCCCAGTTCTGTGTGAGTCAGAGTCCTGGCAGGAAAGTGTGGCCCACCCAATCAGGCAAACCAAAGAATGTCCAATGAAGGGACAATTAACAAAGGGCAGGCAAGGTCAAGGAGAACCAACTTTGATAGAGATAGCACAGTGGGGAGGGATGGAAGGGAGAGCTGTAGGAATCTTGAGAGGGGCTGCCTGACAGGAGCTGTAGCTTTCTTCAGAGGAACGTGGGCTGGGGAATAAATATCCCTGTCTCTCTCATCTGCCCTCTCTTGCAGATGGCCACCCTCCCCACACTGGCTGGCCAAGCCCAAGCCAGAAGCCAGAAGGCAAAAGTGTCTATTTGTGCAGTCTTTACATCAATTTATCTCTCCTGGGGTACAGAGCTGAATCCTGGAGAGACAAGAGTAGATTTAGAATATGCAGCACAGCCAACGTCTCACAGAATGAGAAGCCACAGAAGGGGCTGATTGCCAGGCTGCATCACCCTGAACAGACCCGTGTTTGCGGGGCCCCTCCGGACCTCTCTCTTTTACCCTTCCTCACATCCACCTCCTACACATCTAACTGATATCCAGTCAGGCCAACTGGACTTCTTAGTATCTCTCAAAAATATACTCTGCTCACACCATATCCCTAAACTCCAGAGGGATTGAAGATTTATGGTTTTGTTTCTTATACCTAAAAGCACTGGATGAAACCTTGCTGGATATTTATGAAACCTTGGAGTAAAGAGAGGACTTCTCAAAGCATGACCTCAGAGGCAAAACCACAGAGGAGAGGACTGAGAGTTTGTACTACATAAAAATCAGAAAATTCCATTTGACAAAACCCACCATGAACAAAGTTGAAAAGGCATCCAAAAAACCCCAAATAAAATTCAAACAATGAAATAAAAATATCATTTCAGCAAATGTAAGTAAAAGGGGTACTATCTAAACATATAAAGGTCTCATACAAATAGATAAGAACTGACCCAGGTTTGGGAAGGGGGAAGAGGGAGCTAAGAGGAAAACTAAACAAATAAGGAAAAGGCTGTGAAAATTAAAAATAGGCCCATAGGTGAAGGACATGAACAAGATTGATGAAAGAGAAATAACAACTTGATAATAGCATATGGAAAAACGTCTAGCTACTCAATCCAAGAAATGCAAGTTTAAACAAGAAACTCTCCAACCAAATTCACAAAGATTGCTTTTAATGAGAGCACTCAGTGCAGGCAGGAATGCAATAAAGGGACCCTCGTGATTGCTTAGATGAATATAAATTATTATAAACTTTTGAAAAGCAAATTGGAAGTCCAGTATTGAAAAACTTCAAATATTCATCCCCTTTGCCCCAACATTTTCACTTCCCAGAATCTATCCAAACACTCTGCTGCTCACAGGATGAAGTCCAAGCATCTCAATATGGCGTACACCTTTCAGGTTGCATCTCCCATGTCTCTCCAGCTGATATTTGCCACTCCATCAGTGCAAAACTGCCTGTCCTTCCCTAGACATACACCCTGCACTTCCATGCCTTTGAGCATTTCCTGCTCATTTTCTTCTGCTTGGAAAGCCCTTCACCATCTTCTTGGCTTAGCTAACTTTGCTTACTGTTCTGGAATCAGCCACATTATCAGAGGCCCTGATTCCCATCCAGGTTTAGTTAGTTTACCTTCTCCATGTTTCCATAGTACCCAGGACATATTTTTTGTGGACAATTCACACAGTATGTACATATATGTTTACATATTCATGCATCTGATTACATACCTGTCTCTACCATCTTGGTTTTTCTCTGTATTCCCTACACTGGTGGTTTTTAGCTGGGGGCAATTCTCCTCCCCCAGGGGACATTTCCAGACAATGTCTCAAAACATTTTTGGTTGTTACAATTGGAGGCAGGAGGTGCTACTGGTACTTACTGTGTAGAAGCTAGGGATGCTGCTAAATATCCTGTGACATACAGAGGCCCCCACAACAAAGAATTATCTAGCCCCAGATTTCAACAGTGACGAGGCTGCTATATTCTTCCTAGCTTCTGCCTAGCCTGGAACATAAACACGTACATCAATTTAAAAAATCCAGAAAATTATGTAATGAACAAGCATAAAATGGACTTTCAAAGCCCAATTTCTTCTTCCATACAATGGGCATTATAATAGCCATGCCAGAAGGTTGCAGGGAGGATTAAAAGAGACAACATACGAACAGTGCCTGGTACAAAGCTAGTATTCCATCAGTATTAGTTCATCCCAACAATAAAGAGCATAAGTTAAATCACAGACCCAGAAGGTTTTGGTACTGAAATGAAAAAGACTTTTTAGTCAAAGCCCTTCATTTTATAGCTGAGGAAGCCAATCTTTAGACTAATGACTTGCCTAAATCATTGGCCTCAGATCAGTGCTTCCAGTTTAATGGCAAACCACATTTTAAATGCATGCATAAGAGAGAAATTGTAAGCTGACTCCTTTGTAAAACAAATAATTATCTTTTTTTGGTTTGGCTTGTGAATACAATTGTCACAGATATGTATACAATTTTCTTAAAATATTTAGAATACTAACAGAACAATTGTTCAACTGGATAATGTTACCAGAAGTTTTCAGGGGTTTATTTTAAAATTACATTTTTACATTTATGCAAAAATAGGCACATGTATTCAAACAAAAAGTTCAATAAATAATACACTCTTTCTCTGTAGGAGATATAATCAGAATCCAGAATGACAATTTAAATAGTTTATCATAAGCCTCTGGAATATTAACAGGCTTTCTGACATCTATGCTAAAAATTAACCACCTTATAACGATTCAGTTCTTCTTTCCTGCTCAATTGCTAATACAAGAAAATTTCTCAGCAAAATATAACTTAGAGGCACTATCCGACCTGAGATCTCAGATTCTAACATGTTATGGCTTTTAATATGAACTCCAGTATAACCAGAATGTAAACAAATTATGGCATATAAATTAAAACATTTAAAATATTTTAACATCTATAGACTTTATTAGGTGTTCCTTATACAGTCATCTGGTATGTTTAACGAGTGAGCAATCATATAAAAGGAAATATGGTCATAACTGATTGAAGTAATAAAATCCTGAAACTAAATAACATCTCATAATTCATTGCACAACATATATTAGATTTCATTACATCAGTATATAGCTTAGTAGTAAATTCTCCTGATGGCCATAAACCTCTAAGGTGTTGTCATCCTGAAAAATGAAGGAGGGGAGGGAGTTGGTGGGGTGCAGAATGGAGAAATCTTCCATAGTGCTCCTGTGATGTACCCTAAGTTGTAAAGTTATAGGGCATCGCCACCTAGTGGCAGAATTTCATGCCTTGTTCTAATAAAGGGATTTTCCTTGTTTTCCAAAGAGCAAGCTGTCTTACTCACTTTCTAACCATCCCTCTCTGATACTGTCCCTCCTAAAATCCATGCTTCCTCCCATACACCGTAAACCCATCTGCTCTTCATCCATCAAGCTGTCAAGGATTTGGTTATGACAATCTTCATGTTCACCTAACTTTTTAATTCCAAGTACTTTGGTTATTTTCAAAGCTACACACAGGATGCCCATATTTTTAAAACTCCATCCTATTTGTGAAGGATTATTACTTTGGGCTTTGGCCCAGTTTTTATTCTTACTGCTGAATCTTTTCATAAGTCAAAATTAGTGCAGAGTTAATGCTTGAAAAGGGAGTCCTTAAAGTAAATAACTAAATGAAATCACTACCAAAATGTACACTTTGGATTTATTAAGATTCTAGAATTTAAAAACAGGAAAAGGTGCCATTAGGGAAAATTCCATCACTAACATTTTGGTACCACTCGTAGAGCGTCACATAAATATTCAGACCATGATAACTCAGTGCAGGAATGTTATCAAATATTTCCATGCAATCTGGAACTAGGACCACAGCTGGCAATTGGGGGTCTGAAGGCCCAACATCCCTTACGCTGCTTCCTACATCTTGACAACAGGAAGGCCAAGTGATACTAGGTAGTGCACTACAACAGTGAACATAAGCCAGCCATCTGTTTTTTTGCAAAGTAAAACGAACAAACAGAACATAGACCACTTCAGAGTAAACAAACATAACCTTCTTCAAGATGTAGGAAAACCGTATATTCAAAACCAATCTCAAACTTTAAACAACAAAAGATAGCAAACATTTTAAACTGTACAAAGCAAATTAGCAGGATTTGAATGTTGGCAGTTTTAAAATGTCACCCATCCAAAACACAAAACAGGGAGATAGCCAAGTCTTAGCTCCATCCTAATCAAAGCTGTCATGCAGATCCAGTTCCACTCTTCTCATCTCCAGCAGGTACTTCACTCAAGGAGGTGACACCCAAGGGGAGTAGATGAACCAGAAACAAGAGTGCCACATAGAAGGAAGAGAGGAGACCTTGGACCTTAGCTACTGGTTAGCTATTCGACATTGATGATATTCAGCGTTTTCCCAAGTTATTTTTTCTCGCTTCTCAGCACATAATTTACATTATGCATACTATGTGCCAGAAACTGTTAGTGCTTGACATGCAGTCAGTTAATTTTCACAACTGGGTAAAGTAGGTTTCTATCATTAGCTCTATCTTAGGAACAAACAAACTGAAGCACGGAGAGGTTAAATTGTATTCCTAAAGCACTACACAGTGAGAAAATAGATTCAGACCTGTGCAGTCTAACCCAGAATTAGCTCTGAATCACTCTACCATTCGGTCTACAGGACAATGTAGACCAGTCTACAGGACAATGTAGATTTGGTCTACAGGACAATGCAGAGTGCCTGTGTTTCAGGCACTCTCATGGTGATTTTTCACACAGGACAGCTTTTGATAATAGAAAGGCCCTCTCTTTCAAATGAAAGGACTTCACTGATGGATTAACAAATTCTCACCCATTCACCTGTGTGAGCCAAATACTAGATCTACTTTCTTAGTCTTCATAACAAGCAGGACGATAACCATAATTTATAATGAACACAAAACATTGATCTAGTGTTCAAAGAACTTTTGCACACTTGCTCTCATTTAGAAGAATGAAGTAATCTGGAAACATAGAATAGGCATACACTTTGGCTTTAGGAAGAACTCTTACAAAATCAGAGGTTGCCCTATGTAATACCACACTTTACCTTGAGCAGGTGGATAGCCTGGGGGTTCCTGTTATACCTCAGTCTTGGTCAGTTCTATTTGTTCCCCTGTCCTTCAGCAGTGCCCTTAGGCTTGCTTTAAACATTAACAGCATTCATAAGCATGGTTTCTAGGGTCAGAGCCCAGCCTCCCTCCACCCGGCTCCCTACACACCTTGACAGTGCTCTTTGAGATGCCTCAGTTGTAATCTCCTTGTAATTGTGCACAGTAGACGTCTGAAGGAATAGACCAGAGTCCTGCAAACGTGATCTTGAAATCACTATTAAAAGAGGCTTTGCAGAGATCTACTCAGGAAAAATTTCTGAATAGACAAATGCTTTTAAAGGGGGTTCTAGACAGCCCATCTTCTTGGCCTCCTTCTGCAAAGTAGGACTACATTAAAACCTTGTCACAATGTGACCTGAACAAAACCATTATCAAGTGATCTAGTTGTCTTCAACCATACAAAGGAAAATTGACGTGATTTCAGGATAGGTTTAGAAAAATAATGACCAGCGGAAAGAAAAAAAAAGTGGGGGAGGGGGTTCCTAGAGAATTTAAGAGGCTAATATTTTAGCAAAAATTTAAAGATGCTCTTTATGATACACACATTTCTCATTGCTTTACAAATTTTAAATGTAACACAAATTCGTTTTTCACACTGTTTTGTTATTTGAGGTAAGGCATTCCTGCCACACACAGCAATGACTTGTCCTGGAAAACCAGGGAGGCTGCAGGTCCTACTGTTCCTTCTCTACTAGCTGTGGCTCCGCACTCTCACCTCTACCAAAGAAAGCATTTCAGAATTTAGGAGTGGAAATGATGACAACATTGAATAATCCTAATTTTTTTTTTTTGAGACAGTCACTGTTGCTCAGGCTGAAGTGCAGTGGTGTGATCTAGGCTCACTGCAACCTCCGCCTCCTGGGGTCAAGCAATTCTCCTGCCTCAGCCTCCCCAGTAGCTGGGATTACAGGTGTCCACCATCATGCCTAGCTAATTTTTTGTATTTTTAGTAGAGACGGGGTTTCACCATGTTGGCCAGGCTGGTCTCAAATTCCTGACTTCAGGTGACCCGCCCGCCTCGGCCTCCCAAAGTGCTGGGATTACAGGCATGAGCCACCATGCCTCGCCAATGATTCTAATTTATATTTTTAAAAATTACCCTATAATCTTAAAACTTTTAACTGACTAGTATCCATCCCTTAAACTTCATAACAATCATTTCCAAAGTGGAAAAGTCACTGGGATATGGGGACAGTATGATTTGTCTTTATACTTTTATTTTTCTAACGTCTTTTTGTTTTCTAGTCTACATGTTAGCATAGGAGTATATATATTACTTAAGTATGCCTATGTTGGGGTGCATACATAATTTCTTTTTAAATGATAGGATGCAAAATCAAATCTGTTTGCATAGCAGTGAAGAGGCTATTTCTCAATCTTGGCAAACTAGGGGGTGCATACCCCCTTCTTTTATTCAGTAGCTTCCATAAGGATGTAACTTACGGAAGTTATATCCTTCCATAAACTGATAGGCTATCCAACCAGTGAGGAAAACTGATAAAGTGGTTTCTGAGCTCCAAGTAGCAGTTAAACACAACTAAATATATCTTGAAAGTTTGGAAAAAAATTTAACAGTAAAGGGATTCAGTAGTTATTCAGTATAAGGTTTGGAATTCAAAAACTCCAGCCATTACAATAGACATTTATTTAAAGTAAAACATCTGCAGACCAAATAATTCTTAAAATTGTTTGTTTCAAGTTTAACCATCTTCATAACAGCTGCATCCACAGACTTCAACTACATGATTACTTCTTTGCCCATTCTTCTCTTTCTTTTCTTTCCCGAATAACCTCTTTCAGATACGGTTCAAGGTAGAAATTTTCCTAAAGAATGAATGAAATATTATATGTTACCATCATGTACTGATATATCCCAAACACTCAACAGGTCTTCAATAACAAGAAAAAAGCAATTACTTTTGAATTTCCAATTTTAGAAAACATATTCTCAACCTAAGAACTATCTGCTTTTTAAAATGTCAAATCTGTGGTGATGGTGTGATAAGTTGCTTTGATAGGTTATGAGGGGGAAGTCTTTTCAGGAAGAAAAAGAAATGAATGTCTACAGGCCTTTGCCTAGTTTCAATGCAGTTCAAGGGGTGAGAGTTTGCTTCACAGAAGCTCTTCTTGGGATCTGGAGGGACACTCAATGGGCTGATCTTTTCATCTAAATAGGAAGCAGAGTGCAGAGGTGGAAGAGCAAAGACCTGGGAGGCAACAGACCTGGATTTTAGTCCTGGCTCTCTATATTAGAGACTTGCTTAGTAATTTCAGAAGCATCATTTCACACATAAGACTCAATGTGGTTTTCTTCTAAAACGGAAATAACATTTGCTTTATTAACCTCACATATTTATTTGACATGACTCAGAGAACTCTAACACTATGCAAATGAACATGTTTCTCTTGTTTCTAAAACTCCATCCTTAATGAGCAACACTGTCAGGTAAATAAAGCTGTGCTACCTCTTCATATTTGGTCCACTGCTCTTTAGGCAAGATCTGATGCTTCAAGTTCAGGTCCAGTGCCCTCTTAATGCGAAACATCCTGTCATTATAAAGGTTCTCAGGAAGCCTTCTTATGGCTTCTTTTACATCTTCATCCTCGTATATTGTATCATCTCGCATTAACCCTATGATAGACGACAAAGTTAGATTGCACATGCATCTCAAAAATCGCGTTTTTTTTTAAATTAGTAAAATATCTTTATGACTTATAACTTATAACTTACAACTTTTGGTGAACTATCGAATTCAAATCACTAGGTTCAATGGAAATTCAATGCATTTCGTACATTATTAGGTTGGTGCAAAAGTAATTGCAGTTTTGCCATTAAAAGTAATGAGTTATTACTTGATATAATGGGTTACTTCTTGAACTAGACTATGGAAACAATATATGAGCCTCTTAAAATCCAATGCCACAAAATTCATATTTTATCTAAACCATTTACAAAATATTTTAAATGTTTACTTTGTTTTTAAACACACATTAAAAAACCACATCTCTTCTCAGTTTAAATCTGAGATCAAGGTATTAAAGAATCTTAAAATGATAGCATACTAAGGAATAGTGACTTTTGCTTACACTTTCTTCAAGCTTCAATAGCAAAAGATGAAGTTCATGGTAAATTACAAAGTTCTAAAAAAGCTTAGGAATCATATGATTGCATGGACGTGATAAAATTTTAATATTCGAAAACTCTCTACTTTCAATGTTTATATAATTTAAATTAAAATTTTAAGTGGAAGTCTGGGCGCAGTAGTGCACACCTATAATCCCAGCACTTTGGAAGGCCGAGGCAGGTGGATCACCTGAGGTCAGGAGTTTGCGACCAGCCTAATATGGTGAAACCCCGTCTCTACTACATACAAAAAAAATTAGCCGGGCGTGGTGGCACATGCCTGTAATCCCAGCTACTCAGGAGGCTGAGGCAGGAGAATCACTTGAACTTGGGAGGTGGAGGTTGCAGTGAACCGTGACTGCGCCACTGCACTCCAGCCTGGTGACAGAGCAAGACTCCGTCTCAAATAAATAAATAAATAAATAAATAAATAAAATTTTAAGTGGAAGAGTTGGGAAAGGGGGTGTAGAAGGAAAATGTCTTACTACTTAAATCATTACCAAGTCGAACATTTTAGAGGCTTTCATCCCTCTTCTCTCAAAAAAACTTTAAAAAGGAACTGGATTTAACATAATGTGATTTAATTTTAAAATCTTCTGATGTATACAAGAATTGAAATGGTTTTTGGAACCACAGTAACACTTGCAAAAGCAATACTCTCAGAAAAATTAAAAAAACAAAGAAACAACAACAACAACAACAAATATTAAACAGCACAGCTGCTTACCCAGTTTATTGAATCCTGCAGCATTGTAATACCATTTTCGAATACCATCCAGCCACTTGCCTGATGCTGAAACTGATAATTGTCACACTGTTAATTGCTACAATTTAATTATACTATATGAACACATTGATAGGCAAGCAACCAGTACTCAGTTATCTTGCTGATGAATGCAAACATAGAAATAAATTTCCTTTTAAAAGTATATAGTATATACAGCAAGAATTTAATCAAAAAAGAATTAGATTTAAAAGAAAAAAGTTTATACTCTATAAAGTGTTGATAAAAAGTGCTTATTTATGAGCAAAAGTGGTTGCAGGAAAATGGTGGCAAGTCATGACAGAAAAGGGTAAACTCAAACACTGAATGTACAAAAGATCCATAGGTACATCGTGTGCCCTTATGCCTGCCCTGTTACGTTCAGAAATGAAGGGGTGGGAGATAGGAAAAGGACTTGGAAATTTCTATCATTTGTAATTTCATAAATAGATCACAGGAAATAATTGTAAACTTTTCATTTCAAGAGAGCTGGAGTTGTAGGGAAAAGACAGTGAGATTTCAGCATAGACTGGCAGGTCTAAATGACCCTCATCCTCTAAAATTTTCACTCGATATTACAGTTATTTCATTTGGCCACATTCTTTAAAAATGTATGTATTTTGGGGAGGATTTTGATACCATTAGTCATTTAAACATTAATATGGATTCGTAAAAGAAGTCCATTTACCTCCTCCTAAGCAACTAAGTTCCCCCCAAGGGAATGGATATTGAAAACGGATGAGAAATAGGTAATTTTAAAACTGGGGAACAGGGCTGAGCCTGATAAGTAACCCAGCAGGGTCCAAGTACAGCAGGACCGTATCTGACATTTTAGGAGAGACATTTTACAAAAGGAGAGGTAGAACAAGTTTGTATTCTCTTTTAAAATTTTGTCTAGGGTTAGCCCTTACCAAGGAAGGAAAGCAAACTCTCCTTTCACTCAACTCTCCTTGCTTGCAAACTCAGTGCACTACAGATTACGTGGCTTTAGCAAATCTCCTTGGAAATTAAGAGTCATGTATAAAACTGCTGCTAGAAAAACAAGTATCAGTCAACAATCTACAAACATACTTGTGGAAAACAGATTATTTTCAACCATTTCAACCACCTATCAGTGACTATAATAATATTCACTAAGCACTTATTGTGCACCAAACACTTTCCTATTTGCTTTACCAACATTAGCTGATTTATTTACATGTCTATTACTACAGAAGGGGAAGCTGGCTTACAGAAGTGACCCCACCCAAGGTCAGAGTTAGCTAATGGGAGTTGAGATCTGGTCTATGTAGTTCCCAAACACGCAAAGAAGCAGTGTCTTGAATTTAGTAAGACTCCTTCAATATCTGCCAAATTAATAAAATAATTATTTAAAAAGTCTCCCCCACCCCCAAAAAGCTCAATGTCAATTAGGTTAACGGATGTTTCTGGCAACCTGATGTTTCCTAACAGCTTCACAATTGCTGGGGGCGGGGAGAAAAGGATCAACATTTTTTAAAAGCTACTCCAACTTGGTTGCATTGCAGTGAGACGAGATTGTGCCATTGCACTCCAGCCTGGGCGACAAAGCAAGACTCCGTCTCAAAGACAAAACAAACAAACAAACAAACAAACAAACAAACAAAACGGCTACTCCAACTTGTACCGCCAGAGGGCAGAGATTAGCAAAAAAAAAAAAGAAAGAAAAAAGAAAAAAAGAACCTACAATAAATTCAAATTTCTCCAAACCTACTGATCAAGCTGACGCTCTAGATAATCCAAGGTCAACCTGAGGCGTCGCTCGTATCCCTTGCTCAACTGTCTCTGATTCGCAGTTTGAGAAGCGCGAGGGGTGCAATGATATTTCCAATTCTACTTCCTTGGGTCACTTTGCCTCAGTTATCTTATCAGCGTAAAAGGGAAATTAATATCTCCCTCGTCGCAATGGCAAGAAAATTTATAGGGCCAATGCACACGATAGAGCACTTGGGTCATAGAAAGCACTGAGCTCATTCGGGTTGAAAGTCATCCACTAGTTATCCTCTTGTGCCCTTTAACTTTTCTAAGGCCAAGGGGAAGGACTTCCGAGCACAGGCAGCTGGAACTCCAGGGCTGTCAGAGCCACCGCGGGCACCTTCACAAACAGCGGGTTAACATCCCAACCCTATACAGGCAAGCCCGCCCTGGGGACAGCAAACGAGTGGGGAAGCACATCCTTTGCGCTGGACTGAAGCAGCCAATTTCCCTTCCGCGACAAACTTGGCCACTTACAAAGAAGAGAGAAAACGTAGCAAGCTGCAGCAAAAATAAACGGTGAAGCGCGACGATGCCGGCCAAGAAGACCCCCAGTTACTTACCAGCCTGCTTGCCAGCCATTTTGACCAGAAAGAGAAGCGTTGCCTTCTGGGTAAGTCATAGAGGACAAGCTGGGCCCAGTCCGCAGGCGCGTTACGTCACATCGCGAACAGAGAAAGGCCGCTTGCGCAGGCGCAGTTCTGACGACGGCCGTTCAGCACCTGCGTAAGCACCTCTCGGCCAGGGTGAAGCCAATGGAGTAGGCGGGGCATTTTGCGTGCTACATTCTAAGAAGTATTGGTTGTGATGTGATGGGAAGAACACAGGTCAGGAATTAGGAGACCGAGGCTTAAAGCTGGGTTCTGTTATTTGCTGTTAATAGCTATGAGAGCGTGGACAGTATTAATTCAGCTCTTTGTGCCAGGCAGGAAGCTAAATGTTTTAAGGGCATCGTCTTACTTTCTATTGAAGGACTGATGGATGTGCCATCCCAAAAATATATGGAATTGGTACATTGATTATTTCGAGTTGAAAATATTGGAGAAATTGTAGTTTCAGAAAAGGTTTGATGACCTATCTCTTCCTGCATGCAGCAAGCCATAAAGCTTCCTCCAGGATTCCTCTGGAGTACCCGTCCCTTACCAGAGGGAGAAAATAGCACCTATCACCAGAGACGAAACTGGGGGCTGCTTTGGACCTGAATATACTTTCCGAAGTAACCGTTATCTTCCACTAAGTTTACACCCCAACACACACACTTTTCTCCTAATGACTCCACAAGAAATTTACTGCCCCTAGCCAGATCCCCTTTCTTCTGATTTGTAGTTCGTGTAAAAAGTATAAAGGCATCTTACATTGGCCACTTCACTCTTTTGTGCGGATCCCCATGTACATGTAAAACTAGTAAAATTAGTATGCTTTTCTCTTGTTAATCTGCCATGTGTCAATTTGGTTCCTAGATCCAACCAAAGAGCCCACATAAGAGCAAAGGGGAGGGAGGGTTGGAGGTGATCTCTCACTCCCCTACACTATCTTTTAATTCTAAAAGTACTGTAATTATCTCATTGTAGAGAGGAGAAAGCTGAGGCACAGAAAGGTTGGATAACTTGTCCAAGAGCACATGACTAGAAGAGTCCAGGTTCTTTTTCCAGAATCTGAAAATCCAGATGCAAATTTGGGGCTCCTTAATTCTAGGGTCATATGCTATACTGCTACACTACTAATCCAGGAAAGACACCAAGTCTTTCAGGCCTTGGGTTTCTCCAGCTGAAGATCTATATCTAGCTATTTTAGTGGAAGGTTAGGTCAGAAAAGGTTTTGGGTTTTTTTTCACCCCTTTTTTTTTTGTTGTTCAGCCTCTGTCACCCAGGCTGAATGGCACAATCTCGGCTCACTGCAACCTCTGCCTCCTGGGTTCAAATGACTCGTGCCTCAGCCTCCTGAGTAGCTGGGACTACAGGTGTACACACCACCATGCCCGCTAATTTTTGTATTTTTAGTAGAGACGGGGTTTCACCGTGTTGGCCAGGCTGGTATCAAACTCTTGACCTCAAGTGATCCACCCATGTCAGCCTCCCGAAATGCTGGATTACAGGCGTGAGCCATCATGCCCAGCAGAAAAGGTTTTTAAAGATTAAATCTAAGATGTATTGCAGAATTTGCACACAATTTTAAGACAAAAGAGAAGTATATAGATTTTCTCACTTTTAAGGTCTCAGCCCCAACATGCGAAGTCTTAGGCATAAACATCTAGAGACAGAAAACAATTAGGGGGAGCTAGCATGACTGATAGTTAACTGGTGAACTTCTACCATTACTCAGTGATATCTTTTTTTTCCCCTCAGTTTTAAGCTCAGAGCTGGGACAATATAGAGTAGAGCCTTGTCTCATCCTAAGTTCAAAAGGTTAGATTTAACGATCTTAGTCACATTCCAGTTCTAAAATTCTATTGATTTTCCTTTTTCTTCTATCTCCATGCTGTCACAATTTCTTCATTAGTCAGTCCTGTATACAGCACTAAAGCTGATGAATGATCTCTTCTATCTTACACTAGCCAAAGTGAAGTCTGAAAGATGTGAAGAAATGCAATACATTTGCACATTGGCACATTGCCCTGCAGAGGGTAGGTACTCAATGAACTCTCCTCCCTTCCACCCTTTAAGTTTTAGCTTGCTGGTTACAGGTGAAGGTAGCAAGAAAAGACATATCAAAAGATCTGAAACCCAAAATTGTCACAAAATCCAGCTCCTAAGGAATTAAGCTAGAGAGACTGAATGTTTGCTGGTAGTGATTGTTGATTCAAAAACTATTTTTGGTTTTCTTTCCTCCCAGCACAGGATTAGGGATTGCCTCTCTGCCCTATTAAAGTTAGGCATGGCCATGTGATACTTTGGCCAAGAAAAATGTGACAACTTTTTAAGAGCAATTCTTCACATTCCTTTCCTTTTCCATAGACTGGCAACACCAGAAATGATGGAGACAGGATACATCAACCTGTATCACTGAAGACGATGTGGAGCAGAGCCTTTGTGGTCCTAAGAAACATGTATAAGATAAAAACTTTTGTGGTTTTTCAATCATTTGAGGTTTTAGCATTGTTCATTGTATTAACACAACTTGCCTATTCTGACTGCTAAGGTTGTTCAGTGGGTTATTCATAAAGGCAAAATGAGGTTGTGAGCCACAGAAAGAGAGGACAGGATGGTTCCATGGTGTCCCCAGCTTATTTTTTATTGTTTCCTGTTTATTGATCTCATCCATTGGAGAACTCCATGAAAGCACATATCTATGCCACACTCACCACTGTATTCTAGAACTCAAATGTCGGTTGCATGAATAAAATATGTAACAGGAAGGCCACTATACCTGGCCCTGACCAATTCCAAATTTAGTTTTTCATGAGGTTTTTTAAAGGGCATCCAGCACACCACAGAACCCTGTGCACAACAAACTACCCCCAAAGTTAGCGGCTTAAAACACTTTCTCCCAATTCTGAATTCCGCTGAGTCGTTCTGCTTAGTGTAGTATCTACTAAGTCTGGGACATCCCAGATAATTTCTTCATGCATGTCTGGTGCTCAGTTGGCATGTCTGAAAAAGCTGGGTTTGGCCAGACATCTTTCTGTCCACCTAGTTTCTCCAGCAGAGTAACCAGACCTCTCTACACAGTAGCTTAGGGTGCCAAGAGCAAATGTTCCAAGAGGGCAAGCCCTGATGTGCAAATTCTTAAGCCTCTGCTTGACAAATGTCCTCTGGGCCAAATCACATCGGCCCAGAGTCAGTGTGGGAGAGGACTAACTACACAAGAGTGCAAATACCAGGTGTGGTTCATGGGGGCCACCAGTGTTAACAGTCTACCCAATCTGGTGATCATAAGGCAGACAACTGAAGTCATGATGCTTCGTTTTACAAATAAAAAAGCAAAGGCTCAGAAATGAAATCACTTGCCCAGGATAACACATGTTGTAAATGGAAAACAAATCTTTGTTTACTGGTAATAAGTCAAAGGCTAGTTAAGCCTTTCACTATATCTCATTGCCCCTAATCTTTAAACTCCACTTCCCTTTTCCTTATTCTTAGCCAACTGTGAATATCTGTGTTCAAGAAGTTAACAATGTAGATAATCCAAAATGAAGTGTGTTTTGTAGCATTATCTGAGCAGTAGATATTAGATGACTAATGTAGTATGCTCTGGAAACTCGTAACAGTTCAAAGGAAATAAAGCCATTTTATAATGAAACCACTTTAAAAATCCTCCACTGTTTTTATCTTCATGAGAATGACAAAGCACCAACTTAAAGTAAACCAACTCTTTCCCCTTCTCTGAGCTTGCTGTATTTCCTAAGAAGGAAGGAAAAGGTCAAACAAGAATTAAGTCACTAGGAACTTGATGAAAGTTCTACCACAGTATATGTACCCAAATTTACAGTATCAAATGGTTTCCAATATCAGTTGAGACCCGAGGCATTTAAAAATATATTCATTTATTCATATATATATTCACTTTACAATACTGCATTTTAACATACATAAAAATCTAAAGCGTTTTTAAGAATTTTTCAAAGTCTTGTACTGATGCTTTGGCAATCTCTTCACAAAATATTTCATCAGGAATAGATACTAGTTTGTCCAAAGAGATGTAGTTAGGTTTTGCTGGATCATACTGTGCTCTTCCTAAATAGGTAAGAAACAAGTGTCTTTCTTTGACCTTAAACAGCCTTGTATTAAATACCTAGAAAAGAAAAAAAAGTTTTTAAAAAACACTGCACACGGGAGGATGAAATATTAAAAAGTTTACTTGGCAAAAATTTTAATAGGTTAACCAATACCAAGTACTGACCATGCGTTCAGTAAGTAGGATAAATGCCAGAGGATTTAAATCCTATATTTTCTGTGAAGAAACTAGAAAAAGGGATTCAAAATCAACATACAAAACAATAATAAAATAATTAAGGGCTATACTGTGGGCAAAGAAGATTGAGTGCTCCAGAGACAGAGGAGAATGTGTTAAAAAAGCAAATCTTCGGCCGGGCGTGGTGGCTCATGCCTGTAGTGAGGCTGAGGCAGGCGGATCATCTGAGGTCAGGAATTCAAGACAAGCCTGGCCAACATGGCAAAACCCTGTCTCTACTAAACATACAAAAATTAGTTGGGTGTGGTGGCGCATGCCTGTAATCCCAGCTACTCGGGAGGCTGAGGCAGGAGAATTGGTTGAACCCAGGAGACGGAGGTTGCAGTGAGCCGAGATCACGCCACTGCACTCCAGCCTGGGCAACAGAGTAAGACTCCATCTCAAAAAAAAAAAAAAAAGGCAAATCCTCAAGCCTCACCCCAAAACTACTTAATCAGCAACTTTGAGAGCAGAACCCAGAAATCTGTCTTAACAAGCCCTCTAGATGATTCTGATATCTACCAAGTTTGAGAACCAATGTTAGAGATTAAGATGTTATTATAAAAAATTGTATAAGATTTCATAATCTGTAACACCTCTCTCTCTCCCTTTTTTAAAATTTGCACTCCTCCCCTTAACTAGAATCAAAATGAAATGAATCTGACCTCTGGGAGAGCAACTAGGGAAAGTATGTCTTACCTGCCTCAAAGTAAAACTCCTAAAAACTAGAGTGAGCGGCAGCAACTTTAGAAAGGAGTCAGAAGCAGGCAAGGCTCTACAGTCAGCTACAGAAAGAAGAGAGAAATGGGAGATCCGGCCAGACGAGCTACAGCCCTGAAGCCTGAGAGACCTGTGAGGTTCCCTGGTGAGGCTCAGAGGAAGCCCTTTCAATATTATGCCTGCCTCAAGCTCTCCTCTTGGCTGTTACAGATATAATGTGAACACGGGATGTGACACATAACCCCTAGGCCTCTTTCCCTATATTCAAGTGGAAACAGTAACAGATCAGTTGGAAAGGACACTGAAAAGCAATTGTTGAAAACCAAAGTACTATGAGAAGAGTGACTAAAAAAAGCACAGGGTGCTACCTCAACATAGGTTTGGCTTGCTTTTGGAACAGAACATCTCCCTTTTCAGTCTCTGCTATTCTGCCCTTGTTCTGATAACTAAATTCCCATGATCACTATATTATGGATAACGAAGATGTAAGAGGTTTTAGATAGATTTTTTTTTTAGAAGTATGACTCCTATGCAGTGATTCTTGGCTTAAAAAACTATCACCCGGCCGGGCACGGTGGCTCACACCTGTAATCCCAGCACTTTGGGAGGCCAAGGTGGGCGGATCACAAAGTCAAGAGTTTGAGACCATCCTGGCCAACATGGTGAAACCTCGTCTCTACTAAAAACACAAAAATTAGCTGGGCATGGTGGCAGGCGCCTGTAGTCCCAGCTACTCGGGAGGCTGAGTCAGGAGAATCACCTGAACCCGGGAGGCGGAGGTTGCACTGAGCCAAGATCACACCACTGCACTCCAGCCTGGCGACAGAGCCAGACTCCGTCTCAAAAAAAAACAAAAAAAACAAAAAACAAAAAAAAACTATCACCCAACAACAGACAAAACCACAAATGGTTCTGGTGCTCCTAAACGATTACTAATTTCCTAAATATAATAATACTTCAAAGCATTTATTTAGCTTATGAGCAGATATTATATGTTTACTTCTCCAGTGGACCGAAGTTACTCCATCATTAGAGAGTTGTGTACTCTTTCAAGTCCAAAAGCTACTGCTCAGATTGCGGTGTTTCTCCCTTCTTTTTTTATGGGTGTGGTGGTGTGGGGGGAGGGTTGTTGGTCACCAGGGGCTACTTTGCCATTGGCACAAAAATTTCATCCTATTAATGACATATTAAATTCTTCAGAGTTAAAAAAAGTGCCCCTAGCCTGAGAATTATTGGTCCCCTCTAATCCTAAGGTGGACTTCAACTTTGCCTTCACAGAAAGTCACAGAGGAAGGGGAGAGTGAAGGTTTCGGGGGATCCTGAATATAACCTCTTTCCTTAGCCTAGTGATTTCTTCACATTCATTACCCTAAAACTGCTTTTGTTATCCTTTACCTTCCAAGATCTCTTCTTTGAAATGACTAAATTGATCATAGTTATTAAGTTATACTTCTTTCCCCATTTTTAATTAATCGTAAGTCAGATCTGCCAACCAGGAATATTATCTGCATGAGAAAATTAGTTCCACGCCACTGAGATTTAAACACCAGCCAAAAATTTAAAGTCTATATCAGCCCGTTCACAGCCTTACTGTCCGTTAATGTATTTTTTCATTAATAAGCTTTTTATTTTTCTGTTTTTTTTCCCCAATAATTCCACCTAGACTCTAGGAATCTGAGAATCCCAATTTGGAAGCCACAATTCTGCAACAGAGCTTCTCTGAGGCAAGGGTTTGGGGTGCCTAAAATCTGTGTTTTTAAGTGATTTTGATGCATCTGGTCAGCTTATAATTTCTTCTATTTGGAAAGCTCCTCTCCATCTTTTAAACACCACTCACTCTTCTACAGACAATTCAAATGTACTTCTAGCAGATCCTAGTAAAGGGCTTGGGTTTTTAAACTGGACTGTTGGAGTTCTAATCGTGGTTCTGCCCCAACCTTGTTACTTGGGTAACCTTATAGACAGGTTACTTAAATCTCTTTAAGCTTAAGTTCTTTACGTGTAAAATAGGGGTAATAATAGAATCTACCTCATATGGTTGTTGTGAGAATTAACTGTGTTAATACAAATAAAGCAATAAAGATAGAGCTGGCACACAGTAAGTACTCAATTGCTGTTATTACTTCTATAATTCTCCTACCACTTCTAAATCACTGTAGGAGCTCTGGTTAGGACTCTTTACCATCATATAAAGCAATTCTATTTTTAAACCTGTCTTCCACACTCGATTATAAGTTCCACAAGAACAGAGATCATGTCTGCTTGACTTTTGTATCCTCAGTGCCCAATGTGTAGCACTGATGGATGCTCAGTGATATACTGGAAAAATGAATTACCCACCAACCCAGGGAAAAACAAATTGTCATTTCTTTTTCGTTGAAGATTATTTCACAATTACTCCATGAGCCAAATTCACAAAACTGTAGGCTTCTAACACTTCTATAATGGGTATATTTACGTTTGGTAAAATAGGAAAATCCTATATTAGAGGCCCATTCCTAGTGAAGTATAATAGGCAAATAAATATAGCTGTATGTGAAGGAACTGGACCTAATGCAATCTAGTTCTGAGAGTTGTATTAAGGTCATATTTCTTTTACCCATCTTTTTTCAAAAACAGGAACATGTGTTCTAGCAAATGGAGTAGAGGGATCACTTAAATAAAAATCCAGTTTGTCATTTATCCAATAAATACTGAGTGGCTATTTGCATAGGAAATAGGAAAAAAGGATTACTTTGATAAAATCCAATCATTCATTTGTTCAACAAATATTAATTGTGTGCCTACTTAGTGCCAGGTGTACTTCTAGGCACTGAGGATTTGGCAGTGTATAAATCAGACAAAGTTTCTGCTTTTAAAGAGTCAATATTCAAGATTAATATTCTTGTGAACAGCAGATAATATCACTCACTAGGTAAAGAATATGGATGGAAGCTTGATTAGCTTAGAAAATATAATTACGGCTTTGGCATGATGGCAAACTGGATCACTTTTATATTGGGATGGGGATCATTACAATATGGCTTATTGATTCATGAATTTAAATAAACTGTGACTAAAAAGTACACGTAGCAGTGAAAGGACCTTTAAGGGAAGTGATCTATTCCAAAGTAAAGTAGAGAAAAACATGAGGGAGACTACATTAAATTTGTTGGCCTAATTCCAACAATCAGAACTAGGACTAGGTAGAAACTCCAGGGAAAGAGACTAATCACTGATTTCTCCTCAGGAGATGGATATTTGCGCCCTGCAAGTTGTAAACTCTTCCCAGCGTACAGAACTATGCAGCTGGAGAGCAGCTCCAAATGAAGCGCAATGGCAGCGCTTACAGAGAGAGCTGTGAGTGGCATTACCTGTGGGAACTTGACAATGATGTGGTGGGGAATGCTCATCACATTGTGCACAAAATCAAACGTCTCGGTAAGTTTCATTTTATTTGCAGTTAACATCTTTGGGATTCTGGTGATCATATGTTGAATTTCGTTATGTTTAAAACCAAGTTCAAGACGATAAACCTAAAAGAAAGTAAATTTGCTATGAATCGTAAGTAGAAATAGTTATTTTGGTACCATGGCAAGGCTGCACTGATTTTTTTTTTTTTTTGAGATGGAGCTCGCTATGTTGCCCAGGATGGAGTGCAGTGGCATGATCTCCTGCCTCAGTCTCCCAAGTAACTGGAATTACAGAGGAATGCCACCACACCTGGCTAATTCTTGTATTTTTAGTACAGCCAGGGTTTCACCATGTTGGCCAGGCTGATCTTGAACTCCTGACCTCAAGTGATCCACCCACCTTGTCCTCCCGAAGTGCTTACAGGTGTGAGCCACCGCGCCTGACCATGATTTTTTTTTTTGAGATGGAGTCTCGCTTTGTCATCCAGGCTGGAGTGTGGTGGCACGATCTCAGCTTACTGCAACCTCCGTTTCTTGGATTCAAGTGATTCTCCTGCCTTAGCCTTCTAAGTAGCTGGGATTACAGGTGCCCACCACCACGCCTGGCTAATTTTTGTATTTTTAGTAGAGATGAGGTTTCACCATGTTGGCCAGGCTGGTCTCAAACTCCTGACCTCAAGTGATCTGCCCACCTCGGCCTCCCATGCCAGGGTTACAGGCGTGAGCCACCACGCCTGACCCATGATTCTTTTAAACTTAAAATAACATTTTAAAATTTGGAGACAGCTATGCCAGTGCCTTCAAGGAATTACAGCTTCCGGCTCCTGGGGTCACCAGAATTTCAAACCCCTCTGCTGAGAAACAGCTACACCGTGATGGTCATGAAGATCACCAAAGGGGCAACCATAATTACAAGAGAGAATGAGTGACATGGGAGGGCTGCAGGTCAGAGGCATGGGCCCAACACCAAACAGATCCTTCAGCAGCAGGATCTTCAAAATGCTTTTTGAGCTTTTGCTCCCAAGTACACCCACATATGTGTTGTCTGAAAAACGACATGTCAACATTCCAAGCAGAGATGAGGAACTAAACAACCAAACACAGGCCAGGTCCTCTACTTGCTTTCATAGTGTCCTGTGTGCCCCCACCAAGTAACTGCCCCCATCACTCTGGATTTGATCCCCCACTAGATTGTAAGCTCCTTGGGAGGAGAAGCTGTCTCCTCAGCATGGCGCTTGGGCAGGAGCTCAATAAAGATTTCTTCAATGACTGAACTGTTCACCTCAGAAAACAGCCCTTATATAATATTTCAAATACTACTACAGCTTTATATACTAACTAGTCAGCTGCTCTTGGCTTTATCTTATTCTCTTGGAGGAAGGACAGTAAAGAGTGTCTGGTACATTCTGTGATAGAATGAGAGTCGGCAACTGGGACAGGTGCAAAGGAGAACAATGTGCTGGCTGCTACTCTTTTCACAGAAGTCTTTTGGATCCAGCCTCCAAAACTCCCTGAGACATACACAGACTGTCATGCTGGCCAACAGGAGTACTTTCATAGACTGGTAACACTGCCCAGGTAACAAAGACGTCAGACGCCCACAATGGGCAACAGAAGCAGTTTCAGGGTACCACTTATATCCCTATCTAATGCTTTAGGATTGTGGGTATCAATGTCTGCAAGGTGATTTACTCATGTTAATACCTGCTCAACGTGAAAATATTAACTGAAACAAACTGCTTGCTAGACATTTGTTAAATGTTCCTATTTCTCTTTTTAGAAAGAACTTATTTTAAAGTCTAGTTTTCTTTTACATGACAATAGCAAAATCTGTTCTCTTCAGAGGATTTTAACACTTAAAGAAACTGATTTCTCAAAAAGCCTAAAGTTGTCCTACCTTCATATTTTCTTTCACGGGTTCCAGACTTCCAGTTAGCAGCCTTGGGAGACGAACTACCAGATCTCTAGTCTGTGGTTGCAAACAAAACAATCTAGTATTACTATATGTGCATCTTTAACTAGTTTGGAAAATTAAGGCATTATTAAGATACAAAGTTAAAACTTAAAATATGACCCAATCAGAAAAGTGATAGGAACCCCAGGAATATATAAGATTAGTACTGTTTGGAAAAAAAGAAAACAAAAACTGAAGGAACCAGTTTGATTAAGTATTATAAAATGATGGAGCTCTATGTTTAAACTAGCAGGATAATTCATTTTTGTACAAAAAATACCAGGAATTTATATGATTCACATGGGCCAGGCATCTGTTGGGAACATGAGATCTATCAGCTATTAAAATGTACCTGACATGGAAATAAACAAATTCTCTCCTTTTCTTTACCTTCTTCACACTAAGTTCAAGTTCTTTCTGAAAAAATCCCAATCTGTTATCCAGTCTTTCCACTGAAAAGTTCAGCAAAAATGGTGCTTTTCTGACCATCTGTGCAACATCTGCTTTACTGAAATTTTTTGAATGCAGATAAGCCACCCTAGAGAAACATAAATACATACGCATGTGATAAACATTTACATTCTTTTTTTTTGAGACGGAGTCTCATGCTACTTCCCAAAGTAACAGCTATTTTTAAAAAGGCTCCCACACCCTAAATTACTAACTAAATAAAAGCATTCTGTAACAATGGCAAAAACATGTTTAAAAAAAAACAAGCATTCACCCAACTCTAGATGGTTTCCATTTATACTTAAAAACAGAAAATAATTCTGAAATCCACTAATAGGTATTAGTTGCGGTTTTTGCCATTACTTTCAATAGCAAAAACATGATTACTTTTGCACCAACCTTTAGATTCTCTTTTCAATTAATCTGGTTTATTACTTGGTAAGAAAGAATGAAATAGCTTCTGCTTAAGATTTTTTTTTTTTTGATAAGAACAGAAAAACACAAATTAAGAAAATAACACAAATTAAGAAAATTAAGGAAATAATGGTTATAACTGAGAGAGGCATTTTTTAGGTTAGTATATTTACTGAGCCCCTCCCCACCCCTCTTCTATTCTTTTCTTTTCAGGAAGAGTCCCGCTCTGTTGCCCAGGCTGGAGTGCAGTGGCATGATCTGGGCTCAATGCAACCTCCGCCTCCCAGGTTCAAGTGACTCTCCTGCCTCAGCCTCCCAAGTAGCTGGGATTACAGGCACGCACCACTAGACCCAGCTAATTTTTGTATTTTTAGTAGAGACGGGGTTTCACCATGTTGACCAGGCTAGTCTCGAACTCCTGACTTCAAGTGATCCGCCCACCTCGGCCTCCCAAAGTGCTGGGATTACACTTGAGTGACCATGCCTGGCCTGAGTATGTATTTTTATAAATGATTTTTACTACAGTCTTTCAATATGTATTTTGTTAACTGAGAGATTTTCCTGCTAAGTTTTTGAAGATCAAACTATGTACGTTAGTAAAATATAGAAAGTTTGGCTATAAAATAACATTTTAAAAAAATCTAAAACATAGTAAAAGATGGTTTTACTAAATGTCTAAAATATATCAGGATATTATTTTGTTTAATTCTAACCAGAAAAACAAAACAACTTGTGAGCCAAGTGAATTTTCCATGAGGAAACACGGATTCAGGGAAGTTAAATAACTTGTCTGAGATCATCACCTAATTACTGACAAAACTAAGATGTGAACTCAGGCATGCCTACATCTAAAGCCTATGGTATTTTTATACTATATACCAAAACTTATATTACTTTATAATCACATGACTATTACTCCTTTAAAAATAGTTAAAATATTTATAAGTTTAAGTATATAAAAATTTTAAATGCATGGCAAAACAAAACAAAACAAAAACACCCCACTATAAATGAAGTCAAAAGACAAGTGACAATCTAGGAAAAATATCTGCAACATGTCTCAGAGACAGAACTAATTTTCTTCATATATAAAAGAACGTTTACCAAAAAAGAAAAAAGCCTGATTAAAAAATAGCAAAGGATATATTACAGAAAAGGAAATGTAAACAGAAATTCAACATATGAAAAGATGCTCCAAACAACATTCCATGTTTCAACATCTGATGCTCCAACCAACAAATAAAGTACTCTTTTTATCTATACAATCAACTGAAAGCAAAGTGTGATAGCACTGTATCTGTAAGGATAACAGGGAAGCTGGCACTTCTGTACACTGTTGGGGAGAGTATAAACTGGAAAACAACCCCTATGAAGGATAATTTGGCAATATCTATTGAAGTTACAGATGAACACACCCTTTGACCTAGCATTTCCACTTCTAGAAATACGTCCTACAGAGAGACACCAATATGTGTGATTTTTCAGAAGTATCTACAAGGTAAGTCACTACAGCCTTGTCCTAACAGTGGACTGGAAACATACTCCATGCTTATCAATAGGTACTAGCGAGATCCGCAGCATGGACTGTACTAGAGTTAAAAAGAATAGGCAGCACCAAGAAAAAATAATCTCCAAGATACAGTGAAGGTAAGATAGTGGGATACAGAATAGTGTGTATAAATGCTACCAATTGTTATGTATTTGTATTCATGTGTGTATACACAGATATATGCTTCCTAGAAGGTTGAACAAAAAATCCTGATAACAGTAGCTGTGTCGATAGGTGGGTCTTGAAAGTCCAAGGGACAAAGTAGGAGAAAAGGAGGTATTACTTGTTTTTTTGGCAGCAAGGTTCAGCATTTGATTAAAAAATTATCAAAACTATTGTCTACATTGTAATGATTTTTCCAATAAAAAATCAAGATATAAGGCCCACCCAACCAAAAAAAGAGTATTTAAATAATTAAAATGCGACTATTCATTTGAAAATTCTACAAGGATTTTTAAAATATAACTTTTTATTTAAAAAATAAGTACATGAAATCAGTGCTGCATATATCAGAACCAGAAACAAAGTTCATTTAAATAAAGGTTCTCATACCTGTGCCTATTCAGTATTTTTTACTGTATACTCTTTTGAATACATGTGGCTGCATTACCTATTAAAAAATTCTAAGTAATTTTTAAAAATGTTCTACAGTTTAATTTGATAGTCAGCCAGGTTTAGGAATCAATGGACTATGCTACCGACGTGAGAATATTCCTCAATTGTTAGGAGCATATATGGCTTGAGCAAGTAACTTAAGCTATTAAGTTTCCTTCAAAGAATTAAATGTAGAGACAGTGTGTAGTAGTCAGAACCCTGGAGTTTGATTAACTGGGGTTGAAACCACTTACTCTGCTACTTATACTAACGGTGTGTAATCTTGGGCAAATTATTTAACCTCTCTGCGACTCCCATGTACAAAGGTGCTATTAACAATAATGGTGCAGCGTGTGAAATGATCCCTACCCTCCTGGTATTCATGCTTTCTTGGAATAAATCTTGAGCAAAAAGGGCAAGCTGGTTTTTGACTGCAGAGAGAATTAGTGTTCCTGACGCCAGGAAGACTAGAGCTGGATATGTCAGATGAGTTTCTTAGAATCATTCTCTCTCCCTTCTGTATTGTGATAGACTATCACTCTCATGAAGGGAAAGACTGTTTTTGATGTCTAAAGTTTAGGCCAGTGTGTCACATATAGAAGGGCTCAAATGTTCAATTTAATAAATGCGGTTTTTGTTTAGTTTTTTTTCCTAATTCCGAGAAAAGACATTAGACTGATGGTTTAAGGAATCGCAAAGCTCTCTGAAATGTAGTAAGAATCAACATCAGTGTGGAGAACAGTCTGGAGGGTCATGACTAGAGGCAGACCAATTAGGAGACCATTGCAGTAATCTTGGTGTGATATTATGGGGAACTGAGGCAAAATAGTCAAAGCAAAGATTCAGAGAAATGTCATGACTGATTTGAGCTATAAGAAGAGAAGAACTGATGGGCTTTCATGATTTATTAGATGTAGATGATAAAAGAAGAGAAAGCAAGTTAATACCAATATTTCTGAGTTGGGCAAAAGGGTATTCAGTGAATCTGGGAATACAGACTGGGTTGAGTGACAGGTGGGGGCGATGATGAATTCAACATGTTAACTTAGCGACAGGGGTTTTGCCTTGTTCTCTGTGGTATTCCCAATGCCTAGCAGGATTCTTACCTCATAGATCAATATCTCACTGTATTTATTTTCACAAATTCAATAATTCTTTGAATGTTGAATGAAGTACAGAGATGTTTATAAAAGTGCTCCTTAAGAAGAAAACAAGGAACAACCAAAATAGCCAACTTATGGAAATGATTAAGCAAATTATACAGTAATTTGCCAAGACAATCTCAAATGTCTAACAACAAAAATTGGCCAGACAAAAACTACAAAAACCACAAAAGATCATATCTTTAAGTGCACTCTCAGATAAGTTAGCTATTTGTTGATGGGTTTTTTTTTTTTTTTAAGAAAAAAACTTATTCCAGTTTCTAAAGAGAAAGAGTTAATTACTGACTCAGTAATAAGTTGAAAACATAAAAATAATAATGGGGCCAGGCAGGGTGGCTCATGCCTGTAAAATCCCAGCACTTTGGAGGCCAAGATGGGCAGATCACTTGAGGTCAGGAGTTCGAGACCAGCCTGGCCAATGTGGCGAAACCCCATCTCTCCTAAAAATACAAAAATTAGCCAGGCATGGTGGCCACTTGTAGTCACCCAGCTACTTGGGAGGCTGAGGCAGGAGAATCACTTGAACCTGGGAGGCGGAGGTTACAGTGAGCCGCAATTTTGCCACTCAACTCCAGCCTGGGCGAGACTCCATCTCGAAGAAGAAAGAAGAAAGAAGAAAGAAGAAAGAAGAAAGAAGAAGGAAGAAGGAAGAAGGAAGAAGGAAGAAGAAGAAGAAGAAGGGGTACTTGAATAAAAGAACTGTTGTAAATACTTAATTTAGATCAAAGAAGGTCTATAACAAAAAAAAATTCATGTTATCTCAGTAGACCCTTGTGCAGCAGAGACTTAAAGAATAACTTCCACATATATTTCCTTCATAACCACTTCTTAGGTTATATGAGAATCCTTTTAAAAGTCCTACCTGGTCTTCAGATTTTCAAGGTCTTCAGAGAAAATTGCATGATTTTTTGTCAGGAATGCTCCCAGTTGGTTATCCTCTATACCCACATCTTTAAGAAACAGAAGCATTTGCTTAATGTCTTTTTCAAAATCCAGTCTCAGAAGGAGGTTTGCTGCTTCTGGATGTTTTTCTATCTTGGACAAATCCACGCCTATAATAAATTATAAATACTGTCTGAAGATGACTTCTTAGTTCACCCATTAAACTCATATACATAAGCACAAGAAATTACTGATGGAGATCAATACCTATCCAAAGGAGCACTGAGATAGATCAATAGAAACTTCTAAATATTTTTAAACTAAGTTGGTTGCAGAAACAACATAGTATTTATTTTAAAAATCAAGTACAGAGGAAAATAGAGCATTTAGTGCTACATTTCCCCCCAAAACAAATTCACTAAGTCATATTGGTGTAGGGTCATCATCTTTGTCTAAGGTTTCTTGAATATTGTTTCAGAATGTTTGTCAGTCCCAAATGAACCCCATAGTAACTGGTAATTCTGCAGGGTAACAAACAATATGAATAAAATGTTACCTTCTTTGAAGATTTTATTTTTCCTTAGTTATAAGCATTATTTTAAAAATATGTTTATGATTCCCATCATAGGGGGAATAAAAATGACCCTGTGCCTTACTCATCGTTGTAATTTCTAGGTCTTTAGCGCGGAGACAAGTCCCTTGAAGAAACTCAAGAAATGTCTGAGTGAGAACAAGTGAACACATAGCCCTTCAAGTATACAACAAAGCAGAAAGTATACAACCTTAAACCTCCACATTTAAAACTTCTTAATGGCATCACACAGTCAAAAAAAAATTGTCATATTCATTATAACTCCAAATATTATTAGAACCAAATATAATTATAAATCCAAATTTCTTGATATTAAACAGGTATTAAGATGCCCATGAACAGTAAAATAGATTAAATACACAGACACAATGATATGGTTAGGCTGTGTCCCCACCCAAATCTCATCTTGAATTCCCATGTGTCGTGGGAGGGACCAGGTGGGAGGTAACTGAATCATGGGGAGAAGTCTTTGCTGTGCTGTTGTGTGATACTGAATAAGTCTCAAGAGATCTGATGGTTTTAAAAAGGGGGGTTTCCAGGCACAAGCTCCCTTCTCTTGGCTGCTGCCACGTGAGACGTGCCTTTCACCTTCTGCCATAATTGTGAGGCCTCCCCAGCCACATGGAACTGTAAGTCCATTAAACCTCTTCCTTTTGTAAATTGCCCAGTCTCGGGTATGTCTTTATCAGCAGTGTGAAAACAGAATAATACGCACACTCAATGAAGATGAGAAACAGATCCAGAATAAACTAAAAAATGTTATTATACAAACAATAATGCATTTCAAATCAAATAGATAGACTGTTAAAATATATGGGACCATTAGCTATACTTTTGAAAAAAATTATCTTTGTATCTTATACAGAAATTAATTCTAGATAAAGAATCTAAACATATATTAACTCTACTAGAACAACAAAAAAAATTACGTTTAACTACAGAATAGTATAAAACCTAGTGTAGAAAAAGGTCTGGAAAGCTATTCCACAATTTGGTTAATAGTGGTTACCTTTGAGAAGTGGAACTGGGGACGAAGAGAGGGTAAGAGGTCCTTCTCTTATAATATCTGCACTTTTGACAACCGGATGTAATTCCTTTGTAATTTAAAAATAATATTAGTAGAAAAATAAATCCAATTATTAGATGGACAAATAAATAAGATGAAAACCAGTTCCAAAAATCTGTGATAAATGGGGGATCAGATGCTTTAAAAATAACATAAAGGGTTCAGACTTCACATTTAACTAAATATTACAGCTGACATGAACTGAAGTGCTTTGCTCAGCATGAGCTGTCACACCCTGACTGTGCTCGAACAGAAATCCTGAAAAGCTGCTTTTTAACAGCAGTAGGAGAGCAGAATCTCATCAGGAATGCACACTGCTCTCAATGCAAATAACTTGGGCTCACTTCATTTCATTAACTTGAAAAAATATTCCCTGAATGCCCACTATGGACCAGGCACTTTTTTAGGTATTGGGGTTATAAAAAAAGAATAATACACGATTCTAACCTCTAGGTGACAAGTCTAGTTGGGCTTTACCTCATCAGTTCAGTAATTACGAATATTACCATTTTATTCAGTTATGGTTACACGTATTTAGTACATCAATCAGGGTCTAGCAGGCTATACAACGTGCCCTGGAAAGTACAAATGACAAGGACTTTAAGGAAGGGACTCTATACAGCGGTGTGAGCAGCCTTAAGAGAACAAACAAGAGCCTTCCCAACACTAAAGAGACAAGGAGGCAAAATGTTACCACGGCGCAGAGGGACTAGAGGCTATTAAGGAAGGGCTGCTCAAGAGTGCTGTTGTCACGGAGTGAGGCAGGTACAGGACCCAAAGAAGGGAAGGAACGGGAAAAATATCCCCACCTGACCCTTCTACCTTCTGTCCTGTAGGTGCCTCCCACTGGCTGAAGCTGCCAAGAAGCCAGCTGGCATAGGAGCCCTGGTGCATAGGGGTTGGCCTCCTGGGATACAGATCGGGCAGAGAACAGGTCTCAGAAGCAAACAGAGAAAAAACTAGGACTTGGGTACTCAAAAATACTGTCTGACAGAGCAAATAAGGCTCCCCTAAGTTACTATTATTTAAGTTACTTCTAAGACATGCTGTTGAAGTATCAGCATACAGGTAAAGGAATGGCTGAAACATATTCCAAACCTGTAAGTATACTGTAAATTATTTAAAGATAAGGACTAGGCCAGGCACGGTAGCTCATGCCTGTTATCCCAGCACTTTGGAAAGCCAAGGTGGGAGGAAAGCTTGAGCCCAAGAGTTTGAGACCAGCCTGGGCAACACAGTGAGACCTCCCTCTATTAAAAAAAAAAAAAAAAAAAATTAGCCCAGATGGCATGTGCCTATAGTCCCAGCTACTTGCGGGGCTGAGGTGGGAGGATCACTTGAGCCCAGGAGGTCAAGGCTGCAATGAGACAAGACTGTGTCACTGCACTCCAGCCTGGGTGACAGAGCAAGACCCTGTGTCAAAAAAAAGATAAGACAGGGACTGTGTCTTAGGTTTTATCTTGTATCATCCATAGCACCTGCCATAAGACAGGGAAAGCTGTTTCGAAAGGAAAGGTGACTGTCTCCTCACAGCAGACGTCATCTTTTTCCTGCCTCTGAATGTACACTTTTTAAATTATATGTTTATGGGATACAACATGCTGTTTTGACATTTGTATACATAGTGGAACGATTAAATCAAGCTAATTAACATATTCATTACCTTACATATTCATGACTTTTTTTTGTGGTGAGAACACTTAAAATCTACTCTCTTAACAATTTTCAAGTATACATTATTATTAACTACCATCATCATGCTGGACAATAGATCTCCAAAACTTATGCCACCTGTCTAATTGAAACTTTGTACCCTTTGCCCAACAACTCCCCATTCCTCCCCACCCCACTCCCCAGCTCCCTCTGCTCCTATGAGTTCAACTTTTTTAGCTTTCATATATAAGTGAGATCACGTAGCATTAGTCATTCTGTGCTTATTTCACTTAGCATAGCATCCTCCAGGTTCATCCGTGTTGTTGCAAATAACAGGATCTCCTTTTTCAAGGCTGACTAGTACTCCAGTGTATAAATATACCACATTTTCTTTAGCCATTCATCCACTGATGGACACTTAGGCTGATTCACAGAACACTTTATTTGCCTCTCATGTGGGACTTATCACTTTGCTCTTCATCCTTGCATTCCAGTTATTCTTATATATTTAGATGTTTCTGAGGACTTGAAGCTTCTTGAGAACAAAGGCCATTCTAAACATATGGGTAACATATGGGTAACTGGGCAGAGAGAGATGCGTATACAATTATAATAGAGTGTCATTAATGCTAGGATCCAAGTAAGCAGGGAGTGAAATGAGAGCCTGAAGAGGGTCACTCTGTCTGCAGGGTCAAGAAGACACTTTAGAAGTTACTTGGACTTCAGTGATGTTCTCCAGTTGTTGGAGTTGGCTAAACAAAGGAGGGAAGTGGCAAGCCATGAAGCTGAACAGGTAAGCAGAAGCCAAATCAGGAAAAGCTTTGATGCCATGGGAAGGTTTTGAAGGATTTTAAATAGGTCACTGACTTAGATCTGCATTTCAGAAAGAGCACTAACACTGGAAAGATATCAGAGCCAATACTGCTGAGGAGAAGACTATCAAGATAGGAGGCTCCTGCAGCCACTCAGTGACAAATGAGGACCTAAACAAGGTAGTGACTGTAGGATGAGAGAAGTGGATGGATTTGAAAGAAATAGAGAGGGTAGAATCCATAGGATAAGCTGTTAAATTAGATGTAAAGAGGGAGGGGACAAAAGCAATAAGAATCAAGGATAGGCCGAGTGCGATGGCTCATGCCTATAATCTCAGCACTTTGGGAGGCCGAGGTGGACAGATCCCTTGAGGCCAAGAGTTCAAGATCAGCCTGGCCAACAGGGTGAAACCTCGTCTCTACTAAAAATACAAAAAATAGCCAGGCATGGTGGCACATGCTTGTAATCTCAGCTACCAGGGAGGCTGAGGCGGGAGAATCACTTGAACCTGGGAGGCAGGTTGCAGTGAGCTGAGATGGTACCACTGTACTCCAGCCTGGGAGACAGAGTGAGACCCAGTCTGAAGAAAAAAAAAAAAAAAAAAATCAAGGATGACCCCCAAAGTTTCTAACAGAGCACAGATTTTTCTCTTTTTCCTCTCCTGTTAAAAATCACCTCCCAAAAATATGGGGAATGACAAACAAAAAATGAGATCCTTCTTTGAGGAAACGAGATTATATCCCCACATATCTGAAAACATCTGAAAACAGATGAAAGCATGGCAACAGCCTTATCGGAGAGGAGAAAGACGACACTGAAATGCCTGCAAATGAGAATCTGGCAAGTGGTAAGTGATCAGTACCACAAAAAACTCAAAGGTCTCCAAAATTGGAGTCCCTAGAAATCTGAGAGATTAGAGGTGAGGCACAGACTAAAAACTGGGGTATTGGGTATGGAGAAACCCGACCTCCCCCAAATCCAGTTCCTCTCAATGCACTAGGAGAAAGGAGATTCATTATCTGGGAAAATCAAGTATGAGAAGTACCAAACCCAGAGAAATGAGGAAAGCAAAAGTTTGTAATAAAATGCCAGACTAAAAATAAGATGACTAAATGAAAGTTTGGAGGGAGATCCCCTGGCTCCCTTAAGCTATCCAGATCCAAGTGCAACCTAATGGTCAACAAGTGAAGGCAGCTATAGAGTAGGCCTAGAAACCATTCAAATCAGGAGGACAGTGGCTTCAGGAAGGAGGTCGGGGTAGTGTGACAAGCAGGGAACAATCCACTCTGGAGAAATGAAATACATCATCTGATAGGGTTACCTGGGAAAAACTGTCCTGAGAGGCTACTGGAAGGTATGGAAAAGTTTAACCCCAGAAACAAACAAACAAACAAAACAATTCATCAAATGAAGAACAAGGCAACTATTACTGCCGGAAAAATGAAAAGTTGTACAGGAAGGTAAATAATGATAGCATACTTCTTGTTAGGGCAGATAGCAATATTTATAGTCATAATTTAACTACTGACTAATGATTTATCTAAAATTGTAATTTATATTAGGAGAATTGAAAAGAATACTGGAAAAGTACATGTGTACATACAAGAGATCAAATGATGTCTAAAACTGATGAACCAAACAACAGCACTACAAACAACTATTTTAAAATGAGGAGGTTGAACACAAACAAAAGAATGATACAAGTTAAGTAGATGCATCTGGGGAATAGGATGCAAGATCAGCAAGGATGAGGCAGGGAATACAGTTTCTCACTAGAAGCCTTTATGCTATTAGACTTTTGCTTATGTTTGTATACTACTTAGTATAGATTAAATTGTTAATTTAAAAAAGTAAAAAAAGTAATGAAGAGTACATGCAAAAAGTACTTGTAGTTTAGTCAAACTTACCTAGAAGAACCAACTTCTGCAGAGTCTCAGAATGATCCACATAGTCTCGAAGTGTGAATGAAGCTGGTGGCAATGGAGGGTCTGCAATAATCTGAATAGCCTCTTCCTCTGAAATTGGCTGCATTGGAGACAATGGAGGCAATTCATCCAGTTCTTTGAAAGAGAGAAACAAATTAGTGCTCTAATATGCACACTTAAAACTATTTCTACAAAGACCAGCTCTTCCCTTGTTTGCTTCTTTCAGTGGTTAAATCTTGGGATCATTTTAGAATTAAACATCCAAGTTCCCAATTTTTCACCTTTTAAGAGGTAAGGTTACAACTATTTAGACAGACTAACTACTGTTCTTCCGAGATTAGAAATTTGTTGGTAAATTTCAAAGCATACAATGCCTTTCCTTCACTTAATCAGTAGGTGAGAATGCTAAAAATCACCTAACTTTCAAGTGAATTTTGAAACAGAGATTGAGTTTACCATAGCCTGTTAACTTGGCTAAAAGTACACATATGCCAACAGTCTGAATTGCATGGATTAAAGTAATCATATCCTGAAAGTCTTTGTTTTGACCCAATGCCCTCCCTTCCAAGTTACCCTCAAATACATCTTTAAAAGGGCTTCTATGATTGTTTCTACAACCTGCAGTCCTCTCTACAGGAGATGTGACTCTCTAGTACAGCCCTGATTCTGAAGTTGTTTTTGTTTTTTTAAAATCAAACGCAGCATGGAAGACACTTAGAACTACACATTACCTTAAGCTAAGGAATCAGGTCTGTGATCTTTTGTTCTGTTTTGTGCTTCTCATCATTAACTATCCTTTCTCATCATTTATAGCCAGCATCTCCTCCCTGCCCTCTCCCCAGCTCTCTTTCCTTCATATTCTACTTAACCTTATATTATTTCATTACCAGCGAAATATTCCTAGAATAGGACCCATAGGAAGGAGAGGATTGACTAAAAAGCGACCATGAGGGAACTCCGTGGAGTTAATATAACTGTTTTATTTGTTGATTGCAGTAGTTCTTACACACTAAATGCATATGTCAAAATTCATAGAACTATATATCCCACAAGATGAATTTTACTTGATATAATTATACCCTAATAAAACTAATTACCACTAGAATAATTTTGTTTTAAGAATCTAAACAATAAAGTATTTAAAAAGCAAATGTTTTATATGTGTAGCTATAAAATAATCTTACACGTTAGCCCACGAACTTTTTTCTTACCAGTAAAATAAAGGCATGATAGAAGTTCATCAATAGAACTAGTATTATTCTTTTTCTTTCTTGGCACAAAATATTACCTGAAATGGGCTAGCAGAAGGTAAACAGGTAGCTTGTTCAAATGGCCAAAGTAGGGAAAGGGAGACTTTTCTGAAAGTTCAGAATTACCTTCTAGAAACAGCTCAGAATCAAAGCTGGATATATTTTGTGTCTTCTGTGACTGTTCATTCATGGAAGGAAGCAGACTGCTTTGGGCAGAATTATTCTCCTGACTACTTGAGCTAGTAGACTGGGAACTATTCCATAAGGAGGAAGTCCTGTAAGTCTTAAATCCCCACTGGAGAAAGCAATTGTCAGAGGATATCTGAGGCTGAGCAGAAAAGCCATGTAACAATGTTCTTGCTGGTCTAGTAAAACGTTTTGTGAGTTGTGCAGCATTAATGAGGCTCCTCAACTTAACTGAGTTAAACCATCTGGGTATCTGTTGGGCTGACAAAGCCATTTTTCTTAGTCTACAAAGGAAAGATATAACCGTCAAAAGAAGAGAAATTTAATTTACTTAAATGTTTAAAACAGTATTCAAACAACAAAAAGATAAACTGGAAATTATTTTTTTCTAATTGAAAGGTGTTTAAATATATATTTAGTCTAAAATAGTGAGATGTTTCTTATGTACAGGAAAAGCCAACAACAAGGCAATCTCAGTTACAAACCAACAGACAGGAATTTCTGAGTGGAAAAATAAAGATATACTTTACAATTTAAAAACAAAATGCAATGACACTGGTGTAAGAAAAATGCTTAAAACAAAAATCTGCAAATGTTCAAGTGACAGCAGACCTCACTAATCTGTTAATTTAATCATTTAAAGAGAATAAGCTGATGCAAATAAGTGTTCTTGAAATTTGGTGTGAAGGGTGTTTCCGCAGCAGATTGCTGATCAAAGTAACACTGAATTATTCAAATGCATTTTATGTATATAAATTTGTCCCAAAATGAAAAAACAGAAATCTACTGTGTCCTAAACAAATCATCAAAATATTATCATTGATATATAGAACAGTGAAAGCAGTTTCTTGCTTCATTCTCAGGGCTGAACACTGTTGATTACTTCACAGATAAAGCTGTTCTTCCAAAGGGAATTGAACAAAACCAGTTTTGTCAAGTTTTGTTTCCCTGTAGGAAAGGAGAAAAAAGCCTTCAAAAAGAAAAGGTCAAAACTAGTAAACAAAACCAAGTGACAGAAATAAATAAGCAACCAGCAATTAATACCTGTATATTTTGACTGAAAAAGTAGTTTTCAAAAATATTTTTATCAGGAAAGGCTAGTGCTATGTTAAACTCCAGAAATATGAAGGGATTTTATATTTAGCCAGCTAATTAGAAAGGTAAATTTGATGCATATAATCTTACGTTAAATAACATTATCCATATAAAACACAGGATGGAGTCAGGATATAAGAAATGCTCAATAAATGTTAGCCATTATTATTGGTTACGCAACCAAATACAAAAATTCTGCTGAATTAATTGCTGCCTACAACTTTATACTTTGTTTTTCTGCATACTGGAATTCAGCTTGTTTTATGCTCTAAATTAGACCAAATACTTGAGGGTCTAATCTTTTCTTGGAGATCTGTAGTTTTGGGAAGTTAGCTGAAAGAGATTTTACAAAAGTGAAAGTTTCCTTTCATTCTGCAATTATTTATTATTATTTTTTTTTTTGAGACGGAGTTTCGCCCTTGTTGCCCAGGCTGGAGTGCAACGGCACCATCTTGGCTCACTGCAACCTCTGCCTCCCAGGTTCAAGTGATTCTCCTGCCTCAGCCTCCCGAGTAGCTGGGATTACCCACGCCCGCTACTATGCCCGGCTAATTTTTTGTGTTTTTAGTAGAGACGGGGTTTCACCATCTTGGCCAGGCTGGCCTCGAACTCCTTACCTCAGGTGATCCACCCAGCCTCCCAAAGTGCTGGGATTACAGGCGTGAGCCACTGCGCTCGGCCCATTCTGCGATGATTTTAGAAAAGAAGTAAGTATTCACAATACCCTGCTGGGATAGGTGGTTTCTGTTAGATTTTGGTGAGAAATGGGACTCCAAATGTGCCAAGTTTTCCCTCAAACCTACAACATTCATTCTCTGCACGGTAGTCATAAGGGCACTAAATTGAAAGTCAGAAGACCTCGGTTGGGCTACCTTGACAAGGCTGTTTCTGGCAGCAGTCTAACAAAAGCAGCAGTCTAGCCCATGATGTGGGGGGTGGGGGTGGGGTCAATAACCATTCTTCAAATAATGCTTTTTTAAAAGGCTAGGGGTACAATAAGATGATTCTTAAGGCCCCTATCAGCTCTAACATTTTTTGACGTCTAAGCACTTCATCCTACTTCAAACTCCTGAAATCCCAAATTCATCCTGAAGCCTTTCCACACTCAATACCACTTAAACATCAGGAAGACTCACTTTCAAATTTCACCCCGTCATTAAAAGATCTTTGTGCATACAACTAATGTTTATCCTTGCATTTTTATTTACAAGTGCACTATCTTCTCCACATCCTTTCATTGCTACCTACACATCTTAACAATTGATTAACTGTTCATGCACAAGAGTAGAGCTGGGTCTCATCCCTGGATCCACCCTTCCGGGGACTATTCTCTACTTTCCCAGAGCCTTGTACTGCTCTAATGTTTGCGGAATGGAAATAAATCAATGGCAAGTACAGTTAACTCACTTGCTTACACAGTATGCAAAAGCGGGTAGGGGATGTGCAGATGTGTATAAAAGCCCTGTAAGGTAGTAACCAGAAGTCTTCTAACAAGGTCCTTTCATCAGGAAAATTACAGAAAACCCTTAAAGAAACTGAAGTCTCTTAACAATTCATATATACTGTTCTCAATGAGTGCCTAGTGCTTCGCTAGAAAAAGGCACTGAAATAGAGTTCAAGATTTCTACCTACGAAATGCTATAAATGAAATTAGGAGAGAAGGGCGGTTATGGGGGCAGCTTCCTAATAAAGGGTCTCTCAATACTTCCCAGGCCATTTTAGCCCACTTCAGTTCCCCAAACTTGCGCAGGAAGGCAGAGCCCCCTCCTGAGGCTTCTCACACTGCGCTAATTAGCCAGCATGGTTGAGTTTTCACTACATCAGCCAGGGGAAAAACACAAAACAAAACCAATCACCCTCTACTGGGCCGCGAAAACCTAAAGGCCCTTGAGGCCCTGGGGCGCGGTCTGGACGCGGGTGCGCCGGAACCTGAACCCTCGCCAGGAGCGCGATCCTCGTGCTGGGGCAGCTCCTGCTTTACCTGTGGCGAGGCCTGCTTCCCGTAGCGGGTGACCCCGGGACCGACCAACTCGCTGGGCCGCACGTCCGGTCCCGCCGCGCCGCACGCCGGCTCCTCAGCCCGCCCTACACAGCGCAGCCGCGCTCCCGGGCCCACGTGGGCTGCGCCCGGAGTGGGCGAGACCATGTGTCGGGTTGCGCGGGGAGACAGCGGGCTACGTGCTCTGAAAAGAGCCAGCCAGGGGCCGCGGCTACCCTTCTCCGGCTCGCTATTCCCCTGAAGTCCTGTGGACTTGGAGTCTGAAAATTCCTCGAGTGCGTAGAGATGCCTCAGCCAGGATGACAGCGTGGGGACGGCCGGCGGCGTCCCCTGCCCCAGGCCGCGGTGGCGGCGCCGCGACCCCGCCCTCTCGCGCCTGTCCTTCCCTCTGCTCCCAGCCTTTGCTGGGCGCCAGACCCGGCTTCGCCGTCCGGCTATTAGCCTACTGTGGCTAGTCACCCCCGGGGTCCCGGCCTTCTCGGGCTGGGGCCGCCGCCACCGCGGCAGGACGGGGAGGCGGGCCATGGCGTCCTGCGTGGGGAGCCGGACCCTAAGCAAGGATGATGTGAACTACAAAATGCATTTCCGGATGATCAACGAGCAGCAAGTGGAGGACATCACCATTGACTTCTTCTACCGGCCGCATACCATCACCTTGCTCAGCTTCACCATCGTCAGCCTCATGTACTTCGCCTTTACCAGGTGGGGCGGCCCAGCCGAGCGGGGGGCGCGTCCAAGGGCTAGGGAAGAGGCGGGAGGGAGGGTGGCAGGGAGGGGGGCCCGGCATGGCTCTGGGTGAGGAAGTGGGCTGGCTGCTCCACGCACACGCACTGGCAGCCCGCCGCCCACGCGGCCCCTCCGCCCGCCCGGTGTCTCACAGTACGCTAGCCTGCTCCCCTACCCCTCAGTGCCCCTTCTCCATACAGCGCCTCCGGTTACACGGGGAACGCACGCGAGTCACCTAGCACGATCGCCCCCCCACCCACCGCACTCAGCATCGCTCCACACAACATCACGACGCGGGCCCCTCCTCTGCACTGCTCCAGCCTTCGTCCCTACCCAGCACACCGCATGAATCATGTCGTATGCACCACTTTCAGCACACACCGCTACACATACAAAGCACCCCAATCCACAGCGCCTGCAGGCACCATACACAGGCCCAGGACACAACCTAGATCCCTTCCTGTGGAACTCCGGTATTCGGCACTATCCGTAACGCACAAAAAATGCACATGTGTGCTACATACACGGTCTTTCCTGTGCAGCACTTCCCGTATGCATTGCACACAAGTCATCCAGCATAACACTTCCCCCAGCCTCAAACACTACCATCTGTACCACGGCACAAACTGCCACTCTAAACACACACCTCACAGCGGACCTTTCCTTTCCAGCACAGCCCAATACCCATCATCTGTGTACATGGCTGCACAGACACCAGCCCGCCACACATCACGCGGTGCATACCCTGCTCACTCATTACCTAACATACGTGCTGAAATGTGATCTTGTCCAGCAATTTTAATGGTGCCTGGGGTATAGTAACTGCTGTGTGTTAAATGAAACACATAAACCTCACACAGCATAACACAACTCTCTTATTCCCTGGAAAACATACACACACATTCTAATATATACCGGTTCATAGGAGCTGCCCAGCCCAAATCTTGAACACACCTCATGTTAACTCTGGCACTGCGCCTGTGGCTCCTCATTCCTAACCTAGAGAACTAATTCATCCTTGGTTCATAAGGAGGTACACACCGTGGTTCCTACTTAGAATGATTTATACTTTCTGAATGAACCTCTTTAAAGAAAGGGAAGTCACACCTGTCTCACCATTATGGCTTAAAAGGCCAACTTAGAGTAGAGTAGTTTTTGAGCCACACTTTTGGTTTCAAAACTGGCTGTGTGTCCTTAATTAAGTTGCATAACCTTGCTCTGAGCCTCAGGGGCCACACTCGTAAAATGGGGATGAAATATCTACTTATATAGGGTTATGAAAATTAAATGAATGTGTGTGAATGCATTTAGCAGAGTCCCTGGAGCACAATGTACAATTCATGTCAGTTACTTCTCTCCCAATATTTTTATCCAACAATCAAGGTTCTCTGTCAGGGTCAGCAGAACATGTGTAGGGATATATGTATTGGGTAGTCACAAGAATTGAGAGAACTTCTAGTATTTGGGAGGGGGAGCAGTTAACGGATACTAAATGTATTGTGACATATGTGACAGCGCTGTACAACATAAAGTGAATTGTCTTCTACACAGTCGTTTGCATACACACACACAAGTGCCGGTGGTGCCTCCCTTAGGAATAACTGCAGTTTTTCAAATCCTCATAAAACTAATATCCTCCCACATCACACTTGTTCCTTACCTCTGGGATTCATTTGACTCTTGGTTCTTGTTATGTAAGTGTTTATCCATTTGAAAGAATCTACCTAAAGGTATAAAGCTTAAGTAACAATTGCTTACTCTTTAATGATTGAGGGATCTTGCCACTATTACTATAAAATCTGCTAAAGCTGTGCAGCAGGTGAAGACCAGACCTTTCAACAGTACCTGACCAGACATATTTCTAGCTTTGGAGAGAAATGAGTCATGTCCCTAACTATGGTTACTTTCAAATACTTCATTATGTTGCCTGATTTTATCACTTAATAGCTGTGTGGCCACATAATTTTGCTAGGCCTCAGTTTCCTTATCTGTATGTAAAATGAAAATATCAATACATTAATCTGTCGGGATTATCTGTCATGAGGATTAAATTCATCTTTTTAGATAATCTGTTTAGCTCAGTGCATGGCAAGTATTAAGTGCTTAATAAACATTAGTGGTTATTACGATGTGATTTCATTGAATGCTACTGTCTTCTAAGTTATATTTATTATTGAATGAGGATGTAGTATGCTCTGTAATTGAGAAGGATAAAAGCACTGGAAAAATGGACATTAGATAACATACATACCTGTTTGATGTTAACTTCAGTTTAACTTCATCTTAGGTGTGGGCTTGAAATAATGAAATTAGTGAGGGAGTTTCTCTGGAAATTAGAAAAATAATTATGGTATTTTGTTTTAAATAATGAGAAGCAAGAATGAGCCATTTGTTTCAGCCTTTCATTTTTAATATTATTCTAGGTCCTTTCAAAATAGGTTTCTCTTCCTCTTTTCTGATATAAAAAGTCACAATCTTCTGAAATTTCCTTTTACATCATATTCTGTCAAGGCAGTCAATAAATTGCAGCAGTGAAAGTATAAGAAATGAATATGAATTTTAACAGCTTGTCCAAAATAATAGAAGAACCATAATCTGAACTTCAGACTGTAGCCTCGTCCAAAAATGTTAACAATTTTATTTCTTCCACTAATTTCATAAAGAGACAAATCACATAATGAAGAACTAATTAATAACAAGTTTCACTTTATATAAAATCATAAGCACCATTAATAGAATTAGTACTTACTAAATCTTACTCATTTTTTGTAATGATTTGTGACATAAGTGGGGCATTACAATGATAGCTCTATATTCCTCCATAAAGACGGAAAGTAACGACTTCTTAAATGAAAATTTATCCTATGTTCTTTTGTAATGATTAACTCCAGTGCCTTATTATTTATTTTATAAGATTTTAGTTGGACAATTGTTCAGTGCAATTCTTTCAGTAAAACTTAAAAGATATGTCTTAAAGTTTGTTTTGCAAAGACTAGTTGTCTAAGAGAACAAGGAGATAGGATTCTTTTGGGATGTCATATAACCAGTATGTGAGAAACAGTACTTGGGTACTGTCACATGCTTCAGAGATCCAGCAAGAATTTAGAATTACAGAGGATTAGATACCTTGCACTGAAGTCTGAGACAAGTTTGGATTTGTCAAGTAGTTCTTTTGTTAGATGGCCCTTAGGTCAATTCCCTGTTAAACCATAGTATTTAAATCTCCTGTCTTTATCACCATCATTAAAAATAAAGTTAGATACCACCTAATCATTTTCCTATTTGAAAAAGCTCATTTCCAGCCTGGACAACATGGTGTAACCCTATCTCTACAAACAAACAAAACAAAACAAAACAAAACAAAAATTAGCTGGGCATGGTGGCATGCACCTGGAGGCTGAAGTAAGAGGATCACCTGAGCCTAGGAGGCAGAGGTTGCAGTGAGCTGAAATCATGCCACCATACTCCAGCCTCCACCCTACTCAATCAACAGAATGAGACCCTGTCTCAAAAGAAAACCAAAAACTTATTTTCCCACATTTTAGAATAAGTAGGCTGGGTGCAATGGCTTATGCCGGTAATCCTAGCACTTTGGGAAGCCAAGGTGGGAGGATTGCTTGAGGCCAAGAGTCCAAGACCAACCTGGCTAACATAGCAAGACCCCATCTCTATTAAAAAATAAATAGTATTTTTATAAATAAATGCTTACGCATATGTCTTAGAAGTTTGTTAGCAAAGTAGGGCAAGGAAAACTTTTGTCTCAAGCTCAGAGTATAATAATTACCTATAAGATACCCTCATATTTACTCTGCATTCAGGGGTTGGTAAACTTGGAAATATTGAATGCCTTTAGTTTAAAAAACTCAAGCTTTAGATTTAGAAAACACCAGAATCTATTAATTCACATTCAAAGAAGCCCACCTCTCCTTAAGAGGCACCTGCCATTAAACAGTAGAATCAGCCTTTGTTAGCACTTGTCCAACAAAAATTGTTACTTACCTAGAAGACATTGCCTTTCTGCGGATTTGTGTACTTAAGTGATCATCAATTTGTCTATGCTTCATTTCTCCTCGATTTAGAACTAAGGAGACAGGCAAGGACAGGGAAATGGACAGACTGATTGATTGACTGATTGATTTGTTAATAATGGTTTTTACTTAATTTCCCTTATTGGCTTTGGAACTCCAGTTCACCGTCATATCATTGGGGCATACTTCTGGCCACCTGTATTATATTGCTTATGGATACTTGCTAGCCTTCCCTGTTCTTTCCCTCTTGACCACATAAATTCCCATTAGAAAATGTCCCCTGATACTGCTGATTCAGTTGTCTTTATCCTGTTTCCTTTATATACATCATGTTCCTTCTCTCCCAGCAACAAAAGCCCTGCATGCCCTTGTTGGCTGACACTAGCAATGTTAAATGCTCATCTATAGTGATTATGGGCTAGGATTAAACCAGCCCTGGAGGTGAACATTGTGTTAGGTTGCACCTGAGGTCCAGTTATCAATGATTGTTAGCATTTCTTTTCCCCGGTTACCATTTGAATCAAATTTTTTATTGAACTTAATGTTTTACATTTTTTGTTATACTGATTTCCAGAGTTTTATGTCCATAATACGATTTCTAATTTGTTAAAGGGGGAAATGTGCCATATATTTCTCTGGGGTCTTCTGCAGTGAATGGGCACTTGGGTGACTTAAATATTTATTTGGCTTAGATGATGCCTCAGCCCACAGAGATTATATACCTAGGAACTGCTGCCTTTCAGACTCCTCTTTAGTAAGCAACCTTAATTCAAGTTCATCTGTTCTGAATAAACTGTGTTTAGCATTTTAGATGTAGTTCTATTACCAGATGTAACGCAATTTATCTTGTGACATAATTCCTATTGCCCCAGATTTCTGTAGAGAAGTTACAGTTTTTCAGTCTTAACTAATCCCAGAACCAGGACTAGTCCAGTCAGCCTGCACTGCTTCCTCAGCCCTGGCATCCCATTTAATTTAATTAATTCAATTCAACAGTTCATAGTCCTCATTGCCTCTAGCCCAGGTTTCTCCCAACCTGGAGTTCACCATCTCATTTATCTTCAGCAGGTCTGATTGGGCCTTTATAGCTTTCGGGACTGTTCTCTTTCCATTCCCAAGCCTTTGCTCAGCAAACTCCCAACCCTTTGGGATAGCTGACTCTCAGGCCCTGGCTTCCCCTCCCTCCAGTGCTGCCCCTGTGATCTTTTTAGACAAAATCATGGTCCCATCTTTCCCTGTTTAAAATTCTCGTTTATCTAATAAATACTTTAAAACATATCATCTTTCTCCTGCTTTAGTTGATAACTTAGCTGTAATTCTTCACAAGGATTGTGACTTTCCATAAAACGAAATTAGTATGGTATGAAAGATAACACCAAAGCTGGTTGACATCGGTATTTCAGTAGATGCCTGTCACCTATAGGAAAGTACTAGCTGGACTCCAGCGTCCTTTGTAATGGAGTAAGTCTACTTTCCCACCTCTATCCCTCCCTCCATACACAGCACACCCAACACCCAACACCCAGCAGGCCCCGGCAGCTCACGTGTCCCATACCTAGGCAGGGCTGCCATCTCTCAGACTGGAAGGCACCTCCCGCCACCTCCTGCCCACACATGACACCACCCTTGGCATCCTTCACAATCCATTTGGATGGTTCCCCTCCAAGATACCTTTCTCAATTGTTCCAAGAAGCACAGAGGAAGAAATGTTTATATCCTTCCAAATACTTGTTATTATTGTATCTAACATGTCATAATATTAGTTTCTGTATCAGCTTCTTGAGGCCAGTTATCTGAGTCATCCCAGGATAGACATCCAGTAAATGCTGAATGAATTGAATGCATGAAATCATTTATTCAATAAGAACTTAAAATTTATCACCATTCTTTTCCTTTAGTTGATGTCTCACCCATAATTCTTAACAAGAATCATAACTTTCTATAAAATAGATGAATGTGGTATTAAAGATAATACCTAAGCTACTTAACATTGGTCTACCATGTAACCTGGGATTAAACTTTTTATTGGGAGAGATGATCCTTAAACAGTGACTCATCTAAACATGAACCTATAGGTCTTTATTTAAGGACTCATATTAAAAGTAATGAGGGAGAAGATGGGAGGGGGAGAGGGACAATTAACCTAGAAGCCTTAGGAATCATAATAAAGGTTAGATATTCCTGGCTGCCTGACCCCAGGGAGAAAGACTTGTCTAAAAGATTGTAGGCAAGTGAATGGACTTTGCTTTGGTTTCCTGAAGTTACCACCCCTCTGGTCAAATTCCTGTACTCAAATATTAAATTGAGACAGAATCGGAGTCAGAGTCCAGAAATTCTTTGGAGTGCAAACTTTTTTTTTTTTTTTTTTTAACTCAGGGCTTTCCTGATACTTCCTGCTGTTAAGACTTTGTCTCTTTGGGTAGTTCCCTATCCTAGCTGAAACAATGCTCTGCAGAAGAAGCCAAGGTGTTTGAAAACTTGATTGGGATTTTAGATATTTGCTGATGGTCTCAATAGCCCTCTGTAGCCAACACTCTGCAAGGGGAGAGGGAAGTCGCTGCCAGTGGACCCTGTGGGTCAGGCTGAGACTCCCCCCTCATGTTACCTGAGTCACTGGCCTACTCTGTCATATCATCTTGCTCATTCTTGCCACCTACTATGGCAGGTGGATGCCTGCTGTGTGTCAGGGCATTGTGCCAGGCACTAGAGCTACCTTGGGGAAATGAGGTGGGACTTGTGCCCTGGGGAGCTTTCTTATTTTAATCTGTACATTTGGTATTTTCACAATATGTGGTCAGTGCTATTCTGGAGCACCTCCTAAGTTTAGCAGAGAGCGAGGAAGACTTTGCCTTCCTAAGCTTGTCTGTTTGTGTCCTTATTGGAGAATGTATAATAGCAATCTTGACCTACAGCCAGCATTCCAGAAGCCCTCATACCTACTTCCACTCTGCCTCTATTTGTGTGTGACTGTGGGCAAGATAAACCAAGAGCTTAATTTTCCTCATCCTTCAAACAAAGATAATATTGGCTCTGCCTTCCCCCACAGAACTGTGGAACTGTTAAATAAAACACCAGCTGTGAAAGTTCTTTGGAGTGTTCAGGGCACTGCAGACTGGGGCATTTTGTTGTTAGTAGACCCAGGAAAGAAGTCAAGGCAGTGTCACAGCATCACAATGGAAAGCTTTAAGTCTTCATATTTGTTGTTGCTGTGAACAAGCAACATGTCTTAGTTGAGCAAGTACCCTTAGGCCAGGAAGAGTCAAGATGAGGATTGGGCAGCCCAGACCACAAGTCATGATCTTTCCTGAGAAGCAGGAACCACACTGCAGCCTCACAAAGCCAGGAGACAATTACAATCCCACCAAGGGGCCAATCACAGGTGAATACCCAGGCTTTTTTGAGGTTTGTCAGAGACAGTTCCTACATATGAAAAACATTTCCTTCAGGGCAAGGCTATACTAAGATAATGTCTCATTGTCCTTTTTTATCTTGATCCACTCAAGAATAAGGGCCATGTCTCTTTATCTCAGACCTCAAAGAGTCCCTACCCAATGATAGGCATTAACTAGAAGAAGGAATGAGTGGACATAAATGAAGGGCATTCAAACGTTGTGAACTCATGATAGTAACGGACACTTTCTCTGTGCCAGGCACTGTTTTAAGTGCTTTACATGTTTTAAGTTATTTAATCCTCACACAACCCTATGAGGTAGAACTATTACCATCCTCTGTTTACTGAGGAGGAAACTGGGGCACTGAGAGGTTAAGTAATCTGCCCACGGTCACACAGGCTGGTGGTCTGGCCCCAGCCTGTACCAGTCACTGCACTGTATGGCCTCCTGTAGGGGAAATAGCTTGTACTTTGGGGCCAGACCCTATCAGTAAAATGCAGATTATGATCATTTCCTGCTATAGAGTGTTACAAAGATTCAGAGAGCTAACATGCAAAGCCACTAGAATATAGTGGCTGTCCATGGATACTAGATCTTGTCCCTCATTTGGGGTCCACTCATGTGGACTCTGCAGCCAAGTTCTGTTTCATGATTAACTATGGAAACTTCAGCATGTGGTTAAATCTCTGGATTATTCGGGGTTCAGAGAGGAGGGACTCACACCAGACCTTATAGAATGGCCCTGTGTGCTCAGGTTGCCCTGTGGCCAGAGGGGAGTTTGGCATCCTCACCTGTCAGGCATTCTGTTCTTTTTGTGCACCACCACCACAGACTGGTAAGGGGCTGTTCTAAATGAGGTGGGGACACCCTCTCTGCTCTCGAAACTCACAGTAGAGTATGACATTGGGGCCTTTAGTCTGATAGGACTCACATGGCTTCGTAAACTCACTCTCCTATCCCCTAATCTTTGATTGCAGAAGTTTGATCTTCCCATACTGCATATTTTCAGTTTATCCAAAGACCTCACTGTCTTTCATTAATACATTTTTTCCTAATTAGACAAATATAAAACTGCCAACTTTTCAGAACCACCTGCTATTTTATTCCGTTTAATCAACATTTTCCCGCCTCTGAAACTAGGCCATCCATTTGATCCTCTTTTTCTAATAAAATTGCTCAAAATTTACAAAACTGCCATTTCATTGGTTTTACAACCTAATATATTACCCATTTAGTTATAAATTTAGTGCTGATGTACCTTTTCAAGCATTTTGATTGGTAGATAATTTTAAATAGAGACTAATTTACTGATTTGCCATGGCCATTTATTTGTGGTTAATAACCCATTAATTAAAATTTTAGTTAATGTTTTTAAAGAGAATGATGTATTCACGTCGCTTGAAGTCCAAGATACATCAAAGGGTATGTGGTGAATACCTCTCTCCGTACTTCTCCCCAGCCCCTCATTTTTCCTCTTTGGAGAAAACCAGTGTCACCATTTTTTTGGGTGGATTTCCAGTGACATCCTATGCAAGCATAAGCATAAATTATAAGCTACATACCCATACACATTCCCCACCTTGTTTTGCACAAATAGTTGCTTATTATACCTACTATTCTGCAATTTGCTTTATTTACTTAATGATATCTTTTAAATTATTATGAGTCAGTTGATTCTTAAAAAGCTTCCTTGTTTTTTTAAATGGCTGCCCAGCTTTCCATCACAAGACTGGACCATAATTTCTTTACTCGGTCTCTTTTTGGTGGACATTTAGATTGCTTCCAACTTTTTAAGAATACATGTAATGCCATGTGAACAATCTGGGATATATGTCATTTTTGCATGAATGAGAGTTTATCTAAAGGATAAATACCCGAAAGTAAAATTGCTGAGTCACAGAGCATATGCATTTGTAGACTTAAAATAATGCCAAATTGCCCTCCATAAAGGTGATTTATTTATACTGCTACCAGCAATGTATGAGCATGCCTATTTTCCTGTTTCTTCATATCCTCCCCAGCTCAGTCATTAAAGTTTTACCTTTATCAATAAGGTAGATTTTAAAAACAGTTTCTATTTTAACTTACCATGAGTGAGGCTGACCATCTTTTCACTTCTGAGAGCCTTAGATTTTTTACTCTGTGAACAAACCCTTCATATCCTTTGCCCGTTTTTCAATAAGGTAGACTTTTAAAACGGTCACTATTTTTAACTTACCATGAGTGAGGTTGACCATCTTTTCACTTCTGAGAGCCTTAGATTTTTTACTCTCTGAACAAACTCTTCATATGCTTTGCCCATTTTTCTATTTAGATTTTTTTACTTTGTGAACAAACTTCGTATCTTTTGCCCGTTTTTCTATTTGTTTTTCTGTGTTCATTTGTTGTTCTTCCTGTTAGTTGATTTTGGGGAAAATGCTTTGCATATTAAGGAAATTAGTCTTCTGTCTTGATATGAGTTATAAATTTTTTTCCCCCAAGTTTACCTCTTTTCCTTCGATTTTGTTACTGATTTCTTTGCCATGTGAATTTACCACTTCATGATTGTTGATTGTTTTGTTTTGTTTTGAGGTTCGTTTATTTTTTTAATTCTCCAATTTCTTCCAGTATTTTTTAAAATTTTTTGAATCTTTAATTTTAATTTTTTGAATCCTCCAGAATATATTTATTATAAAGTATGAGTTACAGAATGAACCTTCTTTTCCCATGCAACAGTTGTTAATTTCAGCTTTGCTTTTATTTTGTAACCTACATATTGTGTGTCCTGTCAATGTCTTTTATACCAACCCTGTGCCTCTAACATAAGTCAGGCTGATTTAGGATGACAGATCATTTTTTCATGAGATAGCTTGGCTTGGGGGAACAATCATTGTCTTCAGTGTCTAGCAGACCTGGTTTTGAATGCCAGCTTAGCAATGTCTTACCTACACAACCTCAGACAAGTTACTTAATCTCTCTGAACTTTTGCAACCTCATTTTGTAAAATGTGGTTGATAATACTTCCATTTTGCAAACTTGTGATCATTAGGGATAACGTTTATAAACTGCCTGGTCAGTGCCTGGCACACAGTAGATAGATAAATGGGAGCTATTAATGTTGTCATCATCATTCCCGATGTCAATTATGTGATGTCAGTCTGAATGAGGACATTGTGTGCCCTCAGTGTGCAGCCATTCTTAAGTAAAAACTGGTGTTCCTGGAAATTGGATGTTGAGCCTCCCTATCTAAGCCAGAAGGCATCACAGGTACCCTAGTAAAGATCAGGCTGGCATTTTGAGGGCTACATTTATAACCTCTGGGCAGATATTCAGTTGTTAGGTGTCTATTAAAAGTGCACTTCACTGGAAGGTAAAGTGTGTCTGATTATGTAGTCTGGTTTTATAATCAGGTCTGTGAAATTAACAGTCAGCATTAGTTTGTTAGTGCCGTTTGGACACATAATGATCTAAGAATTATTGTATGATCTGTATAAATCTCTTATTTCAGAACCTATGTTCAATCCTGTCATACATCTAGCAGTCCCCCAGTTTTTAGAACATGGAAGTCTTCCTTCCTCTAGGTTTTCTATTTGGATCTGAAAGTAAATGCTCAATGTTGTTTTTCTATTTTCAGGGATGACTCTGTTCCAGAAGACAACATCTGGAGAGGCATCCTCTCTGTTATTTTCTTCTTTCTTATCATCAGTGTGTTAGCTTTCCCCAATGGTAAGTAACGTCATGCATTACCACATTTCTCCTATATTGTGCCTTTCTGGTTTTTTTGAGATGTGAGTCGTCTAGAAAATGAAGTAAAGAAATAATCTGAGTTTTGTATAGCAGTTAGGGGCACAGGCTCTGGAGGCAGACTGCCCATTCTGCCACTTCCTAGCCCCAGAGAAGCCTCCTAAGAGTGCTGAGAATACTTCAGTTTCCTTCTATAAAATGGAGATAGCAGACAGGTACGGTTGTGAGGGTTAACTAAATGGGTGCACGTTAAACACTATGAACATGACTGACAAATTATAAGCTCTCAATAAATGTGGTTCTTTTTGTTGCTGTTTTTGTTATTATCAGTTGAGTCATAAAATACTCCATTACTGCTGAGTTCTTCCTTTTTGCTAAGGACAGGGTCAATGCTGTAATGAGTATTACTTAAATAAGTTGTCCCAAGTGATCTTCTATCACCATAAACTTTGCTGATTATGCATTTAGGATATGATGAATTTTCATCAGCAGGAAAAAAAGACAATGATTTCTGTGAATTTTACCCCCATCATGATTATGGAGTGAGTGAGGCAAAGCTTTTGTTTAAAAAGCAAGTTTGGTGTTCTGCCATGCTCATAATTCATCCCTTTCCTCCAAATTCTTCCTTAAAAGTTGTTTTCTTTTTTCTTATTCCCTTTCAGTACCTTTCCACTAGAATATTCTCTACTTGTTCGCCGTAGCCACTTCTAAACGCTCACTCTTGTCTTCTATTTTTTTTTTTTAAACACCTATGACATTTGGAAATTGTTCCAGTCTTTCTTAGGGGTTATTCTCCATGGGCCGGACGTACTCAGGTTTTAAATATCTTGCTTTAAGATGCATTTCTTTTGTAACCGCTCATGCTATTCAGTAGGCTATCATGTGTAATATAAGAAGCTCATTATGAATGTTATCAGATGCTACCTGGAAATGTTGCATGTCAAGGCCTTCAGGCTTCCTAAGATGGTGGCAGTGGAATTTTGTCCTATTTTTTGAGATACGAGTCATCTAGAAGATAGAGTAGAAAAAACAGCCGGGTGTGGTGGCTCATGCCTGTAATCCCAGCACTTTGGGAAGCCGAGGTGGGCGGATCACCTGAGGTCAGGAGTTCGAGACCAGCCTGACCAACATGGAGAAACTCCGTCTCTACTAAAAATACAAAATTAGCCAGGCGTGGTGGTGCGTGCCTGTAATCCCAGCTACTCGCGAAGCTGAGGCAGGAGAATCGTTTGAACCCGGGAGGCGGAGGTTGCAGTGAGCCAAGATCACGCCATTGTACTCCAGCCTGGGAACAAGAGTGAAACTCCATTGCAAAATAATAATAATAATAATAATCCGAGTTTTCCATCGTAGTTAGGAGCATCACTCTGGAGGCAGACTCATACGTAGCACTGCGTTTACAAGAATGTAGTGGTTTTAGTATGTAGCAGACTAGCATAATAATCATGCTGATAAAACCATGACTCTGAATCTCTCAGAGAATGAATTGTTCTACATAGCCAAGTTATTTGGGAGCTGAGTTTAGCTCTCCAACCACTCAAGCTTTTAGGTGAAAAAGAATTTTTTAATGAAAATCTGCATACCTTATGCAGATATGTCAAATGTAGTTTGGCTTTTCCGTAAGGATTGGTGGTTCTGGTAATGCACAATTATCACGGTATGAAGACAAGTTGTGCATAATATGGGTAAGTCATGGAATAAAGGGGTGTTGACCCTGCTATTGAATTTTTAATTAAAAAAAAAATTTTTTAGAGATGGAGTCTTGCTGTGTTACCCAGGCTGGAGTGCAATAGCTATTCACAAGTGTGGTTATAGGGCACTACATCCTCAAACTCCTGGGCTCAAGCAATCCTTCCGCCTCAGCCTCCTGAGCAGCTGGGACTTCAGAGATACACCACCACACCCAGCTAATTTTTTATATTTTTTGTAGATAGAGATGGGGTCTCACTATGTTGCCCAGACTGGTCTTAAACTCTTGGCATCAGGCAATCCTCCATCCTCAGCTCCCTGAGCAGCTGGGATTCCTGCTATCAAATTTACTGAAAAAAATCCCTGACGTCAAACAGCTTTTTGGCTATTTGCCAACTTTCCCTTCCCTCTCATTGAATTGTAGGTTAGAGGAGTGCTTGGGTCTTATGTAGACCCTCCTCTCCTTCAAGAGTGCTGTATTGTATATGGCATAAGTGGCCAGCCAAGGGTGGGTTCCCTGAGCTCTTTCTGTACAAAGGTGGCCTAAGAATACATCTCAAAGCAAGGAAATGGCAAACTCTATCTCAGGTTACATACCAACACAAGGCTGACCACCACCAAAGCAGACATTTGGAGCCTCTAAAACATGACTAGGTGACTATTCAGATGGTAGTGACAGTTTATTCCCCATTCCCCTCAGCCATTCTACCTTCTGTATCCCGTGATCTGCTGCTTTCTTCTTTGTCATCACTCAATGCCATGACCATTATTGGTCTGTGCCCTCTATTCCTACTTTTCTCTTATTTCTCTTATGTCCTCTGTCCTTTTTGTTCCCTTATCAGTCAATCAGAGCATGATACGTGCATATGTCCTCAGGAAACTGATCAGTGCACAGGTATCAGGTCTGTTCTTTAAGTCTTCAGCTTTCCTTGACCTGTGTTATTTGTTGCTTAGTTCTCAAGGGTTACTTTTTCATGGCTTTGAAAGTTTCTTTTTGGCTCCTTATGAAAAATTTGCTGTTTCTGAGCCCAGAGCTGTTTTAGAAGTGTGAGGATTCTAAAAGATTAGTCTCTCAATAGCTGTGATTTGTACAGCCGTCCCTTCTCTAAGTCTTTAGCGGGAGCTGAGTATTGGGGCTTCATTAGCTGATGTTTTTCTTGAGGTACCAAAAGCACTGAAGGTTAGGGGATTAAATCTATTTGATGTAACACTTTGTGTGATTTCTTCTGGCTTTGCCTCTGTTCCCCAATGAAGTCCTCTAATCTTCAAAGTTGACTTCAGCTGCTCAATCTCTCATTGTGGGACTGTGCTTTTGTTTTGATTCTGGAAAGATAAAACTGAAGCTCCGTTTCCTTATCCTGGCTGCATGGACTTTGTGATACACACAAAGGGAGGAGGAGCCACAGAGCTCATCTAGTTCAGCCAGCTCGGTTTACCAGTGAGAAGGCTGAAACGTGCCACCATGTACCCCAGCCTTTGATGTCAGCCTGTTGGCAGGGCCACAGCTGTGCATTTCCCTTCCGCGGTGCTGCTCTGGTCATATCTCATATTAGGTCCATTGCAAGGTGCTTTATCTCTGGCTTTCTCCATAATATGTTTTCTGTCTCCTGCTGTTTCTCTTTTTTTCTGTCAGTCTCTGGCTTGTCTTTTCCCCCATGGTGGGGTCTTAGTTGGCCTGGACCTAGCGTGCTTTGCATCCCACAAAGGAGGTGGGTGGTGACTGAGTTGATGCTCCTCCGTTGCTCATGTGTTGTCTGTGACTGGCAGGAGCTGACACATTGATCTGAGCCTTCCTACTGTCTCCTGTTTCCACTCTATTTCTGCCCTACCATCCTTTCTTCTCCTCCCAGGCACATACACGCACACACACACACCCCTCCCCCACACACACACACCATTCACCAAAAGGCAGACCATGCCAAAAATAAGGTTTCAGATAGGTATAGAAGGTATAAACAAGGAGGATGGCAGTTCAGTGTCCTGTGCAGGAGGGATTGGGACATTAGTCAGCAAAGGGAGGACTTGGATTCTCTTGAAGCCATGTGTATATAGCAAACATACTGTGTTTACATCGTTTGTTTTCTAAAGATCTGTTTATTCATACCTTACCTAAGAGTAGTAAAACTAACTTTTCCACATGAAAGAATGTTATTGAATATTTTCAAATTAGGGATGGCTTTGGAAGGTGCTAGTGGAGATGGTGGGGAGTTGGGAGGGCCCTGGGCAGGGTGCCCCTGAGGTGCGTGGCCTCCCCTATTAGAGCCCTCTCTCAGGCCACAGGCCTCCCCAGGAGCCCATGCTGAACGGCTGTCTCTGTGAGTGGAGTGTACATGCCCCTTCACACTCAGTCTTGTCCCCTTATTTTCCATTCTCCCCACCCTTGGCACATATTCTCAAATCAAGTAGTGAAAATGAATAGGAAAAATGGAGCCCAAACTTGCCCTCTCCTTCACAGACAGTTTTGGGGAAGTGCCTGCAGTGGATAGCATGTCCGGAACAATTTTTTGGCAACTTGAAATGCATTTATCCTTGACCTGGTAAATGCTGCCCTGCACGGCTGTGTATAGGCCAAAAGTGGATTGTGTCCATTTGTCTCATCACGTATGTGTGAGTTCATATATGTTATCTATGTGGTAGACTTGGTCAACTTCTACAGGAAGGGAGCCTTGTGATTCTTTTTGTAGAGTCTAAATAACAAAAAAGACCTTTGACTTTCTCCATAGGATTTTATAATAGTCAGGATGCTTTTGGCTGCAAGTGATAGAAAACACATTTCAAAATGGCTTAAACACTAAGGAAATTTGTTATTTTCTTACGTAACAAGACGTTCTGAGATAGGGTGGTTGGCAGACTGGCTTATTCAGTGGCTCAGTGACCTGTGAAGACCCAGCTTCTTTACCCCTTTCTGTTCTGCCGTCTTCTAGGCTGCAGTCTGCCCTGCTGGCCTTGAGACAGCTCCTGCAGTGCCAGCCATGTAGTGGCAGGCAATGGCCAGCAGATGAAGAGATCATCTCTTCTCGTGTGTCTTTACTTGAGTAGAGACCCCTTTTCTAGCAATCCTCCAGCACACTTACATGTCTTTGACTAGGATTGGGCCACATGTCTCTTCTCAACCAGTTCCAAGGACAGAAATTTATAGTGTGTAGAGGAGTAGGTGTTCAACAGATATTTGTTGGCTAGAAGAATGACAGGGGACTAGGATTACCTCCGCTGGTTTAGAATCCACCCCTGAGCTATATGGCAGAGGAGTGGACACTCAAACAAAATTTTGTGTGACAATCAACAGGGTGAGTGGCAGGATTAGGTCCCAGAGTTCTTTCATTCAGTCCCATAAGCAGATGTGGAGGGAGAGGGCTGGCAGTGAGAGCAGGGGAAGGAGAGGGTCTGATGTCTGCTTTTACACTTCTCTCCTGCCCTCTTCGCCTCTTCAGTTCTCCTCTTCATTCTCTTTTGGCTTCCTTACAAAAATGTTTTAATTGCTACCTTCATCCCATTATAGCAACTGACACTCAAGTGTCTGTGTAATTTTAACTATACCACCCTATCACTGGAGTGAAATTTAGAAACCTATTTGAGTCTCCAGTTGGCTGGAGATTTCTTTCAACGGGCGACCTTCTGATGTACATTTCCTGCTTCTGAGAACTCCCTTTAACTGTTGTTCATCCCCTTTCCACCTTACCACGCCCCCAAAACCAGCCCAGCCTTATCTGTACTTCAAGTGCCTGGCCCATATTAACTTCTCATGAATATATGCTGAATTAAATAATAAATCCACCTGGAAAAAAGTTCACAGAACAAGACCTCTTTTTTCCCTTTTGTTGTCTGCAAGAGAAACACCATTCAGCCCTTTTTTTTTTTTTTTTTGAGACAGAGTCTCACTCTGTTGCCCAGGCTGGAGTGCAGTGGCACAATCTTGGCTCACTGCACCCTCCACCTCCCGGGCTCAAGCGATTCTTGTGCCTCAGCCTGCTGAGTAGCTGGGATTACAGGTGCATGCCACCACGCCCAGCTAATTTTTTTTTTTTTTTTTTTGTATTTTTAGTAGAGACAGGATTTCACTATGTTGGCCAGGCTGGTCTGGAACTCCTGACCTCAGGTGATCCGTCTGCCTCGGCCTCCCAAAATGCTGGGATTACAGGCATGAGCCAGCACACCTGGCTGCACTCAGCACTTTTTTACGGTCTTTGAGGAGAGTGAAAAACTAGTATTTCTTATTTTTCCTGAGTTTATCATTGTTTCTTCTTCTGTGTCATTTGATTTCTCTTTGCTAAGATAATGATAATCATGTCTCCTTGATGTTTAGAAGTGGTCCAAAAGGTCACCATCTTCTAAATTAAAAAAAAAAAAAAAGTTCCTTTCTCCTTCCATCCTGTGTCCCCTCCTTCACTACTTTTTGTAAAAAAAAAAAATTTCCAGCCCAGCGTAGTGGCTCACGCCTGTAAGCCCAGCACTTTGGGAGGCCAAGGCGGGTGGATCACTTGAGGTCAGGAGTTCAAGACCAGCTTGGCTAACATGGTGAAACCTTGTCTCTACTGAAAATACAAAAATTAGCCAGGTGGGGTGGCGCATGCCTGTAATCCCAGCTACTCAGGAGGCTGAGGCAGGAGAATTGCATGAACCCGGGAGGCAGAGGTTGTAGTGAGCCGAGATTGCGCCACTGCACTACAGCTTAGGCAACAGAGCAATACTCCATCTCAAATAAATAAATAAATAAATAAATTTTCTTTTCCTTAGGTTTGAAAGTTGCCTAGAGATCATTTTTTTCACCTTCTCAAATTTTCCTAGAAGAACTCTAACTAATAATAATCAAAAAGAGAAGCTGACTAAGAGGGTCTGCCAGGGGGCCTCTGGCCTGAGGATACAAATGTTAGCTGTTGGACAGGCAATGTCTGATTTTTATTAAAATAATTATATTTCCCTAAGGTGAAGTCCTGTGAACTTAATTTTTTCTAGGTATAACACTTTCTGGTGAGTCAGGCAATGATCTTATTTTCTAATTTCTGACGTAGATTTTAAAATGCTAGCTCTTCTCATGAAGACATTTGGTTTCTAGTTCTTTTGAAATTAACCTTGCTCTTAATATAAGATTGAAAATGATGTATTCTAGGCCAGGCGTGGTGGCTGACACCTGTAATCTCAGCACTTTGGGAGGCTGAAGTGGGCGGATCACTCGAGGTCAGGAGTTTGAGACCAGCCTCGCCAACATGGTGAAACCTTGTCTCTACTAAAAATACAAAAATTAGCTGGGCGTGGTGGCACATGCCTGTAATCCCAGCTACTAGGGTGGCTGAGGCAGGAGAATCACTTGAATCTGGGATACAAAGCCTGCAGTGAGCTGAGACTGAAGCCTGCAGTGAGCTGAGATTGAAGCCTGCAGTGAGCTGAGATTGCGCCAGTGCACTCCAGCCTAGGTGACAGGGTGAGACTCGTCTCAAAAAAACAAAAAAGAAAAAGAAAATGATGTATTCTAGGTGGAAGGAACGGTAAATAAAACACATAGTTTTTAAATGTCCCTCATAAGAAAACCAAACCCCAGCGTTTGTTGCTGCACCACTGCCCTAAGAAGTCTTCCCCAATTCTCCAACATAAGCAAGAGAGTAAGTAACCAAACCACAGATCCAAATTCTCCCAGGCAGCTTTTATCAAATCCGATATAAAGCACAGATAAGGAGTAGGAACTCCTGTGGAAAGCAACCATGAGGCTAAGCCCTTCTAATAACCTAAGAACCATAACAATGGTCAGAGAAGAAAAGGAAGCCTGCCTTTACAAGACCACTGAGAAAGTAGTCAATAGTCTGTTGGGAAATAAGATCTGTGGGGAAGGCATTGAGATGACATGAATGTTCACAGGATGCTACAGGTGGGGCTCATGCCGGGCAGGTGATGCTGTGGAAGGCGGGGCTCCTCCTCAGTTGCATCCCCACCCCTGGCACATACACCCTTAGGCTCTGCAAAGGTGACTTGACTGGAGTAGCCAGGTGCAAGTAACCTAGTGAGCATAAGTATCAGGATTTATAATCTAGAACACGCCAGCCTCATCCTCGATTTTTTTTTAAAAAGTAAAATGATACTTTTAGCAATACTGCTGTCTGACAGTAAAGATTGCACTGTTAGTATATAATGCTACTAAAATGTACTTTTTAAAATACCACTTTAAAAAATTCAGAGTTTCTTCTCAGGAGGCAATGGGCAGTTATGACAAGGTTCACACTCGCAGGGCGGCAGATTTGATGGTTGAAATCAAACCTAGACTGGGTTTTGAAGTTAGTTACTGAAAGGGCCACCTTACATTCCAGGGCCTTATCTCACCTTTTGTAGGCAAAAGTTACCAGTGGTTCCCACCTCCCTGGATTAGGGTGGTCCCTGGCTTTTATCTCTAGAGCTATCAGTTCCCTGCCCTTTCCCTGGTCTTGCTTTTCCTGAGCCTGCTTATCAGTTCCACATTATGGTAAAGCCTGCGCCATGCCTTTCCCCCTGTTGCATCGGCTCTAAACACTCCTAGCTTGTTTCTTTCCCCTCACTCTCCTGGTTCTGAAACCAGTCCGGGCTCAACCCTCAGATACCCTCTCTAACCCTTTCCTCTTCCTGAGCCGACCCAGTTCTGTGAAAGTTCATAGGAAAGTCCCCAGGTGCTCCTCACGACTCAGCCTGGTGACACAGGAGGCTCTGATGGAACTAAGGTGGACTCCATGAGCTGTATGACCCCGGGCAGGTTCCTCTGCCTCAGTACCCTTATCTGTAAAGTGGGAGTAATGATGACACCTTTGTCACTGAGTCCTTATGACACTGTGTGGGGGTGTCTCATTCCACAGCCTGGTGCATAGTAAGTGCTCAGGAAGGTACTGCTGACTCCTGTCATTATGATTGCTCTTGAGAATAACATTATAGAATTTTTAAGTGCTGATTTTGTCACAAGCCAAATGATAGGTCATACAGTTTTAGAGGTGAACCTTATAAGAGGAAACTATACAGAAAACTGACGTCCCATTTTATATCTAAAAAGTTAATTTAGTGTTATAGATGAAGTAATATTTGCAAGCCAGGCAGCCACCAAATACAGAAGTCACTTATGGTGACACGTCAAGAGCTATGGCCTACCATGAGTAAAGAGAAGCATTTGGAAGTGAAAATAACTTAAAAGATGATAATTTCAGCCATGAGTTTCCCAATGACTTGACAAAAGGTGATGGTGTCACATTACCTGGCGGGGGATCCTGGTTTATAACCTTCACTGTGACTTTCTGAGAAAGAAGCAGCTGATTTTGAAAAGGAATATAGGTATTCCTCACTGTCTGAGCCCTCACTATTAGAACTCAGAAATCAAACAGATTTAGATGAATTTTCAATAAACCCCTAACCATCTGCATTCTCACTACCTGCCATCCAAAATGCAGGAACCAAACGCAAATGCATTTGGATAAAGCAGAGTCTCTCATGAACCAAACTCACCATCCGAACTGCCACCTAGGAACTGATAGATTTGAATGGTGGGGGGTACTTGTAACTGATTTTCATAATAAGAACTCGACTCATCAAAAGAAAGTAGTTAAAATATATTTCAATGTGGTCTTTTTAAGAATATATAGATGATTTTAGAATGAATTCAGGAATAAAAATTGCAGCAGAATGTTTGCCTCAGATAGGATTCAAGATTGCAAGCAACAGAAGCTGACTGTGCTTATTAAAGAGCCTGTTAAAGACTAGGAGTGGCTCACAGTGTCATAGGCTTGCTTGGAAACCAACCATAGTCTGACCTTCCAGAAACAGGCACCACCCCCAGAGCTGTTCTAAGGAGGAAACCCCAGCGAGCATGGGCTATGGTCTGCCCCAGTGTCACTTCTGCAATGGATTCTAAGGGAGTGCCACTTTGGATGGCCACCACCTGCCTACTGCCCCTACTGGCCAGGGCTAGAGAAACAGAGAGAGAGGAGAGCTGTACCTACTCCTTTTACTGTCACTAGCTCCTGAGGCCAAGCCTGGCACGAGTGTCACTGCAGAATGAGCCCTACCTGTAAAGAAGGCTGGGAAACAAGCTCTGGTGTCTCTCCTGGGGACATGGGATTCATAAAGTTGGAAATTCCGCAAGTGTAGGAAGGCTGTTCGAAAGGCGTGGGCAGACCCTCATAGAACAGGTACTCACCAGAATGGTGCTTTTCCATAGCTGTGAGGTGTAAGGTCGAGGCTCAGCTTGCTTTCTTCTCCCTCTTCTGCTTTTTAATGAAAAAAGAGAAAGTATTGGCCTATCACTTGTCGTAAGGGAAAGTTTTGTCCTATGAGACTTTTGTTTCAGTTGTGTGGAATCTGCATGTGTCTGAACTGGATTGCCATGTCAGAGGTGTTTTGTCAGCACAGGTCATAATGAAAAGCCACACGGTGTTTCTGTTTCCTCTGTTATTTTTCAGTCTCTCTCTCTCTCTCTCTCACACACACACCCCCCCACACACGTGCACACGCGTACACACACGCATGCACCCACATGCAAACGCACACACATGATGATGACTGTGCTGTCCAGAGCCTCTTTCCCTGGAGCTCCTGGGCAGCTGGGACATTTTACTTGTTAAGGTACAATATGTATCACACACACTTAAGCCTAGCCTGATGACCCACTCACTATTACAACATTGTTTCCATGGGAAATTATGTTCTGACTTCTCAAGACAAAGCTTTAAAAAAAAATCTCTGTTGTGGAGAGTTGTGCCTGTGATGATTGTGGTGACAGTCGTTATAATGTGGAGAAAACATTTCAACCAAACTTTGACCTCAAAGTGTTTATGTAGAAAAAAAAAAAACTTTTAACAGTAGAGAGCTTTTTCTTCTTGTTATCTGTATGGAGATCAGCAGCACCTTAAGTTTTAGCCTTCTCTGAAACCAGTTCCTTCTAACTTTATAATGTTATTTATCTGCAGGTCCGTTCACTCGACCTCATCCAGCCCTATGGCGAATGGTTTTTGGTGAGTTTATATTAGCAATGTAAAAAGATGTTCTATTTTTTTAGTCTTTTTTCTGTTTATCACTTTAAGACTTTTACTTGCTACTCTCAATAGTTAAAACTTTATTCTAGCTTTTTGCTTTTTGATGTTCCTAATATACATGTTTTCTTAAAATTATTTGACACAAAATAAAGTGTTGAGGATGACTTAAATTCTCTTACACATGAACTGTTTCAACTCCACATGCCTCCTTATGTTGTTGTCTCTTAATGTACACAGGATTTGACTTAAGCAAATATCTCTTGTTTTCCTTTATGTGTTTTCATAGTGCTTTTTACTAGTGCAAGCCCAAGAACTTACGATGAGCACATTTGTCTTGTGAGCATCTGGAAGGGAATGAAAACAAAGCAATTCAATTTCTTCAGTTTTCTGAATAAGAAAGAAGTTGGAAAGAGAAAGACTTCTGATAAAGAACCCTAATTTGAACTAAGGGTTAGAAATAAGCATATAAATATTGGATGTCTTATTTTTACTTGATTTTGTAGTCTAAATAGTGAAATCACCTAAAGGATTTAAAATGAATCTTCAAAACTTTGGATATTGGCTTCATCTGACCTAAATAAGTCACCAAATTATTTTAGGTTTGGAAAATGTAATCTTATGTAAAAATGTACAAGAACTCTAAGAAATTGCTATTTTGCTAAAGGCTGCCTATTTTTCTTTCAGCCTTCAGAGCTTCTAGGTAACTCTTAGTCTCTTTGAATTGATTGGTGAACTTTTCACTCAGCAGCCATTCACTGAGTGAGCTGTGTGACAGGTGCTGCTCTGCGCCCTGAGGCCACCAGGGAAGGCCAGACAGACAGGAGCCTGCCCTCAAGGAGCTGCCCTTCCACTTGGAGACGGAGGACAGCTAGTAAACAAACTATTACACATATCAGTAATCAAAAAAATATCAGCTATCTGAAGTTAGTAGGAAGCTAGTTAAGACCAGGGGAGGTGACAGGAGCTGGTGTCTGGTTTAGCTTGAGGAGTGATGGGAGGCCTGAGGGAGTGATGCCAAGTCTGAAACTGTCATACAAAGAAGGATCCAATCCTGCAAAGATTCTGGGGGAGGGGAGCATCCCAGGCAAGGGGAAAAGCTGCTAAAATGGCCCACAGCTAGAAACCACTTCCAGGCCAGTGTGGCCCTAGTATAGTGAGCCCTGGGAGAAGAGTAGGAGAGAAGTCAGAGTCATCGGGCACAGATGTAATCATGGGGACTGTGGGCCAGGGTAAAGAGCAGGGCATGAAGGGCAGGGGGAAATCACGGGAGGGTTTTTCCCAGAGTGACCTGATTCCATTTACATTTTCAAAAAGATAGTTCTGGCTATAACGTGCATACCTCCCATTGATTTAATAGTGCTGTTTGAAGTTATAAGTTATTTTCAGCTATTTGGACACATCTGAATTCTTCCTATTTCAAATGATCTATGGTAGGTAGTAAGCAGTTTTATTTCCTTCTTGAGAGCCTTTTGGGAGCATGGAGCCCTTTGATAATCCGATGAGACCTATAGATAGACCCATTCCCTATGTGTGCATCCATGGACATTCACCATGCACAGCTCTGCATATAGTGTCCAGGGCTTCACAGACCTCGAAGCCCAACCAAGAACTCCAGATTGAGAATCCCTGCACCACAGATTCTTTCTGTACTAATGTAATTATTCAAGAGGATCATAATTATTAAAAAGTGTAGTGGGGGGCGTTTGTGGTGAAAATTGGTAAAAAATGGGTGGTGCATAAGTGCAAACTGAAGGCAATTCTCATATCAACTTGCCTAAAAAATGTGCATTCCCTGGGCCCTAGGATGCACAATTATGGGCTGGCCACATACCACCCGGGCCTCCCTTGAACTCCCTGAGGCCAGGAGAGGGGTGCCTGTTAGAAGGCCTGGCACTATAGCGCTTGCAGTGGATTTCATTCCAGCCACGGACGTGCTCTCCTCTGGAGTGGCTCACTGGAGATTAGTGCTGAGCCAAGTTTGGATGGATGCTGTGATCCAAGGTCATTTGTATCACGATCTCTAAATGTCCCGCATAAACATTCTAATTCCAATGAGTTCAAGGGAAAGAGAAACCACAAAACCCCTCGTGATCATTTCTGAAATCTCTCTAAAACGTATTGGACAGGCTTTTGCTTTCTAAAAGTGCATTGTTAACATTTCTTTTTAAAATGATATATAGTGATTATTAGGATAGCAATTATGAGATGATAGAACAATAAAATAATGCCTACACGGGGTAATGTGGAGTGTAAGTCTCAAAAAAGTGGCCCTGGGCCACCTCTTGAACCTTACACTGGTAGTACTGTCCACACCCAGCCTTGCCCTCCTCCAGTCCACTTAGTTGGCTTTTTAAAATGTTACCTAGATCATCTTATTTCCCCACTTAACTTACAATCATATCTGAAATGTTGGCCGTGGCCTTTAAGCCCTGACGGTCGCTTCAGGGCCGCCTTGCTCCGTTCCCCTCTCTGCCAGTGCTCTAGCCACATACGGGGTCCTAGATATTTCTCTTTTCGGAAACCGACCTGCATGCTGTTCTCTACCTGAATGTTGCGTGCAATCCTCACACCCACCCCGCACACCCTTTGCCTCATGATCCTTCAAGTCTCAGTCTAAGTTAGCATCAGTTTCTCAGAGATAGTTTTCTTGACCACTCTCAATCTGAATTAGGACTGTGTATCAGTGCCTTATCAAGGGAAATCCCAGATTATAAGAGGAGTCTTGACAGGCTGTGCTGCAATCTTAGTGTCTGGTTTTGGCAATGCCATTCGAGTCTAATGTGTATTGTGTGTGTCTGACTATTGGATCTCTTCTAAACTTCAGCATGTTTTTGTTTCTCTCAGGACTCAGTGTGCTCTACTTCCTGTTCCTGGTATTCCTACTCTTCCTGAATTTTGAGCAGGTTAAATCTCTAATGTATTGGCTAGATCCAAATCTTCGATACGCCACAAGGGAAGCAGATGTCATGGTATGTACTTGTCAGTGGCCTCTTGGAGAAACTGGTAGACTCTTTCTTGGGTGTAAGAGGTAATAGACTTCATATTTTAAATTGTTCCTTCTCTGTATTTCCTGTGTAGTTACCTAAAAACCAGGTCTCTGGGAGGGTTGTTGAGTTGCATGGTTGTCCACAGGTGATAGAGTCCAGGGAACGAAAATCCTCTCATTACGCAAAGGGGTCTGTGAGGAAGAATGCACACTTAATCGTCAGACAGCCTTGGGTGTGAATTCTGCCTCTGTTACTTGGTAGTTGTGGGACTTTGGGCAAAGTACTTGTTAGATTATTCCATGTTTTTGTAAGTTGACATAGTCATACTTACTTGGGGATTATTGTGAAGTGAACAAAGTAGCATTATCTGTGAGGCCTTCTGCGAGGTGGGCCATGGTGCCCCCAACACCCCATGTTGTTGGGCCATGCCCTGGGTCACGGCGGCTGCCCCTGCACCTGTCAGTGTCACTCTCAGCACCTGCACTCTCTGGCCCTGATGCCTTGATCCTGCTCCACTGCTTGCCACAGAGAGGCCAGTTGTAATGAATTAGTTTATTTCATTTGTTACTATTATTTTTATTAAACCATACAAAAAAATTTTATTCTTGGCTAAAACGACTTTATTTTGGCTTTTACTGAAGAGACTGATTATGTGGGAAAAACCAACTTTTTCTCTTCACTGACGGTGAACACTTCTGTGACCAGATGTGTAGGTTTTTCCCACACCAGCCAATTCTCTAACTTTCCTGACACCTGGAGTTAGCGTCAGATCCCACTAGTTAAGGGCCCAGTTCCATAAGACTGCCCACATTTCAGATGCCACTTGCAAGTCCAGGCTGTCACCTGTGCTTCTGACCAACCAGCTACAAATCAGGGGTTCCCACAATATCCTCCTTGTGCACGATCATTTGCTATGATGGCTCACAGAACTCAGGGAAATATTTAAGTTTGCTGGCTTATTGTAAAGGACATGATAAAGGATACAGGTGAACGGCCAGATGGAGAGGTACCTAGGGCGAGGTCCAGCAGAGTCCTGAGGGCAGAAGCTTCTGTCTCTGTGGAGTTGGGGTACACCACCCTCCCAGCATGTGGATGTGTTCACTAACCTGGAAACTCTGAACCCCGGAGTTCAGAGATTTTTATGGAGACTATCGCATAGGCATGATCTTTTTTTTTGAGACAGAGTCTCACTCTGTTGCCTAGGCTGGAGTGCAGTGGCACAATCTCGGCTCACTGCAGCCTCTGTCTCCCAGGTTCAAGCAATTATCCTGCTTCAGCCTCCCGAATAGCTAGGATTACAGGCGCCTGCCACTAAACCCGGCTAACTTTTGTATTTTTAGTAGAGATGGTGGTCTCACCATGTTGGCCAGGCTGGTTGCGAACTCCTGATCTCAAATGATCTGCCTGCCTCGGCCTCCCAGAGTGCTGGGATTACAGGCATGAGCCACCACGCTTGGCCTTTTTTTTTTTTTTTTTTTTTTTTGAGATGGTGCCTCACTCTGTCGCCCAGGCTGGAGCACAGTGGCATGATCTCAGCTCACTGCAACCTTGGCCTCCCAGGATCAAGTGATTCTCCTGCCTCAGCCTCCTGAGGAACTGGGATTACAGGCATGCACCATCACACTCGGCTAATTTTGTATTTTTAGTAGAGACAGGGTTTTAACATGTTGGCCAGGCTGGTCTCAAACTCCTGACCTTGACTGATCCACACATCTCAGCCTTCCAAAGTGCTGGAATTACAGGTGTGAGCCACCACTACTGGCCCATGATCAATTTTTTTTTCTTTCCAAGATGGAGTCTCGCTCTGTCACCCAGGCTGGAATGTAGTGGCACAATCTCGGCTCACTGTAACCTCCACCACCCTGGTTCAAGCAATTCTCCTGCCTCAGCCTCCCAGATAGCTGGGACTACAGGCGCCTGCCACTACGCCTGGCTAATTTTTCTATTTTTAGTAGAGACAGGGTTTCACCATGTTGGCCAGGCTAGTCTCAAACTCCTGACCTCAGGTGATTTGCCCTCCCATAGTGCTGGGATTACAGGTGTGAGCCACTGCACCCAGACCCCCATGATTTTTAACTCAATCTCCAGTCTTGCTCTCCTTTCCGGAGGATGGAAGGTGGGACTGAAAGTTCTAGGCTTCTAATCATGGTTTGGTCTTTCTGATGATCAGCCCCAACCCAGGAACTTACCAAGTCACCTCATTAGAACAAAAGATGCTCCTATCACCCAGGAAACTCCAAGGAATTAGGAGCTCTGTGTCAGTAACTGGGGTCAAAGAACAGATATTAGAACAAAAGATGCACCTGGCACCCCTATTGGTCAGGAAATTGCAAGGGTTTCAGGAGCTCTGGGCCAGGAACTGGGGACAAGGACCAAATTATGTATTTATTATGAATCACAGTATCACACTATTTTATACTATAATATGTTCTTTTCTAATGTTTTTTAATCCCAACATTTGGTACAGGTTAATTTTTTTCTGAAAAGGAGAACGGGAATTTGGGCCATAGATGGGTTTGCTTTGACAAACAAGAAGTAACACAAAGGGACTTCATAAAAGGTCCAAGAAATAATCATTCCCCCATAGTGACATTGGTCAAATCCTTCTTAGAGTGGTATTTAAAGATTGTTATCTATAAATTTTTTAAGGGATATGCTTAAAGCAAAAATAAGAATGCCAGAAATTATTTATCAGTCTCGGGGGAGAAAGTCTGTTTTGGAATTTTTTTACTCTAAGGGAGAGAATGACGGAGGTTGACTTCTTAGCCTATGATGATGATGATAATGCAGATGACGGTTATGAGGATAAGGGCAGTTATTTATTATGAATTGTCTGTGTCAGACACTGTGCAGGGCACTTTATATTCTACATAAGCCTCGTGCATGCATGCTAGATGTTCATATCACCATTTTACAGGGGAGGAGATGGAAGCTTAAAATGCAGTATCTCACTGAAAACACAAGCCGATGGATCTCTCTGGCGTCAAAACCTGTGCTTTTCATTTGGAGTGTGCTTTCAGTATATAGTTATAAAAATAAGTGCTTTGATGCTCACAGGAGCCTTAGGAAATAGAAATTGGGAGAAGGATATCCCAAGTGTAATATTTTCCCAAACATCTTTCTTGCATTTTTGAGCAAAAGTGGTCACATTGCAAAGTAAACTGACTTGCAGGTGGATGTGCTTGTGTGCCTCTGCTGATCCAATTCTCACAGCCAGTAGGAGGAGATTGAATCAAATGATAATGCTCTTGACACCTGGCTTTCTTAAGAATTTGACATCACAGGGACATCCAGATGTCAAAGTTACAGCCCCAAGTAGCTGAACCTGGCTTTTAAACTCTAGTTTTCAAGTATTGGCTAAATCTTTCTTGCCAAAGTAAAGCACGAGGCTGTGTTCAGCCTGTAGAGTTCTAACTGGTGCTAAAACAGCCTCATCTTCTCCATCTCTAATCCCATCCCTTTATACTTCTTTAAATTGTCTTTTGCAATTCTAAGGACCTATTCATTAGTGGTTCCTTTATGCAAGACAGGTCTATAATTCCTGGCTTCCCAGAGTCCCTACTCTCTCCACTCCTTCATGTTGCTACCCATTCCTAATCTTGATAGACCATGGTCCATGCCTGGTATCATACATTGAGACTCAGACTTCATTTTCCCTTAGAATTAATATTATAAATTAATATTATAAAATATTATATAATATAAATATTCATAAAATATATTATAAATATTATAAACATTTATAAAATAATATAAATATTATAAACATTTATAAAATATAAATCCCTTAGAATTAATATTATTATAAATATTATAAATTGGATCACTGAAATCCCATTAGAGGCAGTTTTTTGTGTAATTGAAAAGTTGCTGCATTTTAAAATATTGATTCTATTCAAAAATATGTCTTTAAGCTTCAGACAAGTTTGTAGACTGGGTTGTCTTGAAGCAGCAGTCTTTGGCTAATTAATGCTGACCCAGCTTTTCTTCTGCATAAGATACCATCCCATGCTGGGGGGAGTGGGGGAGAGGGTGGGTATGCTCCCTGTCCTCTTGGAGCTTAGAGTCTACCAGAAAGCAAATTAAACAAATAATTGTTGGCTATTGAACCCTAAGACAATTTCAACAGCTTTTTAGAATTTTATTATGAAAAATTTTAAACCTATGCAAGAGTAGAGAGAATCTATAACTTCAGGTACCCATCACCCAGTGTCAGTATTATTGACACAGGCCCAAACTTGTTTCACCTTTTCATCCCACATCCTGGATTATTTTGAAACAGTTCTCAGGAATTAAACCTAAAATAGATGGGCTTTTCTTTTTTTTTTTTTTTTTTTTAGCATAACCACTGAACAGTGAACAGTACGCAGTGAGTGTTGACATTTCTGCAGTCGCTTCGTAAATGTTCTGTATAGTTGATTTATTCAAAATAGGATCCAGACAAGGTTTACACATTGCATATGATGTGTCTTTTAAATCTCTTTTCATCTGTAATTCCCCTCATCATGTCCTGAAAATTTATTTGTCAAAGAAACCACATTGCTTATTCTATAGGGTTTTTCACATCTGGATTTTGCAGCTGCATTTGCAGTATCATCATTTAACATGCTCTTTTTGTCCCCCTATATCTTCTATAAAGTAGAACTCAGGTGTAGGGGCTGGATGAGATTCTAGATTCCAGATCAGTTTTTATAGTGGGACTGCTTCATAGCTGGTGCTGCGTATCACACTGGGAGGCACACAGTGTCTGGTGGTCTCGCTTTTTATAATGTTAAGATTGGTCATGGCTTTGTGAGGTCAACATCAATTTTAAGATGCACCATCAATTATAGGTATGACTTTTTGGAGGAGAAAAAAAGAAACCTTGGGCTGAGCATGGTGGCTCATGCCTGTAATCACAGCATTTTGGGAGGCCATGGTGGGCGGATCATAAGGTCAGGAGTTTGAGACCAGCCTGGTGTTTGAGACCATGTTTGAGACCAACATGGTGAAACCCTGTCTCTACTAAAAATACGAAAATTAGCTGGGTGTGGTGGCACACACCTGTAATCCCAGCTACTCGGGAGGCTGAGACAGGAGAATCATTTGAACCTGGGAGGCAGAGGTTGCAGTGAGCCGAGATGGTGCCACTGCGCTCCAGCCTAGGCAACGCTGTCTCAAAAAAAAAAAAAAAGAAAAGAAAAGAAACCTTATATTTAAAGTGCTATACATTGTAATATATTGAAATAGTCAAAACAATACAGTGTGAAAAAGGCATGTCATAGATTCAAGGAAGCACGATCGTTACAAATGGTACAGTCTGTGTAGAGGTCCTGATTGGGGGTGTGGGGAGCTGGGACCAGTCTGATGCAGAAGGAGTGTAGGGATCATGAGGCAGAGGGCCCTGCCTGAGGCTAGGAGGCTGCCAGGGCTGAGCCAGCTGGGATGAGGAGTTTGGGTGTTATTCTAAGTGTATGAAAAGGCCATGGAAGGTTTATAAGCAGAGGAGCTACATGACCTGTGTTGATGTTTTAGGAGGTCAATCAATAAATACCTCCATTTCTAGTTGAGTTTGGAAACAGAAACAAGAGATCAAAATCTCAGCTGATTTCTTCCTGTAAAAGCTCAGTGGAGCAGATTGCTTTAGACCTGGGCTGAAGTAAGCAAGCCTGTCTTCCCCTAGCCCATTAGACAACCACAAGCTGCTTCTGCAAAGCAGGGCCTGACGCACAAAAATTGCTGCATGGCTGGGGGAGCTGATGAGAACCTGTGCTGTCTGTAGGCAAATAATTTCCAAAGAGGACCCAAAAGAGGTTAGATCTCTTTCTTCTTCCAAAGTCAGCAACTGCCCCAGAGAGGAGTGAAGAGATAGTTGGGCTGGAGACCTGGCGTGTGTAGTAGTGGAGATCCTTCTACATTGGGATGGGCATGCTACCCAACCCCTTTCTTCCTACCCTCCTGCCCCAGACACCCTTACACACATGCATGCACATTCCGTGATCTGATTATGATTTTCAAGATCTCTCTGTAGTCTTAAGCTGGATGTGAATACCTAGGTGCTTATTATAGCATCATCTATACTTTGTTATATGCCTGACACATTCCACAGTTTTCGAAAGCTATTATTACGGAAGTCTAAGCAAGAAATAATAGTGGCAGCGAGATGCATAAAAGAACAACCTGGGGAGGTAAAGTGAATAGGACTTGGTATTTGGTTAGGTGTCCAGCAAGCAAGGCAGAGGGTAAGGCCGCCAAGATCAGCCTAGGACCAGTTGGGAAGTCAGCAGAATCTGTCTTTACCCATCTTTTGCTCACAGACATGCACCTGTCCACTTGACCCCCTTTCCAGGCTTCAGCTCTACGCTGTCTTCAGTTAAAGCCTGTTCCTCCTGGTTCCCAGGGTTCTGCCTGCATGCAGCTCTCTGGCTGCTTTAAACTGCAATGCCCTGTGGCCCTTCCAGGACAAGGACCTCAGGTCTTATGAAGGGGATAACTGGCATATCTGTTCATTACTAACTATACTGGAAATAGACGGATTGGTCTTTGTGATTTTTAAAATGCCTTCCCACATGTCAAAGCATAGAGCTACTTAATAGAGTGTAAAGTCCTCCAGAGTTATCTGCAAGCTGTGATTACTTTAAGAGCAGCCTTCTAAAAACAGATCTTACCCCTTTCTTATCTAACCCTACACAGTGTATTCCAGAGTAAAGAAGAGGGTGGGGTGGTTGAGACATTTGAGGTTGACTGGACGTGGCCCTGCTCCTTAACCTAATATACAACCTGCTTCAGCCTAAGGGCATTTCCCTCTGTCAGCCTGCGATTCTCTGTGACAAGAACATGCTGTTCCAGAGTCCGGGAAGAGACTTTTCATCTTATTGCAGGGCAGTTTGTTTTTTTTTAAAGCCTTATCTTGACTTACCCTATTGAATTTTATCCTCTTTTCTCCAGATTTCCCATTTACACAGCATAATCTCACATCATACTGCTTCTCAAAAAATAGAATTCTTAAAAATGTTTGTTCAGCTTTGCAAGTCGAAATGCATTTTATCTGAGAAGGAAATCTGATGTGTGGTGGGTTTCAGAAGAGACAGGGAAGCTCTTTTGCTCTCAGAAAGTATCATTTCTGGAATTTAAAACTATTATAGTTTATAGGAATATTTTTCAGCTGGCTGATAATAGGGGGTGAATATTTGCCAACTCTTACTACTGCCTGTCAAATTAATTTTGGGAAGAAAGGATGTGAAATGTAGAGATTCCCAGTAAATGTTATATTATCATATTGTCATGCAGTCATATGATAAGCTATTAAATTACTTAGAAATACGTATAATCAAAAACAAAGATATTAGAAATGGAACCAACATTCTGAAAAGCTTTGTAATTTTTAATATTTAAATTATGTAGTATCCGATATATTTTTGGGGAGGGGAGTTCTCTTTTAATTACTGAAGTTGGGTGCTTTTCTTCTTTTTTCTAGCTAACTATTTAAGGCTTTACATTTTCCTCTAAAGTTCAATTTTTACATGGTGTTTTTTCATTATCATTATGACACGTTAAAAAAATTCCTATTATGATTTCTTCTTTAATCCATGATATTTAGAAATGTGTGTTTAAATTTCCAAATCTATTGGGAATCTTTTATTTGTGCTTTAGTTACTGGCTTTAATATTGTTGCCCTGTGGTCCGATGACATGATCTATGTGATACCACTTCTTTAGGATATGTTGAGCCTTTGTAAAATTATTTTGCTTCTCATTTTAATGCAGCTTTTGCAATTCAGAGCAAAGCAGTTTTGATTTATAAACTCAAATACTTGTCTATTTTCCCTCAAGGCCCTTAAGTTATTAAAACTTTCTCATTTGTTACTGAGCAGGACTTATTATTTAGTTGTCAAGTTCATATCTATTCTTTTCATTTACCAGGAGAATCCTGGAAGCAAGTTGATTTCTAGAGTTTCACTAATTATTCTCTTTTTTATTTTAAATAGGAGTATGCTGTGAACTGCCATGTGATCACCTGGGAGAGGATTATCAGCCACTTTGATATTTTTGCATTTGGACATTTCTGGGGCTGGGCCATGAAGGCCTTGCTGATCCGTAGTTACGGTCTCTGCTGGACAATCAGTATTACCTGGGAGCTGACTGAGGTAAGAAGGAGGGCATTGGGGGTTCCCCAGACTGTGCCATGTGTGTAGTTTATATATAGGAAAAAGTATGTCAGTTAACAGTCAGTTAATCCGTTCTCCAGCCCCTGTGGTACAAAACAGTATTTAAACCATCCCATAAGAATATTTAATACTTCTGTTTAAAAAACAAGCAAATATTAAAAATACGTCCTTGTTAACTTAATAAAGTGTACCTCTGTCCTGCAAGTCTTAAAGAGAAACAAATGAAATAAAGCTAAAGAATGAAGTTAAAATTCCAAGTAAGACAAATAAATGGGAATGAGGAGATCTGCTTAGAATTCAATAGATCAGTTGACCTACTAACTAGCTTCCAGTTTGAGATAATAGAATTGTGTGTTCAAGTACTATAAGAGCATCCAGGGTATTTGGTAGCTGCAAAATGGATTCCAAATGTTAGCTCTAATATGTCAGTAATCAAAAGTTTGTTGCATTTACTTAATAAAAGAGTTACAGTCTTGAAAAACTATAGCAAAATGAAATTTTGGGAACTAACTCATTATTGTTCTTTTATTATGAATCATTCCCAGTGAACAGAATTCAGCCACATGCGCAGTATACTTCTCCATGCTCATCATTGTCCTGACCCTAACTTAGAGACATGTGCCAACTAGATGTGGCTTCTGTTAATGTGCCTCTCACTGTTCTGGAGGCCAGAAGTCCAAGATCAAAGCGTCGGCAGGACTGGTTCCCCCTGGGGCCTTTTGGAGCATTTTTTTCAGGCTCCTTCTCTATCTTTGTGGTTTGCTGGCAGTCGTGGTCCCTGGGCTTGTTGATGCATGACCCCTTCGTGGTCACGTGGCATTCTCCCTGTGCGTGTCTGAGCCTTCATGGTGTTCTGTTTTTTTTTGTTTTGTTTTGTTTTTGCGACAGAGTCTCGCTCTCGCCCAGGCTGGAGTGCAGTGGCGCGATCTCGGCTCACTGCAAGCTCCGCCTCCTGGGTTCACGCCATTCTCCTGCCTCAGCCTCCCGAGTCACTGGAACTACAGGCGTGTGCCACCACGCCCAGCTAGTTTTTGGTATTTTTAGTAGAGACGGGGTCTCACCATGTTAGCCAGGATGGTCTCAATCTCCTGTCCTTGTGATCTGCCCACCTCAGCCTCCCAAAGTGCTGGGATTACAGGCGTGAGCCACTGTGCCCAGCCCCATGTGTTCTTTTTCATAAGGACACAAGAGCATTCCCTTTTATAAGGACACAAGTCATATTGGATTAGCAGCTCACTGTACTGCCTATGATCTCATCTTAACAAAGTACCTCTCCAATGACTATCTCCAAATAAGCTCAAATTCTGAGGTATTGGAGGTTAGGGCTTCAACATAGGAGTTTTGAGAGGACACAATTCAACTGATCCATAATAGTGCCCAACACTTTACATATGCCTTCTAAGTCCTCACAACAAACCGGGAAAGGCGGTGCATATAGGTTCTCACTGTACAGATGGGGGATCCGGAGTGCACAGCCTTGCTTCCTTAGGTGAGTTAGGATTGGATTCCAGATGTGAAGCCCACGTTCCTGCCCTTATACCACATTCCACCTCTGAATTCCAAGTGTCTTTGGAACCCGGCCGCTGCATAGGCTTGTGTCAGGCACCTGGCCCTTGTCGGCCTCGCTTGCTTCCCCCTTGCACTGCAGACTGGGCATCTGCTGTACCTTCTTTCCCTGCTTCCCAGTGCCTGTGGTCACCAGGCCCTATAGAGTTCTGTAGAGTCTTCTAAGCACCCAGTCGTCCATTGACGTCTCTTCAGACCTCTGCTCCCACCTGTCTCTAATCCATGGTCATCTCTGTCAGAATTGCTTGTCTCTTCACTATTTATTGCCAAATGATCCTCTTTAGACCCCACCAGACCAAGGCTCTTTCCTACTCAGAGCTCTTTAGTGTTTGTCCATTACTCTGTTTTTTTTTGAGATGGAGTCTTGCTTTGTCACCCAGGCTGGAATGCAGTGGTGCGATCTTGGCTCACTGCAACCTCCACCTCCTGGGCTCAAGCGATTCTCTTGCCTCAGCCTCCCAAGTAGCTGAGATTACAGGCATGTGCCACCACACCCAGCTAACTTTTTATTTTTAGTAGAGATGGGGTTTCGCCATGTTGGCCAGGCTGGTCTCTAACTCCTGACCTCAGGTGATCCACCTGCCTCAGCCTCCCAAAGTGCTGAGATTACAGGTGTGAACCACCGTACCAGGCCTCCATTACTCTTAAAATAGAATCCAAACTTCCAACCCTGCCTACGAGGCTCCAGGTTCACCGGCCCCTGCCTGCAGCCTCACCCTCATCATGCCTCATTTTTGCCCTCAGTGCTGCAGCCGCCTCTGCTGTCTTCCCCACCACAGAGTCCTCCCTGCTGCTCCTCCCTCTTTTCTTGCCCTTCACCTGCTAACAAGCTGTCTCCAGAGCTCAGCTCTGGAAGGCTTTCCCTGCCCCTCAAGTAACTGTGCTCCATCTTCATACAGCTGGAAATAGAACACCTTGCCACTCTCCTTTGAAATGCTCCTCATGTGTTAGACACTCGATAAGTGTCTCTTCTGCTAATCCTTGTGCCTCAAGAGGGCAGGGCCCATGCCTGTGTATTCCCAGACCCAAGGACTTTGCCTTATACATGGCAGATGCTCCACAAATCTGTAGTGAATGAAAGAATGCAGCCCCCTCCTCCTTGGGCTTGGATCTATCGGGGGCTCCTCTCACCCCCAGAACCTGGTACCTTCCAGGAAAGTTCCTTAGGCTGGAGGATGTCCTCCACATTCCCACTTTCTCTTGCATAGTTTTCTTTCAGCAAATATGTGTCATTGACTTCTGCTGAAGTTTCTCCCTTCCCTCTCTAAGGGCAAGAGTTAAGGCTCCATCTCGTGGCTTGGAACCTGGGAATACACTTCAAGGGTAGTACCAGGCCCCCGGGGTTAATAATGCAGCCACAAGCCATCTCATGCAGCAGCTACTCTGTAGCTTCTTGACAGCAGGTTCATTAAGAACAAAAAATTCCTCATATTTATAATTTGTTTATAGCTTACAAAATGCTTTCATGAATACTGTTTTATCTTTGCAGTATTTATTATATTACTTCAAAGGTTTGTAATTACAGGCTTGTCTCTTTCCAGAGAACTCCCAGGCATTGTCTTAGTAATTTCACCTTTTTACATTGGGCCTTCACACGGCAGGGCATGCTGTTCTGAACACAGTGGATATGCCCTTTGTTTTGGACAAAACAACTTGATTTCCAGAGAACTTCTGTTCTACCCTTGATCTTACTGTTTCCTCTTCCTGGAATGCCCGCATCTTCATCTCCATCTCATGAAATCAGTCATTCTTGTCCTTAATGTTCCCCCTCCAATATGTCTTTCTTGCAGAAGCCCTCTCCAGGAAAGTTCCAGAGGCCAAAGGAACCTTCAGCCTCAGTCAGAATGAATGTTTTTTTCCACCATACTCCATTTATGTCACCATTGTAACACTTTCCTCAGTCTACCATATTTTGTGGTTCTGGTTATCTGGATAAACATCTGATCCCAGCACTTTGGGAGGCTGAGGCAGGCGGATCATGAGGTCAGGAGTTCGAGACCAGCCTGGCCAACATGGTGAAACTCTGGCTCAACTAAAAATACAAAAATTAGCCGGGCATGGTGGTGTGTGCCTATAATCCCAGCTACTTGGGAGGCTGAGGCAGGAGAATTGCTTGAACCCGGGAGGCAGAGGTTGCAGTGAGCCGAGATCGCACCACTGCACTCCAGCCTGGGCAACAGAGCAAGACTCTGTCTCAGAAAAAAAAAAAAAAATACAACATCTGACACCTCTCCTTGAAATCAAGACCCTTGACTTCCTTTTCTCTCACCACCTTGCACATCATGGGAACTTAATAAAAGATTGTCATCATTGTGAATCAGTTGGTGTGAGATTTCCTATTAAGCTGTCATGCTTCCTACATCGTGTCATCAAGAGCTAACTGTTCTTTTACAGCTTACTCACTGTTTTACCTAAATATCTAGGGGATATTTTTGAAATGCACAACTTGAATTCTCAAGCTGCTAATTTTGAGAATTATGACAATGCTTTGTTGTCGGGGTTGGAAACTTTTCTCCTTTTCCCCTCCCAGATCCTTGTCATGTTGTCATTAGCCAAGGTAATTAATTGGTAGTATTTTTCAAGAGAGACCATTCTTTCTTTAAAAGCCCTGTGTCAAAAAGAGAAGAGCTGTTTGGATATGTGCTGTTTGTTTGCAAACCATCTGCAATATAAAAAACAAGAAACAGATTGCAGAACCTGTTACTGTTGGTTATTTTCTGTACATTAGGAAAAAATGAAATGTCAACAACTTCTTCTAAAATAATGTATTGTTAAAAAGGAAATCTATCTATCTGCATGGTACCCCAGTTTTGTTTATTTTTCCAACCATGGGCTCTTGTGTTTCTCAGCTCTTCTTCATGCATCTCCTCCCCAATTTTGCCGAGTGCTGGTGGGATCAAGTCATTCTGGACATCCTGTTGTGCAATGGCGGTGGCATTTGGCTGGGCATGGTCGTTTGCCGGTTTTTAGAGATGAGGACTTACCACTGGGCAAGCTTCAAGTGAGTTACCTTCTTTTTGGATATTAGTCACAGTTTTTCATGATATATATTTAATTGTTTTGGTAGGAATCCATTTTAGTATGATCTTTGACGATAAGGAATAAATTCCATGTTAATAACTGAAACTCATAAATGATTATAAACCTGATTTCAAGCATTTGTCCAGAAAATGCTCAATCATTTATGATTTTCTCTTTCTCACCCTATGTATTCAGGGGGTCCTAACACCATCGTCCTAATTCAAAAGATTTCTCAAATCCACCCCCACTCTTTTTTATCCCGACTGCCTCAGCCTTCATTCAGACTCCCATCCCTGGATCAATTCATCTCTGTTTCCAGGTTAAGTCCTCCAGTCCTTCCCACACCATTGCTTGAGTGATCTTTTTAAGAACATCAGATTCATCATGTCATTCCCCTGTGATGGCTTCTCATGGTCTTTGGTCATGGTCAATACATCCATTACCCCAGTAGGGAGATCCTTTCTCTACACCCTCCCAGGCAACCGAGAGTCTGTTTGTGCACATGCTCCCCTCTCTTCACCTGAGATTTGGCCTGTGTACCCATAGGCCAGCCTGATCATCCTTTTCTTTGCTGACTTAGCTCACTTGCCACCCAGGAAGTTCTCTGAATAGTTTTAAGTTGCATGCCCCACTATGCTTCCAGTAGAGGACAGTCATACCGCCGGCATTGCTTTATCCTGCTTTGTTAAACTTGCTTCTCATTTTGCAGCACGAATCATGCCATTGATAAGGAAGAATAATGGTACTGATAATGAAAGTTGTGGTTGCTTCAATTGTGTTTAAAACTTTGTTTACTCTATATAACAAAATAGCATTTTCCCACATCATTAAATATTCTTCTAAAACATGATTTTAAAGGGCTTCTTTGTACTTCAACATGTGGATAAACCATGTAGTATTTAACCAGTTCCATTTTATGGTCCTTTAGTTGTTTCAAAGTTTTTGCTTTCATAAAGAAGACTGGAGTGATCATTCTTGGACATATATCTTAGTGTGCATCACCTTTTTTTGGTAAATAAATTCTTAGAAATAGAGTGTACCAATTTGTAATCTCACCTATAATATATATGTATATCCATTTCACTATTTCCTTGAACTGCATTTTTAAACCTTTGTCAAATTTATCACACATAAAATTGTGTGATACTGGATTTCTATCAATTTCTATTGGATTTACCCTCTTTTATTTGTGCTTTCTACAGATTAAGCTAATTAACACCTTGCCATAAATGTGACTTTATTTTCCATTTTGTCACCCCCTTTTTTTTGTTTGTTTTATTGAGATGGAGTCTTGCTCTGTCACCCAGGCTGCAGTGCAGTGGTACAATCTCGGCTCGCTGCAGCCTCCGCCTCTCGGGTTCAAGCAATTCTCCTGCCTCAGCCTCTCAAGTAGCTGGGACTTCAAGCGCGTGCCACCACGCCTGGCTGGTTTTTGTTTTTAGTAGAGATGGGGTTTCACCATGTTGGCCAGGCTGGTCTCGAACTCCTGACCTCAGGTGATCACCCGCCTCAGCATCTCAAAGTGTTGGGATTACAGGCGTGAGCCACTGTGCCCAGCCTGTCATCCCCTTTTAAACTAGTTTGTGGTGGATTTTTTATTTAAACATCAAAAATACTGTTAATCTTTTTGTTTAGGTAAATATTAACCAGTATTTTCTTCTAGTTCTTTTGTTTGTTTGTTTGTTTGTTTTTGTTTTTTTCGAGATGGAGTTTCACTCTTGTTGCCCAGGCTGGAATGCAATGGCACAATCTCGGCTCACTGCAACCTCCGCCTCCCAGGTTCAAGCGATTTTCCTGCCTCAGCCTCCCGAGTAGCTGGGATTAGCCACCACGCCCGGCTAACTTTTTTTTTGTATTTTAGGAGAAACGGGGTTTCTCTGTGTTGGTCAGGCTGGTCTCGAACTTCTGACCTCAGGTGATCCGCCCGCCTCAGCCTCCCAAAGTTCTGGGATTACAGGCGTGAGCACCGTGCCCAGCCTTTCTTCTAGTTCTTTAGTGGTTTTACTTGTTTTAAGTATTTAATCTGTCTCAAATTTATTTTGGTATATGATGTGAGGAGGAGATTTCACAATGTTTTTGCCATTGGTTAACCAGTTTTCCCCATCCCTTTTATTACTAAACCTTTCTTTAGTCACTGACTTGCAAGGACACTTTTTAATATATTTAATTTTAATTCTTATTTTTATGTATTTGTTTTTTTGAGACAGAGTCTTGCTCTGTCACCCAGGCTGGAGTGCAGTGGTGCAATCTCAACTCACTGCAGTCTCCACTTCCCAGGTTTAAGCAGTTCTCCTGCATCAGCCTCCCCAGTGCCTGTAATCCCCAGGTGGGATTACAGGCATGCACCACCACACCCAGCTAATTTTTGTATTGTTAGTAGAGACAGGGTTTCTCCATGTTGGCCAGGCTAGTCTCGAACTCCCAATCTCAGGTGATCTGCCTTACTCGGCCTCCCAAAGTGCTGGGATTACAGGTATGAGCCACCATGCCCAGCCACTTTTTAATATATTTAAGGCAGCATTTAACCTAATAAAAATAGTAGCCATGCTTCAAGTATTGCTCCAAGCAAGCTTCACAAGCAGTATCTCATTTGAGCCTTGAATCAGTCCTGAGGGTAGACACTGTTATTCTCTTCAGTTTAGGAATGGTGTGATACTGAGGCTTAGGTTTAGTAATTTGCCTAAGGACACACAGCTAGCAAGCAGCTGAGTCTGAATTTGCACCAGGATGTCTGCTTTCCTTGTTGTTGTTGTTGTTGTTGTTGTTGTTGTTGTTGTTGAGGCAGAGTCTCACTCTGTCACCTAGGCTGGAGTGCAGTGGCACAATCTTGGCTCACTGCAACCTCTGTCTCCCAGGTTCAAGTGATTCTCCTGCCTCAGCCTCCCAAATAGCTGGGACTGCAGGCACCCGCCACCACACCTGGCTAATTTTTGTATTTTTAGTAGAGACAGGGTTTCACCATGTTGGCCAGGCTGATCTCAAACTCCTGACCTCAAGTGATCTGCCGGCCTCAGCCTCCCAAAGTGCTGGGATTAGAGGCGTGAGCCACCATGCCTGGCCTCAGGATGTCTGCTTTCTTGAACACTGCTACAGTATACTTCCTTGTTTTCTTATGTTTATTCTTGAAATTTGACTTCAGAATCATTTTGTCAAGTTCCCACGACATAAACCCAACTAATAAACAACAACAAAAAATCCTATTGGTGGTTTTTTTAAAGTAATATTAAATGTATAAATGAATACAGATTAAGTTGAATTAACCTCTTTGCTGTATTAAATATTCTGATTCTTGATCACGCTGCATCTCTCTTTATTCCCATTTTCTTCTCAGTCTTTCTATGCACTTTGCTATTTTTACAGTACAAGTCTTTTGTAGTTCTTGTTTATTTTTGGATAGTCTCTATTTTTTGCTGCCAGTGTGCCACAGATCTTCTTGCTGTGATGTTTTCTCAATACGAGTTTGTTGGTGGATAGGTGGGTGGATGAAGGAACAGCCCTGGTTTCCTATCACTCTCCCTGCTCCCACCCACTAGAACGGAAGGCCTGACTGGTTGGTGCTTGTGCCTCCAACCACTTAGCACAATGTTGGAGACGTAAAAGTTCATGATATAAATATTTGTGGAATTAAAGACTCTTTACCAGTTATTAAATAGTATTTATTATACCTTGGGTTTTGGCTCTCCTGGACTAGTACAGGGAGGGCTGGAATCTGCACCCACTCCTCATGCTGAGTGTGCCAGCCACTTGCTGTCTCTGGGCCTTAATGTCTGCATTTGTAAACTGTAGGACTGTTTCGTTCTTTCATGGGTGTGTGAAACTTTTAATTGAGTGATTTCGAGGATGCAAATGAAGAAAGGTTAAATATCACTGTTCATCAACCCAAAATGTTTACTGCTCTGGGGAAGAAATAGGGTAAAGAAGTGTTGTGGGTGATGCAAGAATATGGAGTGTGTGCAGTTTTACATGGGAGACAAGCAGTGGGAGAACAGTCTCCTTGCTGCCCTGTGCCTGTCATCAATGAGATTCCCCATTGAGTGTGCTTCTGTCACCTGCTTTACCTGTATAGAGAGACCTTTGAGACACAATTCAAATAAAAAGCAGTCTCTTTGTCCTGAGCATTTATTATAAAAATCATCAGCGCACAGGATTTTTTTCTTGTGCTTTGTTTTCCCCCTGCGTTATCTCTGGATTTTCACTGGAGCCATTCTCTTCTTACAGGGACATTCATACCACCACCGGGAAGATCAAGAGAGCTGTTCTGCAGTTCACTCCTGCTAGCTGGACCTATGTTCGATGGTTTGACCCCAAATCTTCTTTTCAGAGAGTAGCTGGAGTGTACCTTTTCATGATCATCTGGCAGGTATTTTTTCAGATGCCCAGAAGTTGGGAGGAAAACAAAAACTAAAATAAAAACTTTTTAGGAATTTAGAGTTAACGTTAGTTTACATTGCTTTTCAGCTCCATACTTTACAAGATATAATATTCTGCAGCTGGCATGTAGAATAATTAAGCAAAGTGATATTGTTATGCCTAAGGTCTTGCCTCATTTTGAAGACAGTTTTAAAATATGGATCTTTGAATTACAAATTAGAAACAGATTAGATTCCGTGAAATAATTTGTGTCTAGCATCCATCATCCAATGAGTTAGGCATTGGATTGCTTTTTAGAATGATCATTTTCAAGACCAAAGGAACAAATGAGAAGGCTTTTCTTACATTCCTAATTCAGTGTTTATTGGTTAAAATTGTTCCTCAGCTGTTACCACTTTGGGTAATCTGTAGGGTGCTAAATGAGTGCTGGGGAATTGGAGCCTTTTGCTGAGTCCTCCAGAGTGTTGTCCTCCATGGAGAGAAGCTGTATTTCCAAGTGGCCCACTTCACGACGGAAGTGATTCTGACAGCCCAGGGTCTTGGCAAAAGATTATCAAGCATCTGTGTTTCTGAGAGACAGCAATTTTTTCTGATGCTCCTGGCCCCAGGTTGTTTCACAACTTTTGGAAAGTAGCCAAGGGAAACCAGCTTTTGCCTGAAGAGGATCTTTCAGAGTCATCAGAAATTATGTTTTGGACACATAAACACAAAATACTCCCAACATAAGGAAAAAATTAGCAGATGTCACTTTTAGGACAGACGATCTTCCTTGTTCACACAGAGACAATGCCCATCGCAATAAATGAAGTTTATGCATACAGAAGTGTACGTGAATAGTTAAGTAAGTAATCACTGTGGTTTGGAGAGGTCAGTATCTTTAAAAACAGGACTGTAGATGGATTGGGATTAAGCTTTGCCTTATCAGGCCCAATGTCACGGAAAGCAGAAGCTTTCTTTTATTACAAGGAGGAATGATTGGATGTGTCAAGGAGAGTAGTATAGTGCCGTTAGGATGGAACCACCTGGTGGTATGCGATGGAGCACACTGTTCCCATGAGTGTGAGCCCTGCGCTGGGATCAGCTTTCCATATGTGATATTAATTAGACTATTTTTTATTTTGTGTCCTTGAAGTCAGTGCTATGGGAAAACAACATGCATTTTGTGGAATTGTAATGAACCTGCCAGTCTATGTACTGTGTTCTCCTAGCACAGTGACCGTTCCATAATCTCCACCCCTTGCTTGCTACCTGGAGCTGGGCTCTAGGCAGAGAGCAGCCACATCCCAGCCACAAGATATTTTGTGCTACTCATGATGAACTGCATGAGGATGCTAACCTCAGGGAAAAGTACTACTGCTCCCAGCTGAAACTTGGACCAACCCTTCATACCTACTTTTAAGGACTGCCTTTGGTAGAGGATCTGCTCTGTCCCAGGCGTGTGCTGCACGAGTCCATCGTCATCTCTCAGATGTGTCTCCAGCTTGTTTTTTTGCTTTTTTTTTGAGACGGAGTTTTACTCTTGTCACCCAAGTTGGAGTGCAATGGCGTGATCTCGGCCCACTGCAGCCTGCAACCTCTGCCTTCCAGGCTCAAGCAATTCTCCTGTCTCAGCCTCCTGAGTAGCTGGGATTACAGGCGCCCACCACCATGCCTGTTTGTATTTTTAGTAGAGATGAGATTTCACCATGTTGGCCAGGCTGGTCTCAAACAACTTACCTCAGGCGATCTGCCCGCCTCGGGCTCCCAAAGTGCTGGGGTTACAGGCATGAGCCACCGTGCATGGCCTCAAGCCTCTTTTGATTGTTAAAGAGCTTACTTATCTACGTTTGAAATTCTGTTAGACCTGGCCTGATTTCTGTAAGGCAGCATAGGTGTTCTCTGGCACAGGTTTGCTTTCATGACTTCTGTATGCTCAAAGCATTTCTCTCCCAACTATCCCAGTGGATCACATGTGTGAGCTGAGTAACAATCATACAAACCAGGAAACATGACAAATAGCTGATAATCCTGTTCCCCTATGTGCCCATCCACCACCCCTGCCACCTCTCCCTGGGCCTCCAGTTGCTCCCTGCCCATAATGTACTGGCTGTTAACTAGTTTGAATAGCAATCCTTGGAAGACCACATCTATTCTCTGAAAATGCTTTGAACATACCAATTATTTCTAATTGTAGAATGTCTATTTAAGGAATAGAGGATTTTGAATTAGCATGAGGTACCAGGTTGACTAATTTCTCCGTCTTTTTCAGCTGACTGAGTTGAATACCTTCTTCTTGAAGCATATCTTTGTGTTCCAAGCCAGTCATCCATTAAGTTGGGGTAGAATTCTCTTTATTGGTGGCATCACGGCTCCCACAGTGAGGTAATTCTGCACAAGCCTGACTGTCATATGAGAACATTAACTTGCTTTAGATTGTCCTGTTTAGCATAAGGAAAGTCACATAAACTAGCAGATTTTCCATGAAAATACCATCGTAAAGAATTGTACATCCAGAATATGACGAAAATGTTTTGTTCTCAGATGTCAGTAACATTAACCAGACATTTAAAAAGAGAAGCACTTGATCAGCACCACACCAATAGTACTATTCATTATTATCAGATTCCTTTACAGTCTTGGACTGCCGATCTTTTTTTCTCCTATAACATCATATTAGAAAAAAATAACAGCATAGTGATGCTGAGTTTTTTAAAAATGAGATTACTGGAAAAATGCAAACGTTTTTATGGTAGAACTGAAGTCATAAATGACATTATTTTTTGAATGAGACTTTCAGCTTTTTCAGACCCAATTAATTTAATTTCCTTTTAAAAAGGCCCTTCCTGTAGTCCTCCAGGACAACTGAGATAAGCTTGGGTGTTCCCGCCATTATTCCCCTGGATTAATGTGGGGCCCTAGAGGTGAGGCTTATTCAGACACCATCCCTCAAGTAGACTGGGCCCAGTGCAGTTCAAAGCAAGCATTTTCATTTGTTTCATTTTTCCTATTTAGAAATGGCATTTGAGTTTTATAACTAATACGGAATACTGGCATTAATGAGTAGCAACACCAAAGATCTGCCAAAGGTACAAATATAATTTAAGCAGTTAAAAGAGTTAGCTTTTCAGAAGCTGTAAGATTGTTTATTCCATTATTTTTAATGTGCTTGCAAACCCCATAAGCAGCGGGCCTCACTTGCCAAGGACAGTAGATCTATACCTTGGTCAAACAGACCTTCCAGCCAGCACCTCTTCTTGTCATCATTCATTATTACCAAAAAAAAAAAACCTCCAGATCCTGGATTCAACAAATCAAGTAAGACATGTCCAAGTCCTGAGGAGTTAAGCCTAACATTCCCATCTGTTCTTTTTGTTATGACCAAAATGGAAAAGAAGAGTAAGCCAGCAGCCCTTTGAAACTTCGTAGATTAGTGGTCTATTGCAGTCATTATCTCATAAATCCTGTTTTTTCTTAATGGTTTAGAGTCCCCATTTAAAATGTAATTTAATTTGAGACTTTATAATTTTTTTCAGGAAAGATTCACCGCAGCTCTTTCATAAAATTAAGACCAATCAATAAAGTCAGTAAGAATGGAAAGAATTTTCTTCTTAGAACAAAATAGCAAATCGTATATGATTTATCATGAAATTTCAGTACTAAACATTCCAAAATAAAAACTAGACACTAAAAATCCAACGTTTTGAACTTTTGAGAGATCCTCAAAATTTTACAATGCCCTATGGATTTCTCCACAACTCTCTTTGTTTAAAAAATCAGACACTTCCTGTGCCCTTACACTGTTTGAGGCAGTTCCCATGTAAGGAGTTTCTTTGACAAGTTACTCGGAAAGATGGATGTGCTGCTAATGGATTTTAACACAGCCACCCCATTTAGCAAATGTTAGGTCCCGAGAGGAGAGAGAGTTTAGAGGCTTCAGTGTAAATCCTAACATCTCCAGCTTCTTCCTTTTTTATTAGACTTTCACACACATCTGCTTTGAGAAGATATTTGAGTGAACATGCTTTTAATCTGATACTATAAAGTACAATATAAGGATGGGTCCAGTTAGAGTGTAAAGTAGCTAAAATGATCAAGACATGTTAGGTCATGACAATATGAAGTTAGAGGAAAAGCTACATTCTTTATAATTAGAATTCTTCACTCTGGTCTTTGGGGTGAGACGACAGTAGTTTATACATGAGCTTCAGGTATTCGTGAATCCTCTGAACTTTAATGCAAAGTGTTATGCCTTTCTTTCATCAAATCCTCAAAGAGTCAGTGACCCCAAAAAGATGATGAGTTCCTGGTTCAGGTGCTACTGCTGAAGGGGTAGATTGAGTTTCAGGGGTACTTATAAGACTCCAAGCCATGCTGTCCCACCAGAGGCCACTCACCACGTGTGGCTATTGAGCACTAGGGATGTGGTCACTCCGCAATGAAATGTGCCGTGCATGGAAACTGCACACCAGACTTTGAAGAGTCAGGGCCAAAACAGAATATAAAATACCTCATTATAATGTTTTAATATATTTGTTTAAATATTAGTTTAACATATTAATAAAATGGATTTTATATGTTCCTTTTTACTTTTTTAACATGTCTACTGGAGAATTTAAAATTGCATTTATGGCTTGCATTATATTTCTACCGGATGGTGCTGTTCTGAGCCTTTCAACACCATGTCATTGCCTGTTTTTTTTCTGAACTTGTCAGTAACATTCCAAGTCATTGGCATTCAGTGGCAGTGAGGTATAGCTGGGGTCCCATTCCAGTTTCTGAAAGCCAAAAATCTGTATATTTTTTGCCTGGTTACAATCAGCAAACTTTGTCCTGGAGAGAACCAGAGGAGACAACCAATGGACAGTGCTGCTCACTCTCTGGAGTCACCTCCACGGAGCTACACATGGAAACACCCACCTGGGGTTCCTTTGCAGTGCTGTGGAAGTCTTACCACTGAATCCAGACTGCCTTTGCCAATAATCTGGCTCTTTTTAGTGGTTTTTGTTTTTTTTTTAAGGCTAGTCAAGTGAAGCAGTGGGAGTGGAAAAAGAACAAAGAAATCTGTAAATGGTTGTGATCAGTTAGTTGTAAACACCCCGGCACTCAGACCAGACAAGAATCTGGCTCTTTAAATGATGCTCCCCTCCCTCCAGCCTAACCCAAACGCTGAATCTCTTACAGGAATGTTTTAACAGGCACTGGCTTTCTCTTCTCTTGAACAGAACTAGACCAGGCAGCCTGACATGGGACAAGGAGGGACGTTTTTTACTTTGTCAAAGTGATTTAATTATGTGCTGACTCGCTGGTCTTCCAGCAGCTCTCAATGAATTCCAACTTTGTTCTTTCAGACAGTACTACGCTTACCTCACCGACACACAGTGCAAGCGCGTAGGAACACAGTGCTGGGTGTTTGGGTGAGTAATCTGTTATTGTGGAGATTTAAAAACCACTTAAGCCCTAAATTTCTTTGGGTATTTCTTGACCCTGTGTTAAGAGCCTTTCAGTATAATTTTTCTATGAAGGCAGGTGGACAAGATTTTATATATCTATATCTATATACATATAGATATATCTTTTCATCTTTAATATTCCCTTTTCTGATTTAAGTTAAGAATAGTTACTTGGCAAATTATAAAACAAGAGTATAGAAATGGCTTTCTTATTTTGGCCGGGTGCAGTGGCTCACACCTGTAATCCTATCACTTTGGGAGCCCGAGGTGGGCGGATCACTTGAGCCCAGGAATTCGAGACTAACCTGGTCAACATGGCGAAACCCTGTCTCTACTAAAAGTACAAAAATTAGCTGGTTGAGGCTGAGGCAGGAGAATCGCTTGAACCCAGGAGGCTGAGGTTTCAGTGAGCCAAAGTCGCGCCACTGCACTGCACTCCAGCCTGGGCGATAGAGTGAGACTCCATGTTAAAAAACAAACAGACAAAAAGAAATGGATCTCTCTCTTTATTTTTTTTGAGATGGAGTCTCACTCTGTCCCAGGCTGGAGGGCAGTGGCATGATCTCGGCTCACTGCAACCTCTGCCTCCTGGGCTCAAGTGATTCTCCTGCCTCCGCCTCCCAAGTAGCTGGGATTACAGGTGTGCACCACCACACCCTACTAATTTTTGTATTTTCAGTAGAGACGGGGTTTCACCATGTTGGTCCGGCTGGTTTCTAACTCTGACCTCATGATCTGACCCCCTCGGCCTCCCAAAGTGCTGGGATTACAGGCATGAGCCACCGCACCCGGCCTTGGCTCTCTTTTTTTTTTTAAATAAATTAGGAAATCAGATGGTATTTCCCACAAACAACTCTGAGACTTTGTTTTATGAAATACATTAGAGAGAAAATGGATTGGTTGCATTCCTTCTGGATGTATCTTGAGTTTGGAATGCCATCCTGTCATGGGCCGACCCACACCCCATATTACTGTCACATCAAAAGAGCCCCTTGGAACAGCTGCTTGCTATATACTGAAGTATAATTTTATTGTTCCAAAGAGTACTAACATACAGCAGCATGGTCACAATGGTCTTGTTATAGATTCAAATGTTATATCTTTTTTTTTTCTTTTTGAGACGGAGTGTTCTGTCGCCAGGCTGGAGTACAGTGGCGTGATCTCGGCTCACTGCAACCTCCGCCTCCCAGGTTCAAGCGATTCTCCTGCCTCAGTCCCCCAAGTAGCTGGGACTACAGGCGCGTGCCACCACACCCAGCTAATTTTTGTATTTTTAGTAGAGATGGGGTTTCACCATGTTGGCCAGGATGGTCTCGATTTCTTGAACCTCGTGATCCACCCACCTTCTGCCTCCCAAAGTGCTGGGATTACAGGCTTGAGCCACTGCGCCCGGCCTCAAATGTTATATTTTAATTTATTATTTAACTGATGAGAAAGAGACCTTAGGTTATCTAGTTTAACCTCTTGCTGTTAAATGTGAGACCCTCTTGAATATCTCAAGTAAGTTGTTTTTCTACTTTACATCAGCAACAATTTACCATCCCATTTAGTGACTGAAATTCCAGAGACATCCAGCAAATCTATACATGAAGTTCAATCCCCAAGGTGGCTTAGCTTCAAGACCTAATCGAGGTTCTAAATGGAGTATGAGAGTATAAAGAAAAATTGAGGAAAACCCATTATAGAGAAGAAATTACTTTTCACAGATTTTTAAACAGGACATTCTTCCAATTAAAAAGTAATACATGCACAATGATAAAAATTCAGAAAAGGATCTAGAAGGAACTAAAGATCACCCAAAAAAGTCAACCATTTAGAGATAATCGTTGTTAATATTTTAATGTCATTCCTTTCCATTTTTCTGTGTATGTGTGTGTGTGTTTCCAGCTGTCATCTAGATTCTGAAGGGTGACATAGTTTTAAAGGCTAAAAATGTTGATACTCAGGTTAGATTTAGGCAGGTTCCTCCCGACCCTTAGAAGACTAAGGGCCATTGTCATTTGTTTCTCATAGGTTCTATGGTGTAAGCTGATTTTCTTACCCAAAGTGGTTTGTCGTAAAAGGTGATAAGATGGATTTGGTTTCCTTTGTTCATGATATAGCAGGAGGGAGAATTCACACATCTCCCAGATTTCTGACAGAGCAGAGGTGGCGCTCCCGCTTCATGTGTGAGGGCCCTGTGTACTGGAAGAAGGGATGTGGGCCCCTCCTTCTAAAGGATTGTCCAAGGAGGAAATGGTCTTTCCTTTTCCTGCATTTGAGCTCTTCTCTCCCACTCACACATTCTTTCCACGTGCATTTTGCTTTCATATTTAAAAGTCCTTAGCAAGGTCCTATTATTCTGCTGTGGAGTGGATTTTTTTTCCACAGAATTGTATCGATTTACGTGTTGAGGGAAATAAGTGGGTCAGAGAGAGAGGTCGCATCATGACAAAGTTTCTTTCTAATTGGACAGCCATGAAACACCATCCCCACGGTGGGAGAAACGGCAAAGGTAAACTCCACTATGGCGGCTCACGCCTGTAATCTCAGCAATCCAGGAGGCTGAGGTGGGAGGATCGCTTGACGCCCGGAGTTTGAGACTAGCCTGGGTAACATAGCGAGACGTTGTCTCCACAGAAAGTTTTTTAAGTTAGCCAGGCATGATGGCACACGCCTGTAGTCTGCTACTGTGGAGGCTGAGGCAGGAGGATCACTTGAACCCAGGATGTCAAGGAGGTCAAGCCTGCATTGAGCTATGATTGTGCCTCTGCACTCCCACCCAGATGACAGAGCAAGACCCTGTCTCTCTTTTTTTTTTTTTAAAAAAAAAGGAAAAAAGTAAACAATGCCAAAGAGTGGTAAACACTGCCCCAGAAAGTTGTGCCTTATTTGAAAGTGATTAAAATATAGTGAAATGCAAAGGAGAGATCACTGGGCTTCGTGTGCTTTACTGAGAATTGAGAACTCCCGAAACAGTGTGATACCGAGATTGAAGACTCTTGTGAGAACCAGTGAGCTATGCTGAAAAATAATGAAGCCCTCCTCATAAATCACACCCAGTGGATCCTCCTGTGTGCGTGAACAGCCGTGAGAGCTGCCCCCTGCACAGTCCACTGCCAGCCAGGGAAGGTGAAACAGGAGCCACAGCCTCCTGCTCTCCTGACCCCGGAGGCCACCCACTTCCTTCCTCTGCCCCAGCTCTACCTCCCCGCCATTTTGTCATTATTTCCTCTCCTATCAAAACAGAAAACACTGAAGTGTGTGGTTTCCTTTAATCACTAATAGCTGCTTTATAGCTTTCTTTTCACTAATTTTGGAATGATCTCAGACTTTGGTAAGGTGGAGAAATGAGAGGGAGCAGTGCCTTAAATAGTGACTTTCTGAATGTTGCCTTTTGGGAGGTAGAAAGGGGAAGGCAAAGGTCAAATAGGATCACCCGCCTGGGGTTCTTTCCCAGCACTCCACCCTTTTTCTCCTGAAGAGGGTACTTTCTCTTCTATAAAGATGGTATCCTCAAAATGTTTTTATGAATTACTTGCTATTGTAGCTAAATACATGTCATCCCTAACGGTTGTGCCATAGACTGAGCTTTTAAACCTTTTATACGAAAGGTGTTGCACTCAGCAGAGAGAGGGCGCCATCCAGCAAGGGAATGGGATCCCTAACAGAGAGAAAGCAGCCGTGTGGAAAGGTCGGCTGTTTCTCTATTTAGATGTCACATGATGTTCCTTCAGCTCGGTGGGAGTTTTGGGGCCAGACTGATGTAAACAAATTCTTCAGGTGTGGGGTTTATGTCATCTTTGTCTTTTCCCCATTCCACCCTGATTAGAATTGAGCTTCTCTGCCTCAAAAAGAGAGTATTGGCCCAGTTTAAATAGAAGCAGTGTTTTATCGCCTGGTCCTGGGAGGAAGGTGGCCAAGCGTCGGCTGAACAGCAGTGCACAGTTGCTTTTCCTCTTCCTGGGAGTGCATGGGGTGGGCCCTCGTGGGAGAGTGAGCCTACCCTGCCTGAGGGCCCAGGGCTGCATCCTGCCTCCCAGAGGCAGCCAGAGCTGCTCCTCACCCGACCAGTTTCCTCGCTGCCTGTGATCCCACCTCTGCTAATGTGTCCATCACAATAAGTTCCCACCTCTGCTGCTCTCCAAGGTCAGCTCCAAACCAGCCAGTCCTTTCCTCATCCTCTTCTTGGATCTTCTGCACAGTATCTGCCTTCTTGAAACTGTCCTCTTTCCTCTGCAATATCTGTCCTGTATTTCCTCTCACTTTTCTGTTTTCAGTTCCCTTTGCTGGCTTCCCATTCTACCCCTCTCTCCTCCTTACAATTTCTCATAATTGTGCTTTTGTTCTATTGTTCTTCCAGGCCCATAGTTCAGGCTTTCTTTCCTTTTAAATTTTATTTCTTTTGAGACAGGGTCTTGCTGTGTTGCCCAGGCTGGAGTTGAGTGGCAGTGATCACAGCTCACGGCAGCCTTGACCTCCCAGACTCAAGCAATCCTCCCACGTCAGCCTCCTAAGTAGCTGGGACTATAGGCACACACCACAATGTCCAGCTAATTATATTTTAGTTTTTGTAGAGACAGGGTTTCACCATGTTGCCCAGGCTGGTCTTGAACTCCTGGACTCAAGCAGTCCTCCCACCTTGACCTCTCAAAGTGATGGGATTACAGGCATTGGCCACGGCACGCAGCCTAGACTGTCTGTCTTAAGGGTAGATGCAACTATGAGCATGAGCTTCCTTCTAGGGAGAGGGTGCAAACACAGGGGAACAGATGTTGGGAGGGGGGTCCCTTCCCAGCACAGGGGAGTCACCGCCATCCTGCTGGTATAGCTTTATAGCCAGTTCCCCTTCTCCTCGTGACTGTGTCTGTTCATCCTCCCTTTATCTTGCCACACCCCACCCCCTGCACTCAAGTGCACCTCCACTGACATCTCAGAAGCTCTGACAGTAGTTACATTTGAGATGGAGTCTCACTCTGTCGCCCAGGCTGGAGTGCAGTGGTGCCATCTCGGCTCACTGCAAGCTCCGCCTCCTGGGTTCATGCCGTTCTCCTGCCTCAGCGTCCTGAGTAGCTGGGACTACAGGTGCCCGTCACCTCGCCTGGCTAATTTTTTGTATTTTTAGTAGAGACGGGGTTTCACCATGTTAGCCAGGATGGTCTCGATCTCCTGACCTCGTGATCCGCCCACCTCAGCCTCCCAAAGTGCTGGGATTACAGGCGTGAGCCACCACACCTGGCCTACAAAGCTTTTTTTTAGCAGCCGATCCCCTTTCTTCAAATGGCATCTTGCCCCAAATCCTACTAAGTATCTAAACGACTAAGCAGAACAGTTCTGGGTTTGCCACCCAAGACCCGCTTCTCCCCTTCCCTCCTTGTGCCGGGGATTCTTTGGAAGTTAGAAAGTTGACAGGAGCACAATAGGAATTGTATCTATTGTTTATGCCACACTTAGCTCTTGCTTCCTCCAAAAAGGTGTCTTTGCCCACCTTAATCAGAGCTAGAAGCTCACTCCTGAACTTGGAGGACCCTTCCTGGCATCCTGTGTGATTGTGTGGTCATTGAGTTAACATGGATACACATCTCATTTCCACTATTGGAGGCTGGGCCCTGGCTGCCAGGAGAGGGGGTCTCCCACACTCTGAGCCATCCAGGGATTGCTTGTGCAGCCATGGAGCAGTGCGTGTGGGATGCAGCAGCCAGGTACCCGGCCTCCATGTCCCTGGCATTGCTGTGGCATCCTCAGAATCCACGTGCAGGCTTGTTGGCAAGCCAAAATCTCTTCTGCTTCTCAAGTTTGGCTCATACACCCAGCTCACACACACGAGCCTAGAGCTTTCATGCCCCAGATTCCTACAACAACCCTGCCACCATGCCTGTTCCACTCAACTCACCGAAGAGCTCCTGACTCTGGGCTCTACATTAACATCATCTTTTTTCCCACATTGTGGAACTGGCTCCACAAGTCGGGGGTGC